>NC_140498.1:67974575-68294575 GCF_964271855.1 Acomys minous | reverse complement strand
CCATCTTTCTCTCCTCTCTCCATCCTCCCCACTTATGCATCCCATCACTATCCCATGTATTGTATCCACCCACCCACCCACTAATTCTTCCATCGACCCACTCATTGCTCTAGCTTCCATCCTTCATCCATATTTCATTCAGTGATGGAATTCAGGGACACCAGCCTCACCCTGATGGACACAGTCTCTCCCTCATGGATAAACTTGGGGGGCAGACAAAGTATGCTCACATGTATAATCTCAAGTTTGTTAAGAGCCAAGAATGAGAATTCTGGAATCTATTAATCCACCCATCCACCTATCCATCTACTCACCCATTCACTCACTCACTCACTCTCTCACCCATTCATTAATTCACTCACTCACTCACTCACTCACTCTCTCACCCATTCATTAATTCACTCACTCACTCATCCATTCATTAATTCACTCACTCACTCACTCACTCTCTCACCCATTCATTAATTCACTCACTCACTCACTCACTCACTCTCTCACCCATTCATTAATTCACTCACTCACTCATCCATTCATTAATTCACTCACTCACTCACTCACTCTCTCACCCATTCATTAATTCACTCACTCATTCACTCTCTCACCCATTCATTAATTCACTCACTCACTCTCTCACCCATTCATTAATTCACTCACTCACTCACTCTCTCACCCATTCATTAATTCACTCATTCACTCTCTCACCCATTCATTAATTCACTCACTCACTCACTCTCTCACCCATTCATTAATTCACTCACTCACTCACTCTCTCACCCATTCATCAATTCACTCACTCACTCACTCACTCTCTCACCCATTCATTAATTCACTCACTCACTCACTCACTCTCTCACCCATTCATTAATTCACTCACTCACTCACTCACTCACTCTCTCACTCATCTATCTGAATGGAAGATCACTGTAGTTGGGGCCAGTTTGGTGGCATGGTAGAATTTAGGGTTGAATTAATATTTCTTTGGAGAAGTTGAGTTTGAAAGGAGTGAATTGGAGGGAGATAGTGTCTTAATTGTATTTACATTTCTATGATAAAAAAAAAACCACGTTGACAAAGTGCAAGTTATTAGCTTACCATCCTAGATCACAGTCCATCCTTGTAGGGAAGTCAGGCAGTAACATCAAGACGTGCAGGGCCGAGAGCAGAGAGAAATGAATGCAGGCATGACCACTTGTTTGCACATTTGTGCTCTTGGTTTCTCCATTCTTGCCTAGAGAATGGTGCTACCCACAGTGGGTATGTCTTCCCATCAATCAAGTCAACCCCCTGCAGACATACCCACAGGCCAAGCCAAAGTAGCCAGTCCCTCACTCTATGTGTGTCAGGTTGACAATTAAGGCCATCACAGATGGTTTTCTGGCCTGGGAAACAACAGAGGCCAAGGTCCAGAGGTAAGAGCAACCGCTGACTCGGCTGTGAGCTGGCCTGAGGGACTGTTTGGAGTGGGTGGGCTCCTATGGAGGCAGGAAGAGAGATCGAGGAAGATGTTGTGCTATGGAGGAGTGTTGTGTTGGGAAGAGATCCCAATGCATCGTTAGGGCCAGAAGATGGCTCATATTCTCTTCTTTCATGGACAGTGGTGTTTTATTCTGAGTGAAAGGCTAGGTTGTTGAGCATTGGTTTTATTTTATACAATAGGAAGGTAATATTTTCTTGCTTTAATGTTTGTGCGTGTGCATGTGTGTGTACATGCATGCATGTGCATGTGCATGGAAGTCAGAGGTCAACTGTGTGAAGCTGACCCAATGAGCCCTGTATGCTGCATTTATTGTTCTCACTGTTGTTCCTGTAATATGTTCATATTGTTCCCACTTTTAAGATGAGGAGCAGGAAGACATAGCAACGTTTGGTCATGTGCTCAAGAGGCCATAGCTAATAGCTGATAGAGCCAGGATTCCAATGCAGACAGCCAGGACTTCAAACCCTCCAAGAAGTTATACCAGTGAGGACAAGGTAGGTTACAGTGCAGAAAACAACAACAACAGCAACAACAAAACTACCACCAAACAAATACATTTGCCTGTCTATTTTTGTGATGCTGGTTAGAATCCAAAGCCATGTGTACACTAGCTAAGGACTCTACCCCTGAGCCACACCCCAGCCCCTCACTGGGGATTCTAGGCAAGTGCTCTACCACTGAGCCACACCCCAGCCCCTCACTGGGAGATTCTAGGCAGGGGCTCTACCACTGAGCCACACCCCAGCCCCTCACTGGGAGATTCTAGGCAGGTGCTCTACAACTGAGCCACACCCCAGCCCCTCACTGGGGATTCTAGGCAGGTGCTCTACCACTGAGCCACATCCTAGCCCCTCACTGGGGGATTCTAGGCAGGGGCTCTGCCACTGGGCTGCATTCTCAGTCTTTTGGGTTTTTAGTTTATTTGTTTTAATTCCCGCTCCCCTCTGTGTGTGTGTGTGCGCGTGCGCGCACATCTACCACAGCATGCATGTGGACGTCAGCAGACAACTTTCAGGAGCTGGTTCTCTCATTCGCCATGTGGACTCTCTAATCTAACTTAGGTTATCAGCTTGGTAGCACATGCTTTTACACACTAAGCCATCTTACCAGCCTTTCACCTTAAAACTCTGAGACAGGGTCTCATTAAATTGTGCAGGCCGGCTTTGAACTCACTTTGTAGTCTAGTAAGACACTTGTAATCCTCCTGCCTCAGATGCCCAGTAGCTCTGGAAGTAGGCCTGTACCTCCAGGTTTAGCTTCTGTGTCACTTTTAACAACAAAGCTGTATTTCACTTTTTCTTTTTTTGCTGCCTGAAGCCTCCCTGATGGGTCATCTCCCTTGGGATCCACTCTATGTCAACAGTGCTCATCTTGAACTTGCTGGTGCATGGAATATTTGCTCAGTACGAATCACTGCCTTGGAGTTTAGGCCACCTCACACACATGGTGAGATCACCAGGGAATTCACTGTACCCTAGTCTCCCCCATCCCTGCCTCATACTTGTTGTGCGGACAGGTTGTACTCTGCGCTGAGTCCCAGTACTGTGAGAGGGAGAGGGCTGGTGGGGTCAAGAATGTGACACCCACTTGAGGCAATGCCTGGAAGCCGCTGCATATGCTGGCAGGCAGTGAAAACCCAGGTGCTTGTGATCCTGGTGGTCCAGAACTGCAGGGTGCTGGGGCCTTTCCAAGAACCAGTAGAGTCTCCGGAGAACCAGGCCTCTGGGCAGAGCTGGGGGGCAGAGGCCAGCCCATCCTACCCATGTTGGGGCTGCAGATGCCCTGGGCAGAGGGAACAGCTCATTCCTGGCAGTGCTGGCTGGGTACTGAGGCTCTTCAGAGCCCAGGGACGAATATGCTGTGTGTTTGCAGCTTTGACATCTATGGGACACACAGCAAATGGTTTTCCTTCTCCAGTGGTGACTCACTTGTCTTTTAGCCTTGCCCTTTCCAATCCTGGCTTCCTGTCCCTTTCCTGGGGCCTACACATTTTGGGACAATAAAAAAGTTGGTTTAATTGAACCAAGAATTTCCATCTCAGATCTAACAACATGGTCTTCTTGTTGCTTCCTGTAGAACCAACTAGGGCTAGGGAGGAGGGAAGGAGGGGAGGGGAACAGAAGAGAGGGGCTGACTAGGAGGAAGAGAAGGGGGCGGGGGAGGGAAGAGAAAGAGGAGGGAGGAGAAGGGAGAGGAGAGGGGAAGAGTGAGAAGATGATGGGAAGAGGGAGAAGAAAAGAAGGGGAAGAGGGAGAGGAGCAGGGAGAGGAAAAGAAGGGGAGGAGGGAAAAGAGGAGGGAGAGGAAGAGAAGGGGAAGAGGGAGAGGAGGAGAGAGAAAAAGAAGGGGAGGAGGGAGAGGAGGAGAGAGAAAAAGAAGGGGAGGAGGGAAAGGAGGAGAGAGAAGAAAAGAAGGGGAAGAGGGAGAGGAGCAGGGAGAGGAAGAGAAGGGGAGGAGGGAGAGGAGGAGAGAGAAAAAGAAGGGGAGGAGGGAAAAGAGGAGGGAGAAGAAAAAAGGAGGAGTCATAGGAGGTGGGAGAGGGCAAGAGGGCAAGAATAAGAGAAAAAGTCATAAGAGAAGAGGGCAGGGAGGGGAGGATGGGAAGAGAGGGAGGAGGAAAGAAAGGAGGAGGGAGAGGAAAAGGGGAGGAGTCAGAGGAGGCGGGAGAGGGCAAGAGGAAAAGTCACAAGAGAAGGGGGCGGGGAGAGGTGGACGGGAAGGGAGAAGAGGAGAGAAAGAAGAGTAGGAGGAGGAGTGTCCTAGTCACTGTTCTGTTGTTGTGGAGAAACACTGTGACCTAGGCAACTTGTTCAAGAGAAAGCATTTAGTGGGTGGCTTGCTAACACTTTCAGCGATTTCATACATTGTCACCATGGTGGGAAGCATGGAGGCCACAGATGGGAGCTGGAGCAGTTTCTCCAAAGCGGGTATTTTTTTTTGTCACAGTAATACAAGTAACTGATACAGAGTATATTTGTTACACAAAGTGACAGGTCGTGCAGTGATGTTTTAGCGAACAGGTAGCCTGCATTTTGACTCACTGAGTACTTGGATGTAAGGCTGGGGGTGAGGTTTACTGAAGGTGATGAGAAACACTTTTGGATTGCATTTCTGTGTTTTGTAAAATCCCACAGCCCTTAAACCTGAGCGAAGTAATCTTTTTTTTTTTTTTTTTTTTGACTTTTGAAGCAGGGTCTGGCTGTGCAGCCCTACCTGGCCTCAGATTCAGATTCTCCCCTCTCAGTGCTGAGGTTACAAGTGTCATGCCAGGCTTGAGTTATCGTCCTTTTTTTTTAAATAAAAAAATCATATGCACATGTATGTTCATGTGCACAGGCTCCACAGCTTGTGTGGAGGTCAGAGGACAACTTCTGGGAGCTGGTTCTCTTCTTTGACCATGTGGGTCTCAGGGGTTGACCTCAGATCCTCCAGGCTTGCCAGGAAGAGCTTTTACTTACTGAACCACCTTGCCAGCCTGAAACTACTTTCATATGTACAGGCTCATTTTCTACCTCCCTCTTAGGTGCAAATTTCATGAAACCTGTCATGTTCCTCTGTGCCCCAGATACAGTGGGCACTCGGCAAATGCTGGAGGAATGAATGAATGAATGAACGAACAAATGAACAAACAAACGAACTTCTGGATGGGAGAAGGTGTGACCTCATACCTGTGCATCTTTGCCAGGTCATCAGGCACCTGCCGAGTTGCTGCCCCTCACAAAGGCCCCCACCTTAGGGTTGGAGTCTGGGAAGTGGCTGGTTGAAATTCTAGTTGTGACCAGCAGGGGTCACTCAGGGCACATACAGGAGCCACTAAACTCTGCTGTGTCCTGGGCACTGGAAGAAATCTTTTCCGAGTTCTGCTTGCAGCCTGCTGTTCCTTCTCATTAGCACCTACTGGGGTTTGCTCCCCCAGAACCTGACAGGTGTAACCAGCACTGCAAGCACAAGCCTGGGCAGCTGTGGATGAGACTGCAGGCTCTCTCTCCCCCTTATAGGAGGAGGAAAAGAAGGACAGAAGGGAGGAAGAGGATTATGGAGGGAGGAGGGGGAGAGAGGGGGGGAGGGAGAGAGAGAGAGAGAGAGAGAGAGAGAGAGAGAGAGAGAGAGAGAGAGAGACAGAGACAGAGAGAGACAGAGAGAGAGAGACAGAGAGAGAGACAGAGAGAGAGAGACAGAGAGAGAGAGACAGAGACAGACAGACAGAGACAGAGAGACAGAGAGACAGAGAGAGACAGAGACACAGAGAGAGACAGAGACAGAGACAGAGAGAGAGAGACAGAGAGACAGAGACAAAGACAGAGAGACAGAGAGAGGGAGGGAGAGAGGGAGGGAGGAAGAGAGAGGCAGGCAAACTCTTTTCAGTTTTACGATTAAGTGTTCTGCCTGCATGTATACCTGCACTCCAGAAGAGGGCATCAGATCCCATCATAGATGGTTGTGTGCCAACCTGTGGTTGTTGGAACTGACTCAGGACCCCTGGAAGAGCAGTCAATGTTCTTACCACTGAGAGCCATCCAGCCCTGTATTGCTTATGTTTAGGTGTGTCCTTGGCTCAGCCAGGCAGGTGTAGACCCACAGCCAGCTATGAGAATGTTGTCCAAACATTCACGGGCTCTCTGACACTTCTGCTTAGGGTCTCTGACTTCATGTTCCAGGACAGGCTTGCAGTCAGAGCTCCATCAGTAGGCAGCACCTACTGGGAGCCTATTAGAGACCTGGATTTTTGGGCTCAAGAGATAGCTCAGTGAATAAAACACTTGTCTCACAGGCATGAGGACCCCAGTTTGAGTTCTAGACCTTGTATAAAAAGCAGGGCATCTGCGCCGGGTGTGGCGGTGCATGCCTTTGATCCTAGCACTTGGATCTCTGTGAGTTTGAGGCCAGCCTTGTCCACAAAGTAAGTCCAGGACAGCCAGGGCTCTGTTACACACACAGAGAAACCCTGTCTCAAAAAACCAAACCAAACCAAACCAAACCACCAACAACCAAACAAACAAAAAGCAAGGGATCATGGGAACACTTGTAATTCTAGCACTGAGGAGATAGAGACAAGACAGCCAGTTTAGCTGAATTGGCAAGTTCCGTGTAGTGTGAGAGACCCTGTCTCAATAAAGCAAGGTGGATAGCACCTAAGCGATGACACCCAATGTCGTCTCTGATCTCCACACACCTGTGTACACGTACACACCCCCACATTCCACCACATCCATATTTACATACAAGAAATGCGGAGTCTCAGGGTCAGCGGCACCTCCAGATTCAGAACATCTGGTAGAGGAGTCTGAGACTACCCAGGTCCCAAGCTTGCCCTCTGTCCCCATGGTCACTCAAGTCTGAGCATCACCATCCGCTGCATGTGACTCCTCTCATTCCACATGTGTAAGACTCCAACCAAGGTTTGTTCTTGGCATCTTGGCAGCAGAATAGAAGAAAGTGGTCTGCCATGGCTAATCTTGTCAACTTGTGGGGACCAACTGGCTTGCCTCTAGGTTGGTCTCTGAAGGTATTACCATGACGGATCAACAGATAGGAGGAGAACCTCCCCCAGAGTGGGCAGTACCTTCTGGTGGCCCAAGGGGAAAGCAGTACTTTGCCTGCCTGCTTTTTCTCCTTGCTTGTAAGCCTATCTACTCTGTTGCTGCTGCTGGCGCTGCTACAGTCATCTTTTGCGAACACCAGAATCCAGCTTCTTCAGCCTTCTAACACGGGATAGAAACCCGCAGCTCGCCAGAAATCCAGCAGGCTGCTCTTCAGCACCACGTTGGGAATGCTGAGGTGCCCAGCTGCATATATTGAGGAGCTACCAGGTTCTCAACCTCTCCAGCATGCAGACAACCACTGTTGAACTACCCAGCCCCTATCACAAAAGCCAATTTAATAATTCATTCTTTTGGTTCTATTCCTATAGAGAATCCTGAGATGGTCCAAAAGTTAAGAGGATTTTCTGCTCTCTGTAGAACCCAAGTTCAGAACCTGGCACCCACTTTGGGGTGGCTCATTACTGTCTGTAACCCCTGCTTCAAGGGAACCAACACCCTCTTCTAGTCTTCTAAGATACCCGCACCCTTGTGGCAAAACACACATAAACAGAAATGCCTATAAATAAAATAAAATAAAATAATTATATTAGTAAAGAAGCCTGAATGATACAGATACATAGCTCACAGGCCTTTAAGGCTGCAAGGCATGTGGCAAAACTTTTAGTACAGAGGGATTCCGAGGGCTTAATTTAGGGTGTGTCAAAAACCCACCCAGCCAACCATCATGATGAATTAGGGCTCATTCTTCCGGAAAAGAAATGCAGCCATCTGTTGTGGCCAGAGGAGGCTGTTCCAGCCACTGAGAGGCAGTGCCGGGTGCCATGGTAACGATGCACTATAATGATCATGGCCTTACCTGTGTGCATTCTCTACAACGCACCTGGTAGTTACATTTCTCACTGCTGTGTCAAGTACCTAACAAAGCAGCTTTCTTCTTCTTGAAAACTTAGGTGAGTTTGGCTCGTAGCTGAATAGGGTTTAGTCCATCATGGCCGGGGGAGGCACGGTGGAACTGATGATAGTAGGAGTATTGACTAGGGTTCCTCACGTCTTGGGGGACTAGGAATTGGGGAACTTGGGGCTGGAAGTGGAGCCAGGGTATAACCCTCAAGACCTTCCCAATATGTGATGTACTTCCTCTGGCTGGGATCTATTTCCGAAAGGTTCCACGACACGCCCAATCAGTTTCATAGTGTTCAAACACATGAATCTGAGGATGGAAGATACTTTACACTCAAACCAGATGACTAAAATCATTCTCTAAATTATCCATGTTCAGCTCCTGTTCCTGTGCTCCTTGAATGTGTCCTTGTTTTCTCTTCCTCTTCTGCCTATCAAGCTCCTGCTCACTCTTTGGTACCTAGCCCAAGTGGCTCCTGTTCACCCTTTGGTACCCAGCCCAAGTGGCTCCTGCTCACCCTTTGATACCCAGCCCAAGTGGCTCCTGCTCACCCTTTGGTACCCAGCCCAAGTGGCTCCTGCTCACCCTTTGGTACCCAACCCAAGTGGCTCCTGCTCACCCTTTGGTACCCAACCCAAGTGGCTCCTGCTCACCCTTTGGTACCCAACCCAAGTGGCTCCTGTTCACCCTTTTATACCCAGCCCAAGTGGCTCCTGCACATCCTTTGACTTAGCTCAAATGTCCTCTTCTTCCCATTTATGCTCATCTTCAAGTGACTAGTACAAATACAAATGACCTTTACTCTAGAGCCTTGTTCTTGCAAGGTTATGAAGGTTCACCTGTCCTTCTACCTGTGGTGATCTGTGACTATTGCAATCACAGGTACTAGTGGGTAGGACTCAAATATCTCTCTTTTAAAGACAGTGTAACTGATAACATAAGGGGTTATAGCTATTGGCCGTTGAGGACTTGATTTGTTAGGAATTGTCCCAGGAGGGGCTTTGATGCCCCCCCTACTGTGGTATGGTGATGTACTGGAGTCATTTCAGATTAGCCGGCAAGATCTTTTGTATGGGTGTTTCTTCCTGGCCTTGAACTCAATAACATCATGTTGGCTGTCAAAAAATTTGCTATGGTGGGACTATTTACACCAGAGAGGTTAGAGAATGTTATCAATTAGGCTTTTTGATACCTTTGTCTTTATATGTGTGAGTTTTCTGCCACTGCCACAAACTACCTGAGATGATCAACCTAAAAAAAAAAAAAAAAAAAAAGGAAAGATTTGGATCATGGTCTCAGATGCTTTGGTTTATGGTCACTAGGGTCCTGTTATGATGGGTCTGTAGTGCTATAGCATAATTGTGCTGGGAATCCATGGAAGAACAAGTTGCTCACCTAATAGTGGCCACAAAGTAGAAAGAGAGAGAGAAGAGAAAAGGCTGGGCTTCTAGGATCCTTTCAAGGGCATTCTCTCAATGATATAACATCCTTCCATTAGGCCTCACCTTAGAAAAGTCCTGCCATTTCCTAACAGCAATATGGACTGATGGGCTGGCCTACAACACATGGAAGTTTGGGGTTCCTTTTCCAGACCATAGTATCCCCCTTCATTTATTTTCTCCAAAGGTTCCTTCTTTCCTTGGTAGCTTGGTGAATGGGCAAGCGTGGCCAGCAGATACTCCCCGGGGAACACGGGAGTATTGCCTGCATGTGGGTTTGGCTGAGGACCACAGGCAGAACATCTACTCCATGGGGCCAGGCAAGCAGACAGTTTCAAATTCCAGTTTCCCTGTGGACGAAATGGCCAGGACCTGTCCAAGGCTTGTTTGCCCCAACGAGTGAGCCGCTGATGTTGGCTCAGCAAACAGAGTCCCAAGCCTGCTGACAGGTGCGTCCGAAGGTCGAAGGATATTGTGATAAAAGAGAGCCTGAGTGATGAACAGCCACAGCCTGGACAGCAGAGCTGTGGAGAGCAGGAAGATGGAGGGACACTGGCAAGAAGCTCATGGGTGAGGGATCTGCGTTTCATTGAGACGGCGTGTTGGAGTCCACACAGCGGAGATTAAATAGCCCGTTGCCTGAATGCAAAAAGGCGGAAATAAATCAGCCTTTACTGCAAGCAGGGTGGCAGGGAGTTAATTAGGAAAAGGAAAAAAAATATATTTTGAGTTACCAAGAGGCTGGGTGAGCATGCAGAGGAGGAACGGGGCCCCTTCCTTATCCCATCAGAAGGCACACATATCTGTGATGGATGGCCCTTGGGTGTGCCCCGGCTGGAGACACAGAGGCTGCCGGCTTGCTGCCCACGGAGCTGAGTTTGCCTGTGCCCTGCCAGTATGAATTTGTAGGCTGGGAACCTGGAGTCTGGATTATCACGGCAAAGGGAAGATTCTGTAGGACATGCTCAGTTACGGTTCTGTACTGTACCAAGGAGGGGGATCACCTTGAATCTCACAGGCTTTTCTTCCTGCTTCCCCACCAGGCAGGGCTTTCTGCTGGCTTCTTGTCCCTCCCCCTCAGGCTCCTTTCTACCTCAATGTCATGGTTCAGAGGAAGCTCCACGCTGGAGTGCCTCTTTCTCCTCTTAGCTGACCAACTCTGGCATTCTTACAAAACCCAGCTCGATCTTCAACATTCAATCAATAATGTTAGTTGGTCCTGGAGGACCAGATCTGTCATCTCGGCTACTTCGGAGGCTGAGGCAGGAGGATAGACCTACAGGGACAGCTCAGGAAACTTAGAGAGAGCCACAGAAGTTAAGAAGACATGGAGGTGGGGGGTAGGAAGTGGGAGGTGGGGGGTGGGGGTGGGGGTGGGGAGTTGGGGCTGGTAAGTGGACTCACTGAGTGGGTAAAGACACCTGCTGTTAAGCCTGATGATTTGGGTTTGAGTCCCAGGACTTACATGGTGACCTCCACATCTCTCTCTCTCTCTCTCTCTCTCTCTTCTCTCTCTCTCTCTCTCCCTCTCCCTTCCTCTCTCTCTCTCTCTCTCTCTCTCTCTCTCACACACACACACACACACATACACACACACACACACACACACACACACACTAACCTTTTTGTTACAGGGAAGGTAGCAAACTAGAGAAAGCCCTCACAGACAGGAGGGGACTTTTGCTGTGGCCCATGGGAGGTGACAGTAGCCTGGCCTGGAAATGACAGCTATGATGAAGAGGTGACAGACTTGGCTGGACAGCTGCCCAGGCTGGCATGGCTCATTTTGCTATGTTTGCATCTCTGCTGCTAAAATTTCTTTCCCAGGAGAGGCATAAACATCACTTCTTCCTCCTAAGGTCCAAGTGACAAACCAAGGGACAATGCTACCAAAATTTACCCTGCAATCAGTTCATTAGACTTACTCACAGAGCAATAAGAGAGGAATTATGGGAAAGAGCATGGCACGTTGGGAGGTCTTTAACCAGCATGGATGATGACCCTTCATGGCTGTGTAAATGCAGTCTCCTCTCCTTATCTGTTCCCACTGATATCCTCTAGCCTTTCCCTGAGACCCCAAGGCCAAGCACAATTAGGGCAGAATTGCAAATGATTGCTTGGGAAAGTGGCTGGATAGCAGGTGAGGGTCCTTCAGCCCTCCCTGCCTTCTCCTATGAGGGACATCAATAGTCAACAAGCCCAGCTATGATGATACCCTTTTGTAAGCAGGCCCAGCAGAACTCCTAAAGATGGGAGTAGTGTGGTGAGTCCTATACCATAGGCATTGCTTCTCTATTGAGTGCTAAGCCTCTCTGGGAGGCAGGGATGCCTTCTGAGAGCTACAGATAAATCTCAGGCTCAGTGATAGAGCACCTGCCTAGAATCCCCCAGTGAGGGGCTGGGGTGTGGCTCAGTGGTAGAGCACCTGCCTAGAATCCCCCCAGTGAGGGGCTGGGGTGTGGCTCAGTGGCAGAGCCCCTGCCTAGAATCCCCCAGTGAGGGGCTGGGGTGTGGCTCAGTGGTAGAGCACCTGCCCAGAATCCCCCAGTGAGGGGCTGGGGTGTGGCTCAGTGGTAGAGCACCTGCCTAGAATCCCCCAGTGAGGGGCTGGAATGTGACTCAATGCTACAACATTTCCCTAGCATGTGCGAGACCTCAGGTTTTATTTAGACCTTTGCCATAAAAAATAAAAACAAGGGACTGTAGAGATGGCTCAGCAGTTAAGCGCACTGGCTGCTCTTCCAGAGGTCTGGGATCAATTCCCAGCATCCACATGGTGGCTCACAAACTGTCTTGTAATTCCAGCTCTAGGGCCTCTGATACTCTTACCATGCAGGCAAAACACCAATGCACATAAAACAAAAATGAATAAATAAAAAAGTAAAAATAAATAAATAAAAAGCATGCTTTTCTGGATATGATGGCTCGCCTCTATAATCCCAGCACTCTAGGGCCAAGCAAACTAGAGTGGCATGAATTCTGGGCTGGTTTGAGCCACCCGGGGAGACTGTTTCTCAGGGCTATAAAGGTGGAAAGTGATCAAGCAGTGATCTGTATGTACATCTGTGTGCATATATGTGCATGCAGCAGGCACACACATACAGACACACACAGGGTGGAGTGGGGGGATGGAGAGAGAGAGAGAGAGAGAGAGAGAGAGAGAGAGAGAGAGAGAGAGAGAGAGAGAGAGAAAGAGAGAGAGAGAGAGCAGGAGGGGCGGAGAAGAAAACCCGAGATTCCTTCATTTCCTTGATGTGTGATGCATGGGTTTTGTTTTCGGGCTCCAGTTGGCAGCAATGGAATGGAACCTGAGGACACAGACTCCGTATTCCTCGGAAGTATTTCTGTGACGTACAGGCTCAGAGTCCACTTCCTGGACTTCAAGCTTCAACTGACCTCTCCACGCCTCCGTTTATGGCTCTGTGACGTGGGATTCAGTTCCCCCCTTTCCCTTTCAGAACTCGGTGCAGCTAACAGTGCTTGGCAGACGTCGGCACAGACGTGGACCGAGCTCTGGCTTCCCAGCTGTCCTGTGTGGGTGGGTGTGGCTCAGAGCCCAGGCATGGGACCCCTTGGCCTTCCCTTGAGCTTGGCTGGCCAGAGGACAATGCCTAGCTTGGGACAACGCTAGGCCTCTCCCTGGCTGTCACGCGGAAGGATTTGATGCAGAATAATGCAGTCCCCGATCAAACCTGCAGCTGTAACTCAGGCCCCAGACGCTGCCAGGACCATAAATTTGGTTGGAAAGTGCAGCTCTAGCAGTTTGGGAACAAGAGCGGGGGAGGCCAAGTGAATTACAGCTTCAGAGGCGGCGAGGCCCCCTGCCCCGCATTGTTAGCCCAGCCAGGGATTGATTGCTCACTGGCTCTAATGAAATTGAATTTTAATTTATATCCCAGCCCACAGTGGGGGGCCAGGGCTTCACCCCTGGAGGGGTGCTCTTCTGCCAGGAGTACTTGTAGTCAAGTCCTACAGTAGAGAGGAGTGGTCATCCTGGGGGGCACCAGGACCCTAAAATTCTTTTGTGCATGTGCGTTGTATGTGTTCACATGCACATGCGTGTGGGGCCAGAGGTCAATGTTGGATGTCTTCCTTAAGTGATCTTCATTTGATTATTTTAAAAATCTTGCTCTGTCTCTCTGTCTGTCTGTCTCTCTCTCTATCGTGTGTGTGTGTGTGTGTGTGTGTGTGTGTGTGTGTGTGTGTGTGTGTGTATGGTGTGCATATACCACAGTGAGTGTGTGGAGGTCAGAGGACATCCTGGACTGTTAGTCCTTGCTTTCCTGCTTGTTTGAGGCAGGGTCTTACCACTGTCTATGCCAAGCTAGCTGGCCTATGAGCTTCTGGGGACTCCCCTATCCTCACTGTCGTCCTAGCACAGGGACACTAGGATTATAGATGCATACACTCATGTGCACAGCTTTTAATCTGAGCTTTTGGGATTCGAACTCAGGTCCTTATGCTTGCGTGGCAAGCGCTTTACTCACTGGACCATCTCCTCAGGCCATCTCCACGTTATTTTTTGGACAGTCTCTCAGGAGCTCACTTTTGCCTAGGCCCTTTGACTGGGGAGTTCTCAGGGATCTCTGCCTCCCCACTGCTAGGATAACAGGCACGCGCTGCCACATTTGTCTTCTCATGCAGGTGATGGGATCCCAACTCATGTCCTTATGCTTGCATGGCAAGTATTCTACCAAGTATATGCTAGATCCTCACTCCCTCTTTTGCAACTTTGAGATGGTCTTCGCCTCCGATGGTCTAGCATTTGCTATGTACCACAGGCTAGCCCCAACTTTGCAATTCTTAGGCCTCAGCTGCCCGAGTGCTGGGATGACAGGTATACACTACCATGTGCAGCTTTGCCCCCAAATTTCAAGGCCCCACCAGCCGTGGGCTTTGGGCAGGTGCATTCCCCTCCCCCCCAATTAGATCATTCTTGTCTCCCCTAGCTGTGGAACTCTAGAAGCTCAGCTGAGGGGTCACCATGCTTCTCACTGTGGGAGCTATGCTTTCCAGGCACAAGGGGAAGATACTGGTGCAATATATAAATAGTAATGGTTCTTGGGGGCCCACTGGGGCCCACTGACCCCTTCACCTCTCCCACATGTCTCCAGAGATGACACACTGGAGCTCCTGTCCAGCCAAGTGTAGTAGTATATGCCCATAATCCCAGCTCTTGGTTGAGACAAGAGAGTCTCGGCTAGTTCAAGACCAGCCTGATACATAGCCAGTTCCAGGCCAGCCTGGGCTAAGTAGTGGGGTATGTCATAACCAAATGAAACCATATCATGCCACACCAAACCCTTGCTAAGTCCTGTGATGGTTAGCACGGTCTTTCCGAGGTCACGCTATGCTTTGGGTACCGTTTCCCATGGGCGTCTGTGTGGCTCCATCTCCTCTTAGCGTGCACCGTGGGTGACCAGAGTCCATCAGCCTGCCTGGGTCCCCGTGAGTCAGTTCTAAAGCCCAGCTGCAGCTTTTGGCTGGGGGGAGTCACACCTCTGGGCCTTAGCTTCCTCTTTGGCGTGTTAGAAAGGACGCATGCAATTGTGTATCAGGACATCTTAAGGACCAGAGGGATGGTCAAGTGGGATTCTAAGCCCTGGTCCCAAGGAGGCAAAAATGACAGTGCCTTAGTTCTTTCTGGGGACTTTCCGTTCTATGCGGCCCTCACCATGCAGTGTTCACAGGGCCCATTCCACTGCCAAGGAAAGATAAGGTTTCTTCTTTTCTTTTTAAATGTATTTTACTCACTTATACAATATTCTGCCAGAAGAGGGCACTATGTGGCTGCTGGGAATTGAACTCAGGACCTTTGGGAGAACGGTCAGTGCTCTCAACCTCTGAGCCATCTCTCCAGCTCTTGTCTTTTCTTTTGGACAGGGTCTCGCCAGGCAGCCCCTGGTTAGCCTTGAACCAGGCTGGCCTTGAACTCACAGAGATCCACTTGCCTCTACTTCCCCAGTGCTGGGGCTAAAGGCGTGGACCACCGTCCCCGGCAGACAATGGTTTCTCTAGAGCCTGGCGAGGAGAGGGTCTGACAGGTCCACAGACATTCGGGCATCAGGGGTCCTGGTTGGAGGATGGGGCAGAAAGAAGCCTAGAAGGTGAGGCAGGGAAGAGAGTAGAAGCGCCCTGACCTTACCCTGGCCTGCATGGGGAGCCATGCTAAGACTTGTATTTTGTTGTCCCCGCTGGTAGATCTATGGAAATCCCTATAGGTTCATCGTGTGCCACCCTCCACAGGTGGCCTTCTCTAAGAGAAGAGTTGGTCCATGAACCCTTGCCATGACCACTCTGCTTCCTGTGGCATAAACAAAATGTCCACGGGTTACCGGGTCTAAGTGCAGCTATGATTCTGGGGCATTCTGGGCTAGCTCTACCCAGAGTGCTCTGTGTGTGTGTGTGTGTAGCACCTGCCTCCACCTGCCAGCTGGTCTGGTTAGGCCAGTTCTCAACCTGTGGGTCATGACCCCTTTGGGGGGGGTTGATGACTCTTCCACAGGGGTTGCCTAAGATCATTGAAAAACACAGGTATTTCCATTATGATTCATAACTAGCAAAATTACAGTCGTGAAGTAGCAAGGAAGATCATTTTATGGCTTAGGGTCACCACAACATGAGGCATTGTACTAAAGGAAGGGTGAGAACCACTGGGCTAGGCCATGGGTGATAAGCAAGGGATAAATCCATAAGGCTCCAGATGGAAAATGTTTTCTGCTGGTGGGATCTGTCAGATGCAACCATGGATTAAATGTAGCATCTTCTCATGGAGAAATAACTGAACACACAATCCCAGACTGTGCTGAAAACATCTTCAGAAAACACTAGGGCCCTCACTGGAGGATTCCAGGCAGGGGCTCTACCACTGAGCCACACCCCAGCCCCTCACTGGGGGATTCTAGGCAGGTGCTCTACCACTGAGCCACACCCCAGCCCCTCACTGGGGGATTCTAGGCAGGGGCTCTACCACTGAGCCACACCCCAGCCCCTCACTTGGGGATTCTAGGCAGGGGCTCTACCACTGAGCCACACCCCAGCCCCTCACTGGGGGATTCTAGGCAGGGGCTCTACCACTGAGCCACACCCCAGCCCCTCACTGGGGGATTCTAGGCAGGTGCTCTACCATTGAGCCACATTCCAGATCACCTTTTGTTTTGACAGATGAAGAGACCAGGCCCAGGTAGAAAGAAACATTTGTCTGAGGTTACACAGCTAACTAATCGGACATGGGGTTAGAGCAAGTTCCAGGCTTGAGTAAATCTGTGATTACTTTGAAATGAAGGGCACATGAGAATGGGATGGAGGGATGTTGCCCCTGGGATTTCAGAGAGGGGGGGAGAAGGAGGGGGGAGGGAGGGAGGGAGGGAGGGAGAGAGAGAGAGAGAGAGAAGAGAAGAGGAGAGGATATTGGGGTCTTGTAATCTAGGAATTTCCAGTTCCACCTGAAGGATATTTAGTGTGCATCTGGCTCCTTGGTATATAGGAAAAGATGTCTTATGTTCCAGGTGGCGCAGCCAGCACACAAGTGCATCTCAGGGGCAGCACATGTAGGTTTCAGAGCCAGACACTTGACTGGGGCAAAGCGCTTCCTTCAGCACCCTCCACCACACTCATCTTTAAGTATAACCACTTCTTTTGGTATGTAGCATCTGTGCCTTCCTGTGTGTGTGTGTGTGTGTGTGTGTGTGTGTGTGTGTGTGTGTGTGTGTGTGTAGACCAGAGCCCAACTTTTGGTGCTACTGTCCAGGAGCTGATTTTTTTGAAAGAAAGATCTATTTTTTATGTGGGGCTGGAAATTGAACCCCGGTTCTTTGGAAGAGCAGGCAGTGCTTTTAACCACTGAGCCATCTCTCCAGCCCAGAAAGATCTATTTTTAAGGTCTTTACATTTATTTATTTTGTATGTGTGCCCATGTGTGTGGATACACATGACACAGCATGCATAAGGAGGTCAGAGAACTTTGTGAAATCAGTTTTTTCCTTCCCCCTTTAAATGAGATCTGAGGCTCTAACTCAGATCATCAGACTAGTGTGATAAGAGCCTTTATCTGTTGATCCACCATCTCTTAAAAATCTACTTATTTTTATTTTAATTTTTTTATATGTATGGGTATATACTGTGTGCAGTGCCCACAGAGGCCAGAAGAGGGCGCCAGAGTCTCCAGAATTGGAGTTACAAATGGCTGTGTGCCACCATATTTGACTTCTTCGATGGATTGTAGGGGGCTCAGGTCCCATGCTTGCACAGCAAGTACTTTATGGAAGGAACTATCTGCCCAGCTGTCACCTCATTTCTTTGTTAATTCCAATAATTGGATTATAAAAGGAAACTTTGTAAGCCAAGTGCGGTGGCCCACACCTGTAACCCTTACACTCAGGAGGTAGAAGCCGGAAGATCTAGGATGCCTGGATTACATGCAGAGAAGCTGTTCTTCCCAAGAGAAAGGAGGGGAGTTGGGAAGAGAGAGAGAGGGGTATGCATCACCATAATTTATGAACTTACGGGAAGCCTGCATTTCTTGCTAATGATAGATGATAACAGAAAATCAAGATAGTCAATATATTTCAGTTTCACAGTATCTATCACACACATGCCTTCTATAGGATATATACTACTGTCTTTACCCACTAAACCGCCTCATGCATTGCATATTGGGAGCTCCCTGGACCCTGCCTGTGATGGTACTGAGGTTGTAGGCTGTGCTTACGGGGTGCACATCTCCAGTGAGTGCACATCTCTAAGGCTCGGTGGAGACAATGAGTCAGGACGGACAGCAGGTCATGAGGTGAAGCATCACACAGCAGGTGCAGGGACAGGAGGATTGAGCACCCAACATTCACTCTTCCAGCAGTCCTTGGAGGTGGCTGAGTGTCCTCTGTAGGTTAATGTCACGTCTACCTGTCTGTCTGTCTATCTATCTATCTATCATCTATCTATCTATCTTTTATCTATCATCTATGTATCTATATCTCTTTACCTATCATATCTATTTTATAATCTATCAATTACTTCTATTATCGATCTAATCTATTTATGTATCTTCTGAATTTATCATTTATCTATGTATTTATCAATCATCTATCTATCAATCATCTAATTTGTTTTTTTTTTTTTTGGGCAGGGTCTTGCTATATAGTCTCAGGAACTCCTGATAGTCTTGCCTCTCTGTGGAGGTTCCCCTGTGTCCTCACTTCCTGGCTTCCCCCTCTCTCTGGATGAAAGGCAGACCAGTGGGTCTGAGGGGGATGGACAGTCATTGAAGGTTGGGTCTACTCTGTCCGAGGGCACAGCTGGCTAGCACATCAGGGAGGTGTTGAACCTAATAGAGGAGAGTTAGAACATCCAGGCATTCACATCGGGACTGTGCCCGTATGTGCCTTTCACAGATCTGAGCCCCCCCCTCCCACCACTTCCCCCCCTCCCCCCGCAACCCCCGTCACTTAACATGAGTGGACATGTGTGCTCATGGGTACTCACAGCCACATATACAGTAGAACACACATATGTGCACACACACACATCTATATACTTAAACGTGCATACACATGCAGGTGCTGGAACACTCATGTAAACATGTGTACTTAACATCCTCACAGACCTAAATAAATAAGCATGTACACACACCTAGGTACACAGAGGGCATGGTGAAGCCATTCCCACCACTAGAGGGCGCTAGAAGACTCTCTCTCTCTCTCTCTCTCTCTCTCTCTCTCTCTCTCTCTCTCTCTCTCTCTCTGCGCCAAAAGAAAGCAGAAGAAAAGGGAGCCGTTGGAAAAAGCCTCCCGGACGGTAATTCCAGTGAAGACAGCTGTAAATCCCCTAGGCTGTTGACGATAATGAAGTATGAAGGACCGAGGCCAGATTGACAGACATAGGAAGCAAACGGGGCTTCCGAGATCAGTCAGCCATTTGAGGTTCTTCCCGGACACCTGGCCCCCAACTCAGCCCCCATCTCCAGGTCTGAGGGCATTAGGTGTACACCTCCTCCCTAGTTTCGGGTTTTGCTTTCCATCTGCTCTGGGGCGGGGTGGATTTCACAAACACCTTCCCCTGAGCGGTATCTGCTCATTAACCTCAGCCCCCAATACAGCTGAGGCAAGTTTTGAAAAGTTCAGCGCTGGGTGGGTGTGCTGGCTCCAGTCCCTGTCTCTGCTGGGCTGGGGATTCGGGCTGGTGTTCCCTCCCTTTGGGTGTCCTCCTCCCCTCCAGGGACGGGCAAGTGCAGCTGAGGGATCTGGCATCCTCAGCGAGAACCAGAGATAACCCCATAGCACCCTTCACCTCCCGTCCGTGGACGATGCACATTTGCTCTAGGGTCAGGATGACATGAACTTTCAGAGGTGAGTTCTGAGCTGGGTATCCAAGGCTCCAGATTTTTGCTTGTGTGTGCTGCTGGGAATCAAACCCAGGGACTCACGTATGAAAAACAAGTGGTCTAACCACTGAGCTGCACCCCCCCAGCTCCTCAAGGTCCTTTCAGAATTTTTATTTATCTACTTATTTACTAGATACAGTCTCAGATAGACCAGGATGTGCCCTTAAACTTCTGATCCTCCTGCCTCTACCCCCTGAGTGCCAGGACTTCAGGCTAGGCAAGCACTCTACCCACTGAGCTACATCCCCCCCCCCCCAACTCCTGGGGCTCCAGTTTTGATTGTGTGATGGGCAGTCCTGACCACTTAGGTTGCTGAGCAACAGCTCACTCTTAGCTACGCCCAGGGTCAGGGTCACTTTTGTAAGATACCAGAAAGGATCCTGGACCCCGGGTCCTGTGAGCCTTTGCCAGCCTGGAGTCTACAGGGTGCTAGCAACACTATGGCTCTCGAAGGTTGCTTGGAATGTTCCCAAGCATCGGACATTAGCCTTCCTCTCTGGGTGGTGGAGGCATGATTGGGCTGACCTTGGGTGTGCTGACCCTGCAACCCTGGCCTTGCAGTATTGGGCCACTTGATGCTTCTTCCTACACGCTCTGAGCTAGATTGGGTTTGAGGGATGAGGGCTAGAGATTCAGCAGGAGACTCCCCTGGAGTGGGGACAATGGAGCCATGTCTAATGGAAAGCCCCCAGCCACAGGCAGAGGCAGCAGCGACACGCTGAGGATAAAAGGCTCAGTGAGATGACCCAGAAGGTAAAGTTGCTGGTCATCAGACATGACAACCTGGGTTTGATCCCTGAGAGCGACACCGCAGAAGGAAGAGAAGTGACTCCAGAGATCTGTCCTCTGGTCTCCACATGTGTGCCATGGCACACACACATGTACACAAAGTGTTAAAATAAATAAGTAATTTTTAAGGGGACATTTGACTCGGCCTTCACGGCTCCAATTTCCAAGAGGCTCATTACCCCGAATGGGATTAGTAAGGTTGGGAGATGGTACTTGTACGACAAGTGTGAGGACCCGAGTTCAATCCCCAGAACCCACATAAACAAGCCAGGGATGGTACATGGGTTTGCCACCCCAGCGGTCCTTGGGGTTGGCAAATACCCTTCCACTGTGTTTTGTGATTCCTCCTCTCTCTTCCCTTTCCTTCTCCTCTTCCTCCTCCCCTTCCTCCTCCTCCAGATATAAACCTATAGGTGAGTATAGTTGTCCAGCCTAGCCCCGCCCCCAATTACATCATCATCTGTTGTGGGGGGAGGGGGGAAAGAAGCTCAGAATGCAATGTTGCAGAAAAACAAATTCCCACACTGGGGGTGGGGTGGGGTGTGGGATGGTGCTTCCAGTCACCCAGCTAGCGTGGAAACTAACTTTCTCTCTTTCTTTCTTTCTTTCTTTCTTTTTTTTTTTTGTGTGTGGAAACTTTCAATATGGTTTTGAACCAGGCATCTAGTGGCTTCAAAGGAGCCTAGTGTGTGTGGGGTGGGGTGGGGTGAGGAGGTGGGGGTGGGGTGCTAACATCTACCCTCTCACTCATGACTTTGATGTTCAAACAACATAGAGAGCACCCCGTTCTCTGTCCTCCTGCTTCCTACACCCCCTTTCCTGTGCAGCTTTGGGCTCTGCCCACATGTGAGTGTTCCTTCCAGAGAGGCCCAGGCTAGTCTGTGGTGGCCCTGTGTGTGGAGGGTTGGCAAGCCTGTGGTGGCCCTGTGTGTGGAGGGTTGGCAAGCCTGTGGTGGCCCTAAGTGAGGGAGGACAAGGGCCAGGAGCCTGGAGACTTAAGGCTGTGTTGAGGTCAATGTGGAGAGTGTGGGGCATTGAAGGGAGCCTCCTTTCACTCCCTCCCCGCCTTGTCACTCTGGGTCTGTGGCCCCCCCACCCCCCCACCCCCCGCCATTACATGGTGGACCTCGACCATCTCTGGAGGGAGGGAACACCTAGACACTCATTCTTTTCCTAGATCACTCTGTACCCCGCCTCTCCCCGAAAACTCTATGCAAGTGCATTTGGTTTTTCAGCCCAGCCAGCCCGAGGCTTGTGAACTTAAACAAATAAATAGAGATAAATCAGTAGACCTTTTATCCGAGACTCCTTTCCGGTCACGTCTGTCCCCTTGGCGAGGCTTCTAAGTGGAAGTGCGACGGCCTCCGCTAGGAGGAAATTTACCGTCACTTCAGGCTTTATCGAGGTGGGAGCGTTAGCCCTGCAGCCCCTCGGCTCCTCACCAGGCGCTTTATCTCGGCTTAAACGGCTGCAGCTGGACCTCAGCAGACCCAGAGCAGTTAGCTTGTTTCCAGGGGCTGTTCTGGAAAAAGAAGGCTCCATGTTTGCTGGCCTTGCCAGGACTGCTGATTGGGAAGGTGCCTGGCTCCTTGGCGGATTGGGGATGGCTCGGGAGGCAGGCAGGAGAAAACCAGCGTCCTCCAGGTTGCCGGCTATCCACTCCCAACTCACTAGAACCGCATTTTGGGTATCTTTTGAAAATGGCGGTAACCGAGGCATTCTGCTTTTTTTTTTTTTTTTAAACAAAGATGGGGCAAATGGTGTCTTGATTATGTGACAAGACCAATGGAGATCCATTTGCCATAATAAACCCATGGAAATGTGTTGCTCTCAACCCGGGTCAGAGAAGCTCCTGAGTGCATCGGGCAATGCTTGCTGCAGAGAAGGGCGGCTAGCTGGAGCGCCGTTAAGTGATCACGAGTGGCCAGCTGTAGACAGAACATCTCTATCAACCCTCACCCCCAAGTGTGTGTGGGGAGATTGCAAAAGTCTGAGGATGGGGAGGGGAGGTGTAAAATGCTGCCCTCTGGACACCTACAGGGCACTAAGCTCAGGAGCTCATAGCCAGTAAGCAATCTCGCAAGCGATGACTTATAGGAGTGGGCGTGGCTTCCGAGGCCCCACCCCTAGCTGAGAAACTAGACCGAGTCCCTTCAGAGCATGTGTGCCTGTGGGAAACCTCAGCCCATTCCCACTGAGTTTGCCGGCAGGAACCCCAGCTTGTGGTTAGGGGTGGGATTAGAACCCCTGCAAAGGATTTGATCAAAAACAAAGAACTGGAGAAAATTTAATGCAAGAAAAAGAATGGCAGGCGAGGAGTCCGGTCTCCCCGGACCCAGCCTGGCCGGGATGCATGCTTTGTGCTTCCTCTAGGGCCCCGCAGCCATTCTGGAGGTTGGAGGCTTGCACCTTGCAGGTAGTCACCTGTCCCTGTCCCGTGCATTTACACTCTACTGATGCTCTGGTCTCGGAGGGTTTGCTGACCTCGGGCCGCAGGCTCTGTTCACACCTGCAGGTGGCTTCTGGGGACCTTATTTGCCAGGGCCTCAGGAACCCCGTGTCTCTGTCCATGGGCTCAGACTCCGACGTGCTCACAGCTGGTCCTCGTCCACCCAGATGGTCTTCCGCTGTTCCTCCACGATCTTGTCTTTGAGGACACGCAATAGCTCCTCCACGCTGCCCCACATCTCAGCCTCCACGGTGGCGTAGAGGCAGGGCAGCGCTTCCAGCTCCTTCTCCTTGAGCCTGCACACACGTAGGAATTCCTCCTCCGTCTCTGGCCGTGGTAGCAGCTTCCTGTGGTGGGGTGGGCAGGGGGAGGCTGTGGGTCTTGATGCCCACAGTGTGAGACAGAAGCCTGGGTTGCACAGTTCCCTGCCTGGGCCACTGGACCACACATGTCCCATCCCTGCTGCCCCCACCTCCTGGGTGCTGGGAATATAGCAGTGAGCATACTTAACACTATTGAGTTTGAGACCAGCTTGGGCTAACATGTGAGTTCAAGGCTAGCCTGGGCTACGTGGTGAGCACCTGTTTCATTGCAGAATCAGGTCATCGTCCCAAATGGAAACTCTGTCCCCATTAAACACAAACTCCATCCTCCCACCTCCTTAGATCCGGGCTCCTACCATTCTGGTTTCTGTCTCTGGGAGTCTGATCCTGTAGGGGATTTTGTGTAAGTGGAACCAGATGGTGTCTGCCCTCCTGGCTGACTTCACAGCATCCTATCCTTGAGAGTCACCCATACTGCGGCAGGTGTTAGAAGATGCCCCCTTTTCAAGGTTGAATACCATTCTACCAGGTTGACCTTGAACTCTCAATCCTCCTGACTGGCTGGGATGTTAGGCCTGTGCCGCCACATCTGGCCACTCCCCCACCCCCCTCTGAAGTTCGTTTTCTCAGTGACAGGAACTTGAAAGGTCCTCTCCCAACAGCCACAGTCATCCCATTGCATCTTACAAATGGGCGCCAGCATCTGCCCTGCTGAGCTCAGGGTCAGTATCGAAGGTCTCGGCATCCAGGATGTTTGGAAGGGCTGAGCAGAAGGTGGTGTGTGTGTGGGGGGGTGTTACGGGGTGTCATGGTTACGGGGCGTCCTTACCTGAACCGTTTGATGTTCTTCTCGCTCACCCGGATGAGCAGCACGATGGGGTACACCTTGCACTTGATCAGGTCGCGAACGCAGCTGATCCCGGCCTCCAGCAGGCAGTGTTTATTCTGCAAAAGTAGAGCAGACGCTGTCAGCAGTGGCACCCACATTCCCCGCCCTTGTGGGCACCGGGCCAAGCCTGGCTGCCAGGCTGTATTAGGGAACCTTGAAAGTTGGCCTTGGTGAGGTTGGAGCCCCACACCTGTGAATACTGTTCAACCCTGCTGAGCACAGTGACACGGGCTGACTAGGCCCTGCCTGAGAGGGGCTTGCAATGGACACTCGCCTCCCCGCCTTCTAGGGGGTTCCTGGTAATAAGGCGAGCAGAACAGAAAATGCCAGGAAGGGCAGCCGGCTGAAGGGTCCTCGGGGCCACCTGCTTAAGTAGGAGCTCGCTATGTGCAGAAAAGGACGATTCCCACTTGGCTGGAGGCATCGCTTAAAAAAAAAAAATCAAACTTTACATCAAAGAGAAAAAAAATGAACAACTGCCATCCCAGCCCTGGGGGAGGCTGTACTGGGAAGATGGAGAATTAATTTCAGGTCGGCCTGGGCTACCTGATGAGACCCTGTCTAAAAGGTCAAGCCAAACCAAACAAGAAACAAACACAGAGCTGGGTGTGTGGGTGTGTGTCTGTAATACCAGCATGTGGAGGCTGAGGAAGGGGCCTCATGAGTTGGAAAGCCCGGACTACCTAGAAAGACTTAGTGTCAAAATTAAAAAGAAAGAAGAGAAAGAAAACAGAATGTTAAAAAAAAAAAAAAAAGCAGGCTCACAGGATCACCTGTGATCCTAGCACTCGGGAGGCAGAGGCAGGAAGGTAGCAATTGGAGGGCAGCCTGGGCAACATAGTCAGTCCAGGCCAGCCTGGGGTACATAGTGAGAGCACATCTTAAAAATTAAGCAAACAAAGGCTGGAGAGGGCACTTGCTGCTCTTGCATGGGACCTGGGTTCAGGTCTCATCACCCATGTGACAGCTTACAACCACTTGGAAGTCTAGCTCCAGGGAATGTGATGCCCCCTTCTGACCTCTGTGGGCACTGCAGTCATGTACACACACACACACACACACACACACACACAAACCAAATGTCTTTTTTTAAAAAACCCAGCCCCCCCTCCCCCAAAAAATCAAGTGTGGCAGTACATGATTGTAATCCTGTTGCTCAGGAGGGAGGAGACTTCAGTTAGTTTTCAGGCCAGTCTGACCTACATAGTGTGACCCTTTTGAAAAACTAGAAAAAGAGGGAGAGGAAGAAGAGAGAAGAGGAGAGGGGAAGGGGAGGAGGGAGGGGAAGGAAGGGGGAGGAGGGAGGGGAGGAGGGAGGGGAGGAGGAGAGAGAACATGAGGATGAATTGCCATTCTTTGAATTTTTTGTCTGCACACACTGAGGACCTGGCACCCAGGCTGCAGGTAGACACAGCACACCCCTGGGGTTGGGGGCTTTCTTCCCCTCACTCTTTGTTCCCTGCCTCCTGTTAACCCAGGCTGGAGGGGCACCACCTTGTCCCCCTTGTCCCGCCATCTTGTCTGTCCGTGACTAGATCCATTCACTTTCTCCTCACCGTGACCCGACCTCCCTAATTAAGAAAATGCCTCACAGCTGGATCTAATGGAGGCATTTCCTCAACTGAGGGTCCCTCCTCTCAGATAAAACTCTAGCTTGTGTCAAGTTCAAGGCTAGCCTGGGCTACGTGGTGAGCACCTGTTTCTTTCTTTCTTTCTTTTTTCTTTCTTCTTTCTTTCTTTCTTTCTTTCTTTCTTTCTTTCTTTCTTTCTTTCTTTTTAAAATAAGGTCTCAGGTAGCCCACTGTGGCTTCTAATTACCTATATATTTGGCTAAGGTGATGGAAGGCAAGAGAACTCAGCTGTAGTGCTAAGCACAGGGGCAGGCCTCCTGGTTTCTTTTGAGACAGGGTTGTTCTCTTGGCCTGGGGGGGCTCTTTGATTTGTTTAAGTGCTGGTCAGTGAGCCTCAGGAACCTTCCTGTCTTAGTTAGGGTGACTACTGCTGTGATGAAACGTCATGACCGAAGCAACTTGGGGAGGAAAGGGTTTCCACATCTGTTTATCATGAAAGGAAGTCAGGACAGGAACTCAAGCAGGGCAGGAACCTGACACAGGCCACAGAGGGGAGGAGTGCTGCTTACTGGCCTGCTCCTCATGGCTTGCTCAGCCTGCTTTCTTATAGAACCCAGAACCACCTGCCCTGGGGATGGCACCGCCCACCATGGGCTTGGCCCTTCTCCATCAATCACTAGTTAAGAAAATGCCTCACAGCTGGATCTAATGGAGGCATTTCCTCAACTGAGGGTCCCTCCTCTCAGATAAAACTCTAGCTTGTGTCAAGTTGACATAAAATTAGCCAGCACACCCTCCACCGCCCCCCAGCCCCCCCCCTCCTGCTCCATTCCCAGTGTTGAGTTTACAGTATTTGCCACCATGCCTGGGTTTTTTTTTTTTTATTAAATTCAGCCCCTCATTCTTACATAGTTGCAATCAACCAACTCCACCGTCACCTTCGCGGCTGTCCTCTGATCTCGACACACATATGTACATACATACACATGCACTTCCTCACACATGAGCCCACACACATACGTGCTGGTTTCTGACTCACACACTTAAAAAGGAGACAATCTAACAAACGTATGCAGGCTAGCCAAAAAGGTTGGCCCTGCCTTCATCTGTGTGCGTCAGTGATGCGTGGGGGAAGGTGTACCCGAGGCCATCCGGATGTGCTGTAAGCCAAGTGCTGTCCCATGCCCTGCCACAGCCCTCAAGTCTCAGAGCAAGAAAGAGCTCCATGCTTTATCACCTTGTCCCATTAGGGCCACTCGGAGGACTCTGACCCTCACACTGTGACGCTCTTGAGTGGCTGCCTGTGAGTCCTTCTATTGCTTCCCTTTCTCGTGCTTGAGTGGATGTGACGCCTGACACCCACCCCGAGCTATTTATGTATTTAGTCAACTTGGCACGCACTAATCCGAGGAGTTGCCTTCACCATATTGCTTGCAGGCAAATCGTGGGCACCTCTCTTGATTAGCAGTTGATGTGGAAGAGCCCAGCCCACTGTGGGCGGTTGCCATCCCCTAGGCAGGCGGTCCTGGGCTGTATACGAAAGCAGGTCCAGCAAGCCCAAGAAGCTCAAGGCAGTAAGCAGTTTTCCTCCACGGCTTCTGCTTCACTTCCTGTCGCTAGGCTCCTTCCTGCCTGGAGTTCCTGCTCTGACTTCCTCCAGTGATGGAGTGTGACCTGAGAGCTGTAAGATGAAATTTACCCGTGGCCTCCATCCCCAAGTTGCTTTTTTTGTTTTGTTTTGTTTTGTTTTGTTTGTTTTGTTTGTTTTTTGTTTTTTGAGACAGGGTTCCTCTGTGTAGCCTTGGCTGTCCTGGACTCACTTTGTAGACCAGGCTGGCCTCGAACTCACAGCGATCCGCCTGCCTCTGCCTCCCGAGTGCTGGGATTAAAGGGGTGCGCCACCACGCCCGGCTGCAATCAGTGCTCTTAACCTCTGAGCCACCTCTCCAGCACCCAAGTTGCTTTTGTTTCATGGTCTTTATCGCAGCAACCGAAAGCAAATTAAGATGTGCTCTTGTCTCACCCTGGTTCTCTCTCTCTCTCTCTCTTTCTCTCTCTCTCTCTCTCTCTCTCTCTCTCTCTCTCTCTCTCTCTCACACACACACACACACACACACACACTTAGCTGACATGGGTCCCAACATACAAGCCTACATCAGAGATCTGGGGACAAAGAGTGGAGGAAGAGAAGTGGTCTGGGCCTGAATAGAGAGAGAAGATGGACATGGCTGTGGCCACCGCTGCCCATGACCCAGAGCTTCACGGAGATGGTTGGATGGGGTCTTGGTCTGGCTGGTACCCAATGTCCCTCACCTTGGCCGCCACAGCCTCAATGTTGGCAGGGACGATGCATTCGAAGGTGTTGGGGTTCTTTTCCCGGGAGTAGATGATGGTCTCCGTCCTCTGCTTTCGGAGGAACTCGTCTCTTGTGACAATATCTGCAGAGAGGGGAGTTAGTGCCGAGAGTGGCAAGCGCCATTTGTGGTGGGTCATACCTGTCCCCTCTTGGGTGCCACGGAGTTTGATATCTATCCATCTGGTGCACTCTCATTATGGTTACATGGAACCTCGGGTGGGATCAATGCCGTGGCTTATGCTCTTTGTGCCAGACTATGCAGCAGAGGCTTAGTGGACACTTGTGCTCTGGCTCTTCAGCTGTGAGTGTCACTGGACAAAGTAGCTCCAGTGTCGTGGATCAACACTGTGTATGGTCCAATAAAGGAACTCATCCATGGAGCCAACCCTACATACCTATCCACTCATTTGTCTATTCATCATCCATCCGTCATCCATCCATCCACCCATCATCAACCCAGCCACACATCTATCATCAATCCACCCAAAAGCAGATGGACTGGCCACCTGACTGGCCATCTGACTGACTGTATGCCACACTGTGTTCTTCACCCATGAGAGAGTAGAGAACTCAGCTTTTCCGCCACCTTGTCTGTTGCCACCTTGGAAACCTGGGGTGGACTTCATCGTCACCATGAACTTCCCATCCAGACGGCCACCTTGGCCCTGCCGGGCACCCCACCCCGTGCCGAGCTTCCCCATGAAGTGGTTTGACTTCTAAGAGGATAAACATCCTGCTCTCTCACTAGTCTGTTCCCCATCCCACGCTTGGGATCAACACAAAAACATGTTTATCTCGCCTACACTGCCCGTCTGTCAACTATTCACCAACCCACCCATCCATTATCCAGTTATTCTCCATCCATCCATCCATCCATCAATGTACCCATCCGTCCATATGCCACCCAACCACTCACCATCCGTTTATAGCCATTCATTCATTCATTCATTCATTCATCCATCTCCCAAGTGTCTACCACCCACTAACCTACTCACCATTCACCCACCTTCCATCCATCTACCGTCTACTTTTCAGTCATCTACCATCTACCCATTTACCCATCTCTCTGGCACACTCTAGCCATCTGCCTACTACCCATTTCCATCTTTCATCCATCCGTCCATCCGTCCGTCCGTCCGTCCATCCATACACCTACCCATTTACCCATCTCTCTGGCACACTCTAGCCATCTGCCTACTACCCATTTCCATCTTTCATCCACCCACCCACCCACCCATCCATCCATCCATCCATCCGTCCATCTGTCCACGCACCCACCCATTTACCAACCCATCCACCCGCCCACCCTTTTATCTACTGACCTGCCCAGCCATCTCTCTACCCACCACCCACAGGATCTTGCTCATGGCCAAGCATTAGGATGCAACACACCGCTGTACTCAAGGAGCCATGATCTAGCAGGAACGGATGACGTCGGTTACAGATCATTGCCGACTTAGTGGGTACAGTGATGGCTGCCTTTTGTGAGAACACTGAGGAGGAATGGGGAGGGGGCAGGCAGGCTTCCTGGCACACACAGATGGAGGAGGAGGAGGAGCAATGGAAGAGAGGCGGGGGAGGATGTGGGTGTCGAGTCACTCTTGTGATGGGCTCTGGAGGCTTGTGTCCCTCTGCCATCTGGCCGTGCTTACCCGACTTGCAGATGGTGAACTCCATGGCGCCCCCCGAGTTGAGCAGCTTCTGCACCAGGGTCTTGGCCAGCATGGTGGGCGTGAAGAGCACAGGCCGGCGGCGCTCGCAGTGGAAGGCGCGTACAAGGCTGTAGGGGATCAGGGTGAGGTTCCGGCTGAGCTCATTCTCAGGGTCCAGTTCTGATGGAGAACAGAAGAAGCAGGCTGTCAGAGTCTGTCCTGCTCCAGGGCACACTCAGGGCATGGGGCCCTTGCACCTGAGGTGATTCCCAGATACTTCTATCTCCAGCTCCCGAGGGCTCATCGCCCTCTTCTGGTCAGTTTGTGTACTGCACTCGTGGCAAGAGTGGTGGCACATGGCTTTAATCCCAGCACTCAGGAGGGATATTTTTGAGCTACTCTGGGCACCCAGAAACGCCTGAGGGGGCTGTAGGGGAGACACACTGGAGCCTCTGTGGGTTCTGAAGTATGAGGAGTAAAGCCAGGTATGCAGTGGCTCACCAGGAACTAATGACCCAGAGGGTCGGAAGCCTGCCGAACCGAGGAGCTGGGGCTAGCTCAGTGGATGGACACAGTATTTGCTGTGAAAGTTTGCGAAGACCTGCGCTCATCTCTGGAACCCACGTAAGCGTCCTGCGTGGTGTGCGCACTTACAATCCCAGTGCCAGGGAGGCAGAGACAGGTGGGGACTTGCTGGTCAGTCAGTCTAGCCTCATCAGGATCAGGGCAGGCCAATGAGAGAGCTTGTCTCAAAACAAGCGGCGGGGGTGGGGGGGGGTTGTTAAGAGGTGGCTCAGCAGTTAAGAGCACTTGCTGCTCTTGCAGAGGAACAGAGTTCAGATCCCAGCACCCACCTCAGGTGACTCCCAGATACCTGTAACTCCAGCTCCCGAGGGCTCATCGCCCTCTTCTGGTCAGAATGTGTACTGCACTCATGTGGCAAGAGTGTGTGCACGCCTTTAACCCAGCACTCAGGAGTTAGAGGCAGGCACAGCAAACAGTTGTTAGAGAGATAAACTCTTTAGTAGAGCTGCCTGCAAGTTGTGCAGGGAGTCACCCATGCGGCTGTCACCAGCCCCAATAAACTCACTGGCTCACCATGGTAGATTTGGCAGCACTTGTTTCTTTGGTTGCTGTTGCCCTCCCTGTCTGGTGTGAACAGAGAAGGAACTCCTCAAGAAAAATCCTGTGGTGTGATGGTTCAGGCAGACAGCTGAGTGATGCAGGAGGGTGGAGGGCGGCAGAGATGACCAGAGGCCAAGATGGCAGGGCCCTAGGGCAAGGCTTTGGGGTCTGTCACGGAAGGCAGAGACCTCTATTCTCCCAAAGCCCAGGGCGTGGGGATCTGGTAAGGCCAGGTCCTTTTTCCTTTGCCCCTGGCCTGCCCAGTTTGGGGCTGAAGAGGCTGCCCTAATCGCCTGACTCAGGGTCTGCCTCTCTGTCCCCAAGAGCGCCCAGCTTGGCTGGAGGAGGCAGGGAAGGCTTACCGTCATCTGGAAGACATGGCATGGGGTGGCTTTTAGCCATCCAGGTAAATAGTAAAAGGGGCTCAGTGGGGGAGAGAAGCCAATAAAGAAATGTCTTGGCAAATGGCTCTAGTCAGGGTGAGCATCTGGGCTTAATGGGACATGAGAGGTGTCAGGCCAGAGCTCGGTGAGGGATAAGAAGATGACAAGATGGCAAGATGGCGGTGGGGTTGGGTGGCTCTTCGTGGGCATCCTTTTGGCCTTTTGTTTTATTTTGTTTGTTTGATAGGGTCTCACTACGTAGCCCAAGCTGGCCTTCAACTCATGGCAATTCTCCTGGCTTAGCTGACTAAATCCTGGGCTTAGATATATAGTATTCTTGTCCACTTCCTGCTCTCTCTCCCTTCCTCCCTCCACTTCCTGCGCTCTCTCCCTCCCTCCATATCTCCCCCCCCCCCCCCGCCGTGTGTACTTGAGTACACAGGCCAGAGGTCACTATTGGGTGTCTCACTGGGTGTCTTTCTCAATCACTCTACATCTTATTTTTTGAGACAGGGTCTCTCACTCAATAAGAAGCTTACCAGTGGCCAGAATGACTGGCCAGCGAACTACAGGAGGCATCTTCCTGCGTGCTGGGATTGTAAGTGCAAATCTTACAATCTGTAACAGTTCTGGGGCAAGCACTTTACTATTGCCGGGGCCATCTCTCCAGACCCCTCCCTCGTCTGTTCATCCTGCTAAGCCAGTCACAGGGGCAGATGCGGCTCCGTAGGCGTGTGTGTGTGTGTGTGTGTGTGTGTGTGTGTGTATGTGTGTGTGTGTAAAACCAAGAGGCCAGCCTAAACATGCTGCTGCTGGGCTAGGGGGAGGGGAGGGGCTGGAGGGGGGGTCCTCACCCACCTTCATGTTTCTCTGTCGTAAGGAGTTTGGTGGCATCCAGCGAGGACCGGGAGAGGCTCCCCAGGGGGCTCCCAGAGATGATTCTCACACGCTCATTGCTGTTCATTCGTTTGTACTTGTTTTCTGACCGGCTGACAAACTGTGGGGAGAAGGAAGGTGGGGTAGGAGGGCGGGGCATGAGAGTGGAGCAAGGGGGCGGGGCATGAGAGTGGAGCAAGGGGGCGGGGCATGAGAGTGGAGCAAGGAGGCGGGGCATGAGAGTGGAGCAAGGGGGCGGGGCATAAGAGTGGAGCAAGGGGGCGGGGCATGAGAGTAGAGTAGTAGGGCAGGGCAGAATTCTTTTGTCTTCAAGTCTTGAGCTACACTGGCCGACAGAACCAGCCAGGCCTTTTTGCAAACCTCAACTCTATTCTTAAGGGTCCAAGGCAGATCACCTCTGCTGTAAAGAACCAGTCCCTGCACGAGTCTCTGAAGCACACTAGCTACTGTCCGACGAAGACACGACGACGTGCAGCTAACTGTTCTAGCTGGTGAGGACTCTGGTTGGCAGCCCCTGGTGCCCATACATGCTGTTGGAACCCTCCAACTGCCCCACATTGTTCGCATGGGACTCTGAGTTCTAGAAGCATGGCTCCCTCACACAATTCATAGATAATTCTCTGGCCTGGACAGTGTCCAGGTTCCCACGAGGCTCCCTGGAGGCCTTCGAGCCTCGCCCCACTTTCTTCTGCGGGAAGAGCTCGCAGCCTTCCCAGTCCTTGTGTGCATCAGCTTCACACACACACACACACACACACACACACACACACACACACACACACACACATATATATTTGAGACAGGGACTCATGTAGCTCAGGATGGCCTCCAGCTCACTAAGAGGCCCAGGAGGACCTTGAATCGGATCCCCCTGCCTCTACTTCCTGAGTACTGGGGCTACACGCATGCGCCATCACACCAGGCTTATGTGGTGCTGGGGAAGGAAGCCAGGGCTCTGTGCGGGGTAAGCAAGCATTTAAACAGTTGCTCCATGCTCCTAGCTTAAACTTGACTCTTTGATGAAACTCTGATGGCTTGACCTTGACAAATGGCCTAACAGTGTCATAGCAGACGGAGGGCCCTGCCTTCAGGAGGCCTCATGCTCTGCAAGGTCCCCTCCAATGTGCTTGTCTCTGTCACATGTTTGTATCTACCTGGGTTTTGGGGTCAAGGTACTAGCTATTTCACACTACATGTGCTGCATTAGAGTTTAATTAATGTGCATACGTGCTGCATGCTCACACTCTTTGCTTTTCTCAGCTATCAATCCAAGAAATGGATGGGGCTGGAGAGATGGCTCAGTGGTTAAGAGCACCTGTCTGTTCTTCCGGAAGACCTGAGTTCAATCCCCAGCGAGCATGTGGTGGCTCACAACCGTCCATAACGTGATCTGATGCCCTCTTCTGGCCTGCAGGTGTACATGCAGACGGACCACTCATACACAAAGTAAATAAATAAATCTTAAAAAGAAATGGGTATAGAGACTGAATCTGTATCTATATAAAGTCACTCAACAGGCTTGCCAATGGTCCTTGTATTAGCCCCACCCGAAATATTTTTTTTTCTTTTGAAATTAAGTGCAAGGGGGAAAACTCCTTCCCAGTTCTGAAGAGCTGAACTGTTCCACACACAGGTAAGATCCAAGGAACCTGCTGCTTTCTCTTATCTCCTTGACCGCCGGGATGCTCAGGTGAGCAGCATGCTCCACCAGAGGAAACAAACTGGCCTAAATATCAGGAGGGCTTATTTTCTCTCCCCTATCCAGCACATCTGATTTTTTTTTTCTTTTATATTTTAGTGGCTGAGTTGTTGAAGCTCTTTTGACCTGAAGTTTCCTCAAATCTTTTATGAAAGTGAGACTGGCTTCCAGCAGGCACGGAGTCTGTCTACCGACCCTGTCACTGTGAGGATAAAATGGGATGGGAGAAGCCAGGCACTGTGAGAAGCCACGAGGAGGCTCAGAAATACAAAGCCTCGTTATCTCCACACTGGCATCTCTTCTTGGTAGGCAGAGGGCGGATCCCGGCGTTAAAAGTCAGCGGGCTTCCGGTGACAGTGACCAGCCTTACCTGCAGGAGCTGACCAAAGAAGAAACTCGCTCTGGAGAGGCGGGGGCTGACCCGGGGGTCGCTGGTTGAAAGCGTCTCTGCTTCGGGCTGCAGGGTGTTCTGAAACGAGTTTGTCAATCAGCCCGGGGCTGAGCAAAGGGCTCCTGAGTGTGAGACTGTTGTGGAGAGATGGACATCTGACCCCAAGTCCCCTCTGGCCCGAGGGTCAGGTGCAATGTCACAGACCTGCAGCTGGGCAGCCCCGGAGGGGGACTACAGCTGCTTTAGACCAGAAGAGAGAGAAGGGTAAGTTGAGTTTGTGAGTCTCTGAAGTGTCAGCTGCGGAGGGCTCTCGGGGGCTCTCCCTTCCCAAGGAACCAAGTCTCCTCCCTCCCCGCGCCCCCGACTGGCGTGGCCCTGTTCCTGCTTCTTATATGCAGGGGGAAGTGGGCAGCTGGAGGGCAGCGCCCCCTTCCCCTCCATCACTTTTTCATTTACAGCCCGGCCCCAGCTCACTCCCTCCTCTCCTCCCAGTCTTACCCTCATGCCCCCCTTTTCTTCATTTCCCCCAAAGGGCTACCCAACCCACCCTGCCACCTCAAGTCACAGCAGGACTAAGAGCATCCCCCCTCCCACTGAGGCCTGACTGACATGGCAGCCCAGCTAGGGGGAAAGGGGTCCAGAGGCAGGCCACAGATCTGGACACAGCCTGTACTCTTGTTGTTGTTAGCTGACCCATATGAAGGTCAAGCTAGCGCATCTGTTACATATGTGTATGGAGGTCTAGGTCCAGCCCACGCATGCTCTTTGGTTGGTGGTTCAGCCTCTGGGAGCCCCCATGGGCTCAGGTTAGTTGCCTCTGTAGGACCTTGACCCCACTGGCTCCCTCTATCCTTCCACCCATTTTTCCACAGAACTCCTTGAGCTCGGCCTATTTGGCTACGGGTCTCTGCATCTGTCTCCATCTTTGTGGGGTGTGTGTGTGTGTGTGTGTGTGTGTGTGTGTGTGTGTGTGTGTGTACCTACCCTGAGGCTGCGCAGGGTGTGGTGAGCGCTGTCCGCCTCCTCTCGGCTGCCTCTGTGAACCAGTCGCTGGAGCTTTACTAGGAGAAGCTGTTGAGCTCTGCGGAGGGGACAGAGGTGCAGCCTCAGGGCTAGAACTAGGCAAGGTGGATGGAACTTGGGTCTGAGGAATCCCTGCACAACACAGGGCTCCCGTTAGGGCTCGGGATCCAGCCTCCTGCAGACCCAGCTGTGGGGTCGGGACCTTGCCCCCGGGTTACTTCACCGACCAGTCTTTCTGACTGGCTGAGACCCACTGCCTGTGACTGTCCGAGCAGCAGTGAGGGCCCAGAAGAGCAGGTGTCGTTGCGTGGAAGAACAGGTGCCCCTATAGTCCTGGCACCTGCTGGGGTTCAGTCTAGGATGATTAAAAAGAAAAGACTAAAGACTGGGGCATGGCTCAGAGACACAATGATTACCTAAGATGTCCCAGGGCTCTGGGTTCCATACTCTTCCCCCTTGACCCTAAACCTAAGATAGAAAGAAAAGGCCAGGCAGGACTGTCATTGCAGCTGCCTTGGGAGGGGAATGGTTAAGGGTAAGGGGATTGTAAGTTTAACTTCAGGCTGATGACTCAGTCAGACTATTGAAAAAAAAAAACGAAAGAAAGAAAGAAAGGAAGAAAGAAAGAAAGAAAGAAAGAAAGAAAAGTGGGCTGGGAAGGTGGCTCAGTGGTAGAGCCCCTGCCTAGAATCCCCCAGTGATGGGCTGGGGTGTGGCTCAGTGGTAGAGCACCTGCCTAGAGTCCCCCAGTGAGGGGCTGGGGTGTGGGTCAGTGGTAGAGCCCCTGCCTAGAATCCCCCAGTGAGGGGCTGGGGTGTGGCTCAGTGGTAGAGCCCCTGCCTAGAATTCCCTAGTGAGGGCTGGGGTGTGGCTCAGTGGTAGAGCCCCTGCCTAGAATTCCCTAGTGAGGGCTGGGGTGTGGCTCAGTGGTAGAGCCCCTGCCTAGAATCCCCCAGTGAGGGGCTGGGGTGTGGCTCAGTGGTAGAGCCCCTGCCTAGAATTCCCTAGTGAGGGCTGGGGTGTGGCTCAGTGGTAGAGCCCCTGCCTAGAATCCCCCAGTGAGGGGCTGGGGTGTGGCTCAGTGGTAGAGCCCCTGCCTAGAATCCCCCAGTGAGGGGCTGGGGTGTGGCTCAGTGGTAGAGCACCTGCCTAGAATTTCCCAGTGAGGGGCTGCAGTGTGGCTCCTGGTAGAGGGCTGGTGGTCACGGGACAGAGAGTGCTAGGAGTCTTTGTGAGGACACAGTCCCATTATTGCAAGGGCATTGAAGCCTTCCACAGAAGGGGGTTCCAGTAACTTCCAGTTCCCCAGGCTGAGGGAGCTGCCATCCTGGGGTGGCCTGGGAGCCCCTCCCCCATCCCAGCTTACCGGCTGTAGCTGGGGATGGTGCCCATGTCCAGGTCTTGGTCTGTGAAGGGGTCGACTCGTGCACATAGCCACTCGTGCCTGTCCTGGTACATGGTGTCCAGGACGTGCACCACATCGTCACACTTCAGGGACATGGAGCAGGCATCCAGCTGGCTGGAGATGTTCAGGTTCAGGCGGATATAGAACGAGTCCCCTGACGTGATCACACCGTCCTCCATCTCCTTCAGCAGCTTCCGGTACCCTGAGGGGGAAATAACCCAAACACCGTGGCAACCCTGGAGACGCCTCACCTGGGTGCCTGTCTCCCTCCTTGTGAGTGGGCAGCCGTGCCATCTATGGGTTTCCCTTTTTTGTTTTTTTTGTTTTTGTTTCTAGGAAGCTTGGAGCCGAAATCTGTGCTAGCATCTGTATTGTGGTCTCCAAGCCATCTCTGCCAGTACAAGGAGCTTACTAACTGGTAATTAACATGCTGTAGGCTATATGCGTCCCTCGGCTCAACGCATTCCCACAAATGCATACATGTGGATAGCTCCTACACTGAGCCCTTTGCTAATGGTTAACTTTATCCTGATTGCTATTGTCCTAGCTATCTGTACCTCACGCTGCACAAACGAAAAAGCAAGTACCATGAGCTCCTTTGCTTCTGGCTGATACTGCTCAACATTACGTTTGTGAGACACAGCACTGTGGCACACGTTCCTTTTTCATTGCTGTATAGTACTCCACGCTGCTGTGTGTTACTCAGATATGCTATTTTTTGGTAGACAGATGTCCTCGTCTTTCTTGGATATAAAAACAGAAGTTGAGTTACCAGGTCACAGTGAATCTGTGTGGAAACTTTAGTAGCTACAGCCAAATGCGTTTCTAGGTTAATAAGACACATGTTATCAAGGCCAAATGTTCCGGTCTTTTGAGTAAAAAATTGCAAATAACTTCGGAAGCATTCAGGCCTGCAAGCTGTCAGTGAACGCCTATGGTAATATACCTATAATTTTTATCCCCAGTGTAGCACCATTGACAGAGGGTTGTGGGTCAAAGTGGGAGCTGTAACAAGGGGGAACCTAGTGGGTCGTTCATGAGTCCTTCATGGGTGTCCTAGCTTTGCCCAGCACTGGCTCAGAATTTCTAACACCACCCAGTGTCCCTGAGTCTGGGCTCTACTTTGGGGCCTGAGCTTTACCCAGAAATTTAATTTGGAGGGTTATACTACCATTCACCTCTAGGGGGCGCAGCTCACTTTGCAGCCCTGTGGCCAGCCAGTGAAGGTGTACCCTTGAGATTGATTGATTTTTTGTGCTGGCCTGGGAAGCCCACCCTCAGGAGCTTGTAAGAGCATGTGCCGTGAGTGAAGGTGACTAGTGTTCTAAGTGCCATCTTCTTCACCAGGGTGCTGCTGGGGAAGGGGCAGGAGGGCGGCTGGGAAGAGCTAGCTGGCTATTTATGCTCTGCTCAAATATTCATGATTACTGTGGTTAAAAATAAGACCCAGCTGCAGAGGCAATCACGCAGGAAAACCCAGAGGTGAGAATGAGAATCCAAGTTATCACCCAGGCAGCAGGGATGCTGGGGGAGGGGGCGGCTGGGCCAGACGGGGAAGCGGGAAAGCAGGGTTGCCTGCCTGTCAGGGGCCCTCATGGGCTTGGCCCAGAGTCTCTGCCTGTTGATAGGCTGGGAAGCCTGACGCAGGGGACAGATGTCACCCGCGGCAGGGAGAGGAGCCAGCCAGGCTGCTGGAGCTGTGTCCTCTATGTTTGCCCCGGAGATTTGTGGACTTGGTTCAGGGTGGCGCAGAGCGTCGCCATCCTGATTTCCTCTTGGCTCATTCCTCACGGGGGGGGGGGGCACAGGTGAGCAAGGGGGTGGCTCCAGGAATGAGTCCTGTATCTCACCTTCGTGTGGACCAGGTCCAGCCCAGGCCTTACCTTCTTGGTTGACCTTGTAGTGCAGGGTGACTGGGCCGCTGCACCTCTGGATGGTCCAACGGGCCTCTTCCTTCGTGCAGGCATCCAGTGGAACGCTCTGCCTTTCGCCTCGGATGCAGCCTTCTAGCTACAGGGTGAAAACAAGATGGGCAGCGTGGCGGGGCTAAGGCAGCTTCCCACGGGAGCAGCCTTCGTCAGACACAAGGGCATCTCCTGCAATGGGGCTGCACGTGACTCTGGGGGTGCACGCATGCGCACATATGTGTGCCTAGAAGAGACGGGCCAGGGGCCACCCCACAGCTTCCCCCCTCTATCTCTCACCAGCAGTAGTTGGTGGCCCTCACGCAGCCCGGCCCTCTCAGCCAGCGAGCCTGGCTTGACAGAGTGAATGAAGCTCCCGTGCGCGTTGCCGCCCAGCAGTGTGAGCTGTGTGATGAGTCCGTCGCCATTCAGAGTTGTATGTTGCACCAAGGGGCCAGTGCCCCGCACATGGCCCCCAGATGTGACCGACGGCCGGAAGGGTCTGAGTTGGGAAATAAAATAGGCAGTTGGGTTCAAAAGGGAAGGGATGGACCTTTCTAGAACATACTAGCAGGCTGGGAAGGAGTCTGGTGGCAGGATTGCCGGTGTCTTTGAAGCTTGGGAGCCTCCGGGTTCTAAAGGGCAGCCACCTTCCTGGCCTCGGGTAGTGTGAATGGCTGACTACCTGCCCCTTCCTCTGTGTGCCTAGGTTTCCCTTCCCTCTCCTCTCTTCTGTCTCCTCCCTCCACCCCCCCCCACTTTTTTTTTGAGTCATGTTTCTCTGTGTAGCCCTGGCTGCCCTAGAACTCACGCTGTAGACCAGGCTGGCCTCGAACTCACAGAGATCTTCCTGCCTCTGCCTTCTGAGTGCTGAGATTAAATATGCGCACCGCCACCACCGCCCGGCAGTGTCTAGGTTCCTTATCCTGGACAGTCAAGGAACAGGTGGAGTGGTCCCCTCTACCCTCGCCAAGCACCCCATTCCCTGGCTTTGAGATAGGTCTCACGTAGCACAGGCTAGCTGCCAACTCACTAGGTATCAGAGGTTAACCTTGAACTTCTGATCCCCCGCCTCCACTTGCCAAGTGCTGGGATTGCAGGTGTGCACTGCCTGGTCTAACATATGTGCTGCTGGGGATGGAACCCACCCAGGGGTTCCTGTGTGCTAGGTGGGCACCGTCCCGACGGAGCCACACCCCTAGTCTGAGGGACTGATTTGAGAAGTGAGACCCTGGACTTAGTCTTAGAGCACACAGATGGTCCCCTCTATAGGGAAGTGGGGGGAAGATGGTCTTGGGTTCCATCCTTGAGCCCCCATTTGGCCACTCCCACCCCTGGTGATGTTGTCCCATCCCTTGCCCTTTGGTCTCTCTCTCTCCTTCTCTCTCTGTCCTTCCTTCCCTCCCTCCCTCCCTCCCTCCCTCCCTCCCTCCCTCCATCTGTCTCTGTCTGTCTCTGTCTGTCTGTCTGTCTCTCTCTCTCTCTCTCTCTGTCTATGCATGTCTAGGTCAGAGGTCAAGCTCAGGTGTTGTTCCTCAATTCCGTCCCCCCCCCCTTTTTTTTTTTAAAAGATTTTATTATGTACACAGTGTTCTACCTGCATGTACACCTGCAGGCCAGAAGAGGGCATCAGATCACATTACAGATGGTTGTGAACCACCATGTGGTTGCCGGGAATTGAACTGAGGACCTTTGGAAGAGCAGGCGGCACACTTCACCACTGAGCCATCTCTGCAGCCCTCCCCTTGGTTTTTTTTGGTAGAGTCCCTCTGCTTGCTGATAGCATGCACATGTCACCACACCCAGCTTTTCATGCAGGGTCTGGGGAGTTGAACTCGGGCCTTCATGCTTGTGTGGCAAGCGCCATCTCCCTAGCCTTGTCCCCATACCTTTCTAAAGAGAACTTCCGGAACATGAGGTTGACCTGCTCCAGGTCGTAGGCATCCAGTCCCTCTGACTGGTGTGAGGAGGAGGAAGAGTGGATGGAGGGGGGTCCGAAGGAGTAACGTTCGTGGTTGTCATCTGTGGAGGAGCAAGGAATCCTTGTCAGGACTCAGGAGCACTAGGGGAGCACCACCTAGGACCACCTGCCCTTGTCCAGCATGGAGCTAAATAGCAGCATAGCCCCGTAGACTGGAATTTGGCATCAGTCTCCAGAGGCAGAGCACATGGTTGTAGTATGTAGCCCAGGCTATCTTCAAACTTGCCATCCTCCTGCCTCCATCTCTCAAGTGCTGGGATTACACATGCAGGGATCTGGGATTGGAACCCTGTGGCTCTTACTACACTCTGTCTGTTTCCTGCCACCAGGGCAGATGGTAAAGTCCAAATTAGACATCCTCCTGCCTCTCTTTTTACGGAACCTCACCAGATACCTGTGTGTAGGAAGTTAGGAGGCTGGAAGAGGGCGCCTGGTATTTTCTATCACTTTCCACTTACTCCACCTACCCCCCCCCCCCTTTGCAACAGGGTCTCTCCCCAAACCTGGGGCCCATGCCTTCTCAGATAGGCAGGAGGCTAGCCAGGCCCAGCGGTCTTGTTTCTGTGCCCCTCAGAGTTAGGCTTAGAGATGTTTGCGGGGACATCCATTGCTGTGAGGATGCTGGGAGCCCAGCTCCCAGCATCCTCAGCTTCACAGTCATGGAGCAGGAACCCATAGCCGTGCAACCATTGCTCCAGTCCCCAGTTCTGTCTGTTTTGGAAGTGGGCTCTGGGCTTCTCACTTCCGCACCTGCCTCCAGCCGTCTCATCACCCTCCCTGCTGACTCTCAGACTCTGGGTTTGGGGGGGGGGCCTGGGGTCCTTATCTTCTTTTCCCACCTCAACTGGACTATAAGTTCCCAGGGGTGATACTCACCAGAATAGAGAGTGAGGCACACACCTGGTCCTGCTTGGGGCTGATAACAAAGGCTAGTCCTGCACAAGGAGTTTTTCCTCCCCGACACCCACGAGATCCTTTGGACGCCTGCCCAGGATTCACTTCCCAGCTTCCCCTATTCTAAAATTCTCTCGCTCCTTTTCATTAGCCAGCCTCTATTAGGTGCTAACCTCTCTTTAACACTTGATAGCTTACGATGGCCCCCAGTTGTGGAGGATCACACTAATCTTTACATTTTATCTGCTGGTGGCCTCTGCTAGTTAGGGGGACAGATGGGATTGGGGAGGACTGGAGTGTGTGTGTGTGTGTGCGAGCGTGTGTGCGCGTGTGTGCGCGCACACACACACGCTAGCAGGGCATGTCTTGAGGATTCTGAGGCACAGGAGCCTAACCTGCAAGCAGGCAGGGGGCCGGGGTGGGGGGAGGAGTCAGGCAGGGGGGTGGGGGGGGAAGGAGTCAGGCAGGGGGGCAGGGGGGGAGGAGTCAGGCAGGGGGCGGGGGGGGGGGAGGAGTCGGGGACACCTGAGGCATGGGCCCATCTCCAGGCTCTCCTCTCTGTCTGAGATCCAGTCAGACATACACATTGGGTTCATGGGGCTAACACCATGGCCTCTGCCAGAAGGGATGTTGGGACTGGGACTGAGGTGGGAGCCCTGGCTGGGAGGGGCAGGTCATTTGGGCCACACACATGCTCTATGTCGCTGGAGTACAGGCCTTCAATTCTGGTTCTCCATATATACAGCCTACGTATGGCTAAGAGAATTTCAGTGTCTCCAACGTGGACTATTTGAGGACCATCCACCTCTACCTCCAATTTTATGTAACCAAGGCTGGCCACCATTTCTCTAAGTAGCTGAGGATGACCTACACCCCAGTCCCTCACTGGGGGATTCTAGGCAGGGGCTCTACCACTGAGCCACACCCCAGCCCCTCACTGGGGGATTCTAGGCAGGTGCTCTACCACTGAGCCACACCCTAGCCCCTCACTGGGGCATTCTAGGCAGGTGCTCTACCACTGAGCCACACCCCAGCCCCTCACTGGAGGATTCTAGGCAGGGGCTCTACCACTGAGCCACACCTCAGCCCCTCACTGGGGGATTCTAGGCAGGTGCTCTACCACTGAGCCACACCCCAGCCCCTCACTGGGGGATTCTAGGCAGGTGCTCTACCACTGAGCCACACCCCAGCCCCTCACTGGGGCATTCTAGGCAGGTGCTCTACCACTGAGCCACACCCTAGCCCCTCACTGGGGGGTTGTAGGAAATCACTCTGCACATTAGCCACATTCTGCGTTCTAGAATTATTATTATTATTATTATTATTATTATTATTATTATAATTATATTTTTATTTTTTTAATTTAAATTTTTTTTTTTATCCACGGCTTTTCTTTTTTTTCTTCAGTTGGGTGGCGGGCTGTCCCTATATATCCCAGAACCGCCCTGGTCTCCGGCTCGAGCCTATGGTCAGACTTCCTCCCATACCCTCCCAGGTCACCAGGGCTCCTCCGGCCCTGGCAGATACACACCGTCAAGGTCCAAGGCATCAAACCCGCAGCTGTCATTGTCCTCTTCCACAGCGCTGCAAGACACAAGGGGGCGGGGCGAGGACACTGGTGTAAGTATGTGCTGCGGGCGAACGAGGTGTGTGTGTGTGGAGAGTCTAGAATGTTCTGGCTTTCCATCTGGCCTTCTAGGAGGATGGGATGAAATTGGAATACGCGAGGAACAGGGACTAAACCATCCGGGAAGGCCGCCCTGGTGGGTCTGCGTAGTCACAGTACTCAGGAGGCAGAAGCAGGGAGGATGGCTGTGAGAAGCTAGCCTGGGTACAAATATCCCAGAGGGCCAAGCAGCCTCGGCTAGTCACGCCACACATTTGCCGCCTGCGCATGCTCAGATGGTTCTGAGGCAGCAGGGCGCTGTCTAGGCAGGCGTGGGTGGGATGAACCCTTGGCTGGCCACAGTGGTTTAGGTGGGTCCGTGAGACTTTTGTAACTTCCCTGAACAGCTCTCTAGAAGGGTGCGGCCCCTAGGGGTACTGGGCAGGTATTCTCTCAGGTGAGGGTTGGCCGTGCTGTTGAAGAGGCTTGGGAGGGCCGAGAGCCTTCGGGGGAAGGGGATGGCTGAGAGGCCCGAACACAGACCCAGCAGGACTAGGCAGTGACTCGTGACCCCTCAGTTCTTTCTCTCAGAAGCCCTCAGCATTGGACTCGTGTGTGTGTGTGTGTGTGTGTGTGTGTGTGTGTGTGTGTGTTCGAGCACATGCAAGGTATATTTTCATGTGTGTGTGGAGGCTACAGGATACCCTTAGGTGTCTTTTTTTCCCCCCAGAGCTGAGGACTGAACCCGGGGCCTTGCGCTTGCGAGGCCAGCGCTCTACCACTGAGCTAAATCCCCAAAACCCACTTAGGTGTCTTTTAAAGCAGAATCTTTCACTGGCCTGGGACTCACCAGTTAAGCCTATGGTTCTCAAGCTATGGGCTGTGACCTTCTGGGGGGGGGGGCGGGCGCTGAATGGCCCTTTCACAGGGGTCCCATTTCAGGTGTCCTTCCCGTCAGATATTTATATTGCGATTCATAACAGTAGCAAAATTACAATTATGAAGTAGCAAAGGAATAATTATATGATTTGGGGGGAGGTCACCCCAACACGAGGAACTGTATTAAAGGGTGGCAGCATTAGGAAGGTTGGAAACCACAGGATTAGGCTATGTTGACTGGCCTACAAGCCCAGAGACCTATCCATTCCCTTACTGGGATTCCAAGCACAAGGCTCCATGCTTGTCATTAATTTTATTTGAAAGTTCATTTATTTTTATTTAACATGTGCTAGTGTTTTGCCCCCATGTGTGCATGCGCACCATGTGTGTCACTGGTGACCATGGAGGCTGGAAGAGGGTCAGATCTCTTGTATCTGGAGCTACAGATGATTGTGAGCCGTCATGTGGGTGCTGAGAACCAAACCCAGGTCCTCTGCACGGGCAGCCAAGTGCTCTTAGCCACCGAACCGTCTCTCTAGCCTCCACTTTAAAATTTAAAAATTACATTATTTTACCTCGAGGGTGTGTGTGTGTGTGTGTGCGCGCGCGCACGCGCGCGTGCACATGCACGCCCATGTGCATACCCGTGTGAGTGTTAGAGGTCAACTTTCTGGAGGTGGTTATCTCTGTCCATTGTGGATTCTAGGGTAAGAACTCAAGCCTGTCAGGCGTGGCAGCCAAATGCCGTAACCTGTGGAGCCGTTTTGCTGGCCTCATGGCTGGCTTTGTGACTGTGGCTTCCGGGGCACTAGATTCATGACTCTGTCTTGCGAGGCAACTTTACTTATGGGTGGTTATCATACACTCGAGTGGAGTGTAATTGGGATTTGCTGCCTCTATGTTAGTACACTGATGGCTTTCAGGAGATTGGAGGAGGTACATGTATATATCCCACTCCTTGGGTGAAAACAAAACAAAACAAAACAAAACAAAACAAAACACCCCCAAGATCTGAGGACTCAGGAGCTGGGAAGCAAATTTCTGGGCAGCCTTGGGTGTATAGAGCTAAAGAGGCTGGTTCCCCATTTCTCCAAGCCTCAACTACCCAATGTGGACAGTGGGCCCTCTTCTCGCCTTTCCTTCTTTGTCATTGAGAGGCCTAAGGGGTTCATACCAATACAGGGGACCTGGAGACAGGGTCAGCCAAGACCTCCCCCTGCCACTCACCTGCGGTGCGGGGCATCTTCCTTGCAGCGCCTGACAATGGAGTCATTTCCCGGGGGCTCAGCCATGATGGACATGAGGCTGCTGCGACTCCGATGGGGTTGCTGTGAACAGGGCACAGCTGTGTTACTGGATATTTATCCCGTGATGCCTCCGCGGGCATAAATATTATATACATGAGAACTAAATTTAACTTGGGATGTTCCTTCCCACCCTGACTCGGGCAGCATGGGCTGAGCAAGCTGGTCCTCAGCATGACCTTGGCTGGAGGAGGCTGGGCTCAGCCCTAGGGCAGACAGTGGAGCTTGGAGCACAGCTGTTTCCACATCTGCTGGCTGGGAGAAGCAGACGGGAACCGCTGAGCTGGGGAGGCAGGGTCCAGACCTCGTGACCCGACACAGGCTAGGTGCTGTGAGCCCCCCTGCTGCATGTATCTGCAGGCTCTGCTTTGGACATGGGTGGTGTGGAGAGGGGTGCTGTGCGGGGTTGGAGTGTGTGTGTGGGGGGGGGGAGAGGCAGGGCGGGGCGGGGAGGGACAAGGACCTTGGATTTTGGCACAGGGAGCTGATACCAGACCGTTGTACATTCATTACCAAATTTCTACTTCCCCCTGGGGGTCTGATTTGAGAAGCTGAGCTGACATTTTTTCCCAGGGCACCCCTCAGGCTTAGAATTTCTAATCTTGTGCCTTCTGCCCGGGACAAATAGATAGCTGGATGTAACTGAAGGGCTGGGGCCCTGCCTAGCTCTGTCCAGGAGTGGGGGTTCTTCCTTTCCTGCTGTTCCAGCAGCCCGCCCCCCCTCCCCCGCCTTAAGTCCCCCCAGGACAGTGGCCCGGGGTTGCCTGGGGCTGTAAAGTTGCAGAATTTGTGCTGCTTGCCACCGCCCCTTAGGAGGCCCATCTCCTCCCCCCACCAAGTGTTAAATTGGGAAAGGAGGCGGCAGCCGGAAGGTGTGAATACATTGCTGGGCTGGGGAAAGGGAAACTTCTTTAAATAAACATCAGTGAGGCCCCCAGGCTCAGCCCCGGGGACTCGGAGGAGAGTGTGCAAGGGGGGTGGGAATTACGGCAGCTCACCATCTTGGAGAAAGAGCTGGTGACCGGCAGCGAGCGTGAGGAACCGGGGCTGCCGTCTGTGAAATCCTCTTCGTGTCCGTGCCCCTTGACTGTCCTCATCCGAGCAGCAGCGGGAGACAGGGAGAAGCAGCACAGAAAATAGAAGGGAGAGAAAAGGGAGGGAGAGGGACGTTAAATCTCTGCCTGGGGTTCGCCTGACAGGTGGTGTTGGTTGGTGTTGGTGGTATTGGTGAGCAAGTCAGGAGCTTGCTCTGCCCTCTGTGGCAACCTGGGGAGCCACAACAGTAAAACCTCCACTTCTCATTTCCCAGCAGGTGGCACTTTTTTTTTTTCTTCAGGATAATATATCCTGTCCTAAGCAAGGCTGGCCAAAGGTGGCTGCAGTCAAGACCAAACCATGTCATTGAACCATGGGAGGCCTCACGGAGGCTCCCCCATCCCCCACCTCTACGAGGGAGCATTGGGTAGACAGGAAAAGCTCATGTCTGTTTTCGCGTCATCAAAACTGGTCCCACCTTTCCCTGCTGGACAAGGTGCGCTGGTGGCAGAGCACAGCAAAGGAGGGGCAAGCTGGTCACTTCCTGAGCAAAGCCCTCCCTGTTGCCCCTTGCTCTTCAGGGGGCTGCTTTGGTGTTTGTGTGACCATCTTCCTCAGCTTTTGGGTGACAGACAGACCTGCTCTACCTGTACCCTGAGGTGCCTCGCCCTGTATGCATGCACAGCCATGTAGACACGGGTGCCGATTCTGAGTGAACTACGAGGGAAGTCTTGCACTTCCATGTACCCCTAGATCCTCATACTAGATGACCTGTCGGGCCTGGTGGACAGTGATGAAGAGCCCCCGCCCTGGTCCATTAGCATCCTTCCCCTTCCTTTCAGGAGGGATATTTTATGTGCATTCCACAGGCCCCAGGCCCTTTGCGCATCACATCTGGATAAAGAATGTCGCTGAGGCACCTGACGTAGCTCACAAGGCGCGGCTCAACCAGATCCCAGTTCGAATTTAGGTCTGGACTGTTCTTGCCTACCCTCCCGAACGTCACTACAGTAGACTGGAGGTGAGGTAACTGGGATGGACCTCTGGGCTGTGTGGCTGCTCTCTGTCTGAGGCCTCACTCCTCTCACACTCTTTCCTGTACCCCACACTTCCCAGATCCACCCCACTCCTTTTGTTCCTCCATTTGTACGGACTACGCCCATGAGTTTAAATTCTCCCATTAAATGGATGTCTCAATATTCTTTCAGTTGCTTCCTGGGGTAGCCTTTGGCACCTTCCGCCTTCTTCCTGTGACCCTGATTTTGAGTGTATGGGCTGTGGGCGTACATTTTAGAACTTTCCAGTGTCTGTCGTATAGCAGGAGCATCATTTGTCTTGCAACCCCACCCTCCTTCCCCCAGACAGTTACCACTCCTAGAGAGTGAGGCTGAGAGAGGAACCCCGAAGACAGTATGCCTTGGAGAGCCAGGAATTTGTGACTGAACTGGTGGCCTCACACACCTGGGCAGTGCCAGCCACAATCTTACATAAGGAAGGTCAAAAGTCCCTTTACACACGGTCATGCTCAGCTCAGGAGTTAGGGAGATGGCTCAGTATGTATAGTAGATCAGGAGTTAGGGAGATGGCTCAGTATGTATAGTAGATCAGGAGTTAGGGAGATGGCTCAGTATGTATAGTAGATCAGGAGTTAGGGAGATGGCTCAGTATATATAGAGGATAACGCTTACTTACTGTACAAGTATGAGGACCCGAGTTTGGATCTCCAGCACCCATGCAAATGCTCAGGACGTGCGGCAGCCGACCTGCCATTCTGACACCCAGTAGAGACCACCTGGAGAAACCTGGCTAGCTAGTCTACCCTTATCCACGAGTCCTGGGTTCAATTGAGAGATCCTACCTCAGTGAATAAAGTTGAGGAGCAATTGAGGAAGACTCCCAAGCCAGCCTGGTGTCTCTGTACACACATACAACCACATAGGGGGCATGCACACACATGGGAACAAGCACACACACACACATAGATATCACACTACTACTCATGCAAAAGGAAATTAATTAAAGACGCTCCATTATCCAAGAGGGCCGCAGAGGCAGCGCACTGATGGACAGAGCACGGCACACTTTGACTGATGGCAAGCAGTAGCTATTGGCTGATTGACACGTGCCGCACTGATAGCCCTGGGGCCTTGCCCAGGTTGAACTTGTGCTCACTGCAGTGGGAGAAACAGATGGAACAAGAGAGGGAGAGTGACAGGGGAGCAAAGGCAAAAAAAGATCAGGGCAGCTCACTAACCTTGAAACTCAGATGCTTGCTTCATGCTGATGGGGGATTTGGCTCTCTGCAGCTGAAAGAGAGAGGAAGGGAAGACACCAGACAGAGGACACAAATCAAACAGGGCCCTAGACACGTGTCAGCACAGTAAGAGAAAAATACAACAAACCGCCTGATCCCCAGCTGCCTGCCTTTGGCGCATACATTTGCCGCCAGTCTCCTGCAGTTGGGACAAGATGTGGCCTCTCCCCCAAGGTCCGGATCAGCCAACTGCTGCTCCAAAGGAGCCCCTGCCCAGAGCACTAAGATACTGAGGCACAGGGGCCCTGTATGCCAAGATGACAAATGTGCAGGGGACCTATGTGAGAGGCTGGGCTCCAGAGAAGCTACCTGCCACCCGTGTGCTACCCTCCCCCGTTAGCACATAGAAGCAGGAGTAATTAGGCTCCGACGAGGTGGTCCTACCCACGAAATATTCATCTGCCCATTCACCTACTACGCACTCACTTATCATCGCATCATCGACACATGCATGGAAATATCCATTTATTCATCCATGTATTCATCATCCATCTGTCCATTCATATCCATCCATCTACTCATTCACCCACCACCATTCTGTGTAACTGTTTATCTACCCATTAATTTACTGTCTACCTATCTATCAATGAGCTATCAGTTCACGAAACCATCCATCCATCCATCCATCCATCTGTTATCCAACATGTATTCATCCATTCATCTTTGTAACCATCTATCATCCATTCTCTTTAATCCATCTATATACCATCAATCATCCATCCATGTAACAATCTACCCATCCATCCACACATCCATCCATCATCCATCCATCCACACATCCATCCATCCATCATCCATTCTCCACCTATCCATCCATCCATCTATTGTCCATCTGTGTAATGATTCATCCATTCACACATCCACCCATTACCCATTTACCCACCGAGCAACCCAACTGCCTACCCATCAGTCTACCATCTCTGTAGATCCATGTAATCATTCACCCGCCAGTCTGTCCGTCCACCCACCCACTCATCCATCAGCCCATCATCCATTTTGTAACCATTCATCCATCTACCCAGTCCTCCATCATCCATCATCCTATCCATCCATGTTATCACTAATCCATCCACTCATCCTCTCACTCATCCATCCCTTCATCTTCCTACCTACCCAACCAATGCGTTTATCCATTGATGTAACAACTCCTCCCATTTACCCACCCACTGACTCATGAACTCCCTTAGAACCAGCTGTATGCTACAGATCTCTCCCTGGGCACCAACCAAAGTGACAGAGTCTCTGCTGCGATGCCAGCTCTCAACATGGGGCCTAGGAAAGAAGACTCTGAAGACAATTCTCTCAGACACATTTCTAAACAAATGAACACCCATAAGCAGGCATGATTTCTGTCCAGGCCTATAACAAGTCAAGTCACAGCCAAGCAGAGCCAAGTGCTTCCACCCTTCAACCTGCTTGGGGCTCCCATGCCACCATCTGCCTCCCACCCCTGCCCCTGGGTACCTGGATGCCCTTTAGGTTCATCCGGCGCCGGGGAGGGTGGTAGGGCAGGAAGTACTTGTTGTCTTCAGGAGACTCTTCTGAGGTTGAAGAATCATCAGCTTCTTGACCATTGGTCCTGGGGCTGGTGTCTCCAAGGTTCTGTGAAATGATGGTGGCTGGAAGGTGCCTAGGCAGACTCTGGACGCAAGGGATGAGGAACATGAGGGAAAAGCTGGCAGTAGGCATAAGGTAGATTGGCTCATGGTACCATTTTTCTCCTTGGGTACCCAAGCTTGACACTCTGTCTGATCTATTCTCTTCTGACTCCCTGAATATCCACCTGGATGTCATGGCTTGTCAGCACACCTTGACCTGGGTCTGTGCCTCCTTTCGATCTCTCCTGCTTCCCAGTCTAACGGATAATGGGGACCGTCACTTGCTGGCCACCTGCTGGCCCCGTCTGCCTCTTGGTCTTGGCTCTTGCTGTCTCCAGGGTGAGACTGCCACCTGTGCTGCTCCTTGCCCAGTATGGGTGGGGGAACTCTAGATTCATGAAGACAACTAGCGGTTACTCACTGGGCAGTCCTGTGTCTAGTGGTGGGCTCACTGTAGAGGAACCTGGGTGAGGTGCAGGCAAATTACAAACTGTCATGCTTACAGGATGAAATCTTAGCCAAGGGGGCTCCTGAATTCCACTGTGGGGGCCAGAAAGGGAGCGTGTTGGCAAGATTGGAAGCTAAGTGGCCCATGTGGCCAGAAGAGGCAGGCTAAAGGCCCCCTCCCAGGTGGTACCTGTGGTCTCCAGAAGTCCCCAAGTATGGAGTATTTCGAGACCCCTAAAAGGAAAGGCTCCTTCATGGGTTTTATGATGCCCTTGAACTTGAAATATATGACACAGTTCAAACACTGTGGCTTTGCCTGTTGTCAGCTGCTGGTTCTGTATTCCCTTTCTTTAAAGATGAGAATGTAACTGCACGGCACTTTCCATCAGGGTGCTTCTTTTGTTCTCTCTCTCTCTCTCTCTCTCTCTCTCTCTCTCTCTCTCTCTCTCTCTCTCTCTGTCTCTCTGTGTATGTGTGTGCACATGTGCGTGCACATGCATGTGCTTATGTGTGTAATATCTGTGCATGTGTATAAGGTGCGAGTGCCTAAGTATGTGGAGGTTGGAGGACAAACTTTAAGGTCATTACTCACTTGCTATTACCTTTTGTTTTTGAGACAATCTCCCACCCCCTAACTTGGGCCTCATCCAATAGTACAGACTGGCTGGGCATAAAGCCCCAGGGATCTGCGTGTCTCCATATCTCTGGCACTGAAATTATATGCAAGTTCCACCATGTTTGACCTTTAAAAAAATGCATATTCTGGGGATTGAACTCAGTTCCTTATGCTGGTCTGGTAGGTATTTTACCCGTCGCGCCATCTTCCCAGCTTGTGCTGTGGTATTTTATATGAGACTTCAAGCCTCTGCTCAGGACAGAGTCTGGAGACCCTCAGCTACAGCAATTGCGTGTCACACAAAGAGATGGCAACGTGTTCCTTCACTTCTACGTGTCACGGGGGGCTCCTGGGAGACACAGTCTGTACCTTCCTCCCTGTCTGCTAATGAATGTTCACCCACGGGCACCAGTGACTTTAACAAGAACAGGGTATCTTAATCCTGATGACCTTCCACATTATGAGAGAGTGCCAAGGGAAGGCTCACTGCTGGCTGTGACCCATGGAGAGGCACAGAAAGTTAGAGAGGTGAGCTGAGTCACTCAGCCAGGCGGAGGCCAGCCTGGAATGTCACTGAAATTTCTAATTTTGAGGAAGCTAGTTTTGTCCTTCCTGGGACCCTGTGAGTCCCAGAGATGGAACTAAAGTCATCAGGCTTGGTGGTAAGCGCTTTCATCCTGTGTGTGCACAAGACACACACACACACACACACACACAGACACAGACACAGACACGGACACACAGATACACACACACACAGACACACACACACAGACACACACACACACAGACACACACACACACAGACACACACACACAGGCACACACACACACAGGCACACACACACAGGCACACACACACACAGGCACACACACACACAGGCACACACACACACACACACACACAGACATAGACACACACACACAGACACACACACACAGACACAGACACACACAGGCACACACACACAGAAACACACACACACAGGCACACACACACACACACTGGTTAGGGATTGTAGGGGACACGATGGTGACGGTGTGAGATGGGGTTGCTCTGGCCATCAGCGGGATCAGGAGGACACCTGACTGTGGGTCTGGGGACATGGCTGGCTAAGTCTACCTGGTCAAGGCTGCCGCTGTCTTTGGACAGGCGCCGGAGCTTGCTCTCCAGGTTGACAATGCAGGCTTCCCGCCGCACCATCTCAATTCGCATCTCATCGTTCTTCTCCTCCAGCTCACGGATCTGCTTCCGGTACTTGTCCTTCTCAATTAAGCACTGGGAGTACTGAGTCTGCGCCTCATCTCTGGAGTGGAAGGCCTGCCAAGGAAGGGCTATGTGTACACCCAAGGCAAACTAAAGTGTGGCCAGAGCTGTGCATCAACTCTAGTTTAGGCGTTGGCCAAGGGACCCACTGTGCATTACTCTTTCTTTCCCCAGGGGTACTGTAGATTGAACCCAGGGCCTTGTGTATACTAGGTGTGTGTCTGACCACTGAGCCACACCCCAGCCCCTCACTGGGAGATTCTAGGCAGGTGCTCTACCACTGAGCCACACCCCAGCCCCTCACTGGGAGATTCTAGGCAGGGGCTCTACCACTGAGCCACACCCCAGCCCCTCACTGGGGGATTCTAGGCAGGTACTCTACCACTGAGCCACACCCCAGTCCCTCACTGGAGGATTCTAGGCAGGGGCTCTACCACTGAGCCACACCCCAGCCCCTCACTGGGGGATTCTAGGCAGAGGCTCTACCACTGAGCCACACCCCAGCCCCTCACTGGGGGATTCTAGGCAGGTGCTCTACCACTGAGCCACACCCCAGTCCCTCACTGGAGGATTCTAGGCAGGGGCTCTACCACTGAGCCACACCCCAGCCCCTCACTGGGGGATTCTAGGCAGGTGCTCTACCACTGAGCCACACCCCAGCCCCTCACTGGGGGATTCTAGGCAGGTGCTCTACCACTGAGCCACACCCCAGTCCCTCACTGGAGGATTCTAGGCAGGGGCTCTACCACTGAGCCACACCCCAGCCCCTCACTGGGGGATTCTAGGCAGGTGCTCTACCACTGAGCCACACCCCAGCCCCTCACTGGGGGATTCTAGGCAGGGGCTCTACCACTGAGCCACATCCCAGCCCCTCACTGGGGGATTCTAGGCAGGGGCTCTACCACTGAGCCATACCCCAGTCCCTCACTGGGGGATTCTAGGCAGGTGCTCTACCACTGAGCCACACCCCAGCCCCTCACTGGGGGATTCTAGGGAGGTGCTCTACCACTGAGCCACACCCCAGGCCCTCACTGGGGGATTCTAGGCAGGTGCTCTACCACTGAGCCACACCCCAGCCCCTCACTGGGGGATTGTAGGCAGGTGCTCTACCACTGAGCCACACCCCAGCCCCTCACTGGGGGATTCTAGATACACATTCCACTGTTAAGCCCCAATCCCCAGCCATGTCCTTGCTTTTTATTCTGAGACAAGGTGTCACTAAGCTGTCCATTCTTGTAGCCCCATCAGGCCTTGAGCTTATGATCTTTTTGTTTCTGTCTCCTAAATGCCAAGATGGCAAGCCTGTCCTAGCACACCCAGCTTGTCCCTGAAGCTTGAGCATTCTAATCTCTCCCTTCTGCATGCTGCATTCCTAGAGCAGTATAACCTGTCCTTCTGTACCATGCTAGTGTGGAAGCTATTTTATTTAACATGAGGACAATGAGCCTTCATGCGGACATCTTGTCTTGGGTATGTGGTTTATTAGTGGCAGGACTGGAATTTAACTTCCTCATTTCACTAAAGAGATCAGCTAAGCCCCGTGCTCTGTTATGGGAGGCACTGGGGTGCAGCTCAGGCCTCCATGGTCCCCTAAGGCCCAGGGTGTACCTGGTCGCGCTCTCGCTCCACCTCCTCCAGTTGCAGCATCACTGTGTTCATGCGGTGCTTGTACATTTCACAGTCCTTCCCCAGGGTCGAGCACTTAAGTTCCAGATCTTCCTTCTCCTCCAGGTACTGCAGAGAGAGAGAGAGAGAGAGAGAGTAGTGAGCCATCAATACATTAAGGATAGTGGTGGGGCTGGAGGGACGGTTCAGAGGTTAAGGGTGTTGACTGCTGCTCTTCCTGAGGTCCTGATTTCAATCCCCAGCAACCACATGATGGCTCACAACCATCTACAATGTGATCTGGTGCCCTCTTCTGGTAAGAAGGTGTACATGCAGGCAGAGCTCTGTATACATAATAATAAGTAAATAAATCTTTAAACAAAGAATAGTGGCTGTGTGTGTGTGTGTGTGTGTGTGTGTGTGTGTGTGTGTGTGTCTTTCTGTCTGTCTGTCTGTCTGTCTTGGTGCACACATGCAAATGAATGCCCGTGGCTGGAGGCCAACATTAAGTATTTTTCTCCTTCACGCTCCTTGATTTTCTTGAGACAGGGTCCCTCACTGAACTTAGAGCTCACTGATAGGGTAAAGCGGGCTGGTCAGCTAGCCCTAAGCATCCTCCAGTCTCTACCTCCCAAGCACTAGGATAACAGGTGTGTGCTACCGTGCCTGGCTTTCAAAATGGGTACCAGGAATCTAAATCCTTATGCTTGCACTTTACAGTCCGGGCCATTTCCTCGGTCCAGTGGCTGTTTGCTTAGGGGCTACAGCTGAGGATCCCCTCCCAGACTTGGTGTGTTAAGTTGGTCTTGATCGCCAGGTGTCTGATCAACAGGGACTTTAGGAGGAGCCTGGCCCCAATTCCCAGTGGATTGTCGAGGGATGGACCACGGAGACACATCTCCGGTGGCTGCTTGGCATCGCAAAGGGAAGACTACACACTAACATACATCATGTACAAGCCACAGAGGGACTGGATATGCTGGGATGTACATATAAGCAATCGGATTAGGGCATGACATCAGGAATTTACGTCTGCACGCATCCATGCGCTCTGCTGGGAAGAGGGCTCGCTGAGGCCCTGATCCCTGGAGTCGATGGTGCTCCTACCTGATCCCTGGAGTCGATGGTGCTCCTACCTTGTCCCGCAGCTCCTCTGCCTGGCGGACTTCCTCTTGTAAGTTGTAGATTTTGTTGACCAGTTCCTGCCGATCCTCTAGCGCCTCCTTCCGGTCATGCTCCAGGATGTCCAAGATGGCCTTGTCTGAGTCAGGGAGGCTGCGCTTGCCAGCCTGGGTGGAGTTGGGGGTGGGGAGACAGAGTTGAATACAGAAGGAGGGAGACAAAAGAGCTAGCCCCGGACACCTCCAAAACTGCAGAAGGTTTCGTGGCAGAGAAACAGATGCACCAGGGGATTTGTCTTGGGTCTTTCCTCAGCTTAGTATCGTTTCAGTTTATTTCCTGGAAAGAAGAGGGGTACCCCGGGCCCACTGTTCTGTCCCAGCTCTTACTGCAGCCCAGAGAAGCATCTGTGACACCTCGAGTCACGTCAGAGGGGACAAGAAAGGATATACCTCCACATTCCGGCTATCCCCGGACACATTGGCCACCCAGATCCTGCTAATCTAGGACCTAGCTTATGCTCCAAGAGTCTTGAGCCCCAGTTAATCATGGGGGATCATTCTGGAAGGATGGAGATGTGTTTTCTTTCCTTGCAGATATGTTTTAGAACATTAACCACTTGGTAAGCATTAACTCTCGTTCTGAAGCCATGCATTTCTGAGGTGATAAGTGTGGGAGGTGCTTGAGGTTGGAGCATTGGGAACCACGTTCAGTAGAGTGTTTTGGGATCTTTAAGGTTTCCTGAATGTTCTTCTCTCCCAGAGCCGGGGCATTGGTTTCCATGTGGATGGTGATTCTCATTGGTCAGTTTTTTCTATCATAAGTATTATCACCTATAATAAGGGCTGAAGGTGGAGTTCAGTGATAGAGACTTTGCCTAGAATATTCAAGGCATGGCCATGAGTTCATGGGGGATTGAAGGACATCTGAGTTTTGGATATCTGAGTCAGGGGAATCTACTACTGAGCCACACCCTAATCCCCTCACTGGGGGAGTCTAGGCAGGTGCTCTACCACTGAGCCACACCCCAGCCCCTCACTGGAGGAGTCTAGGCAGCTGCTCTACCACTGAGCCACAACCCAGCCCCTCACTGGAGGAGTCTAGGCAGCTGCTCTACCACTGAGCCACATCCCAGCCCCTCACTGGGGGATTCTAGGCAGGTGCTCTACCACTGCACCATACCCCAGCTCCTCACTGGGGGATTCTAGGCAGCTGCTCTACCACTGAGCCACACCCCAGCCCCTCACTGGGGGAGTCTAGGCAGCTGCTCTACCACTGAGCCACACCCCAGCCCCTCACTGGGGGATTCTAGGCAGGTGCTCTACCACTGAGCCACACATCCAGCTCCACACTGGAGGATTCCAGGCAGGGGTTGTACAAGTGGGCCACACTCCAGCCCCTCATTAGGGGATCCTAGGCAGGTGCTCTACCACTGAGCTATATTGTCACCCCTCTTTAAAATTTCAAAAATTTAGACAACACCTCACTAAGTTGCCCTGGTTGCCCCTGACTACATTCTGTTATCGTAGGGAGGCCTCAACCTTGTAATCTTCTAGCCTCAGCATCCCAAGTAGCTAGGATGACAGACCTGCACCAGCCCCCCCCTCCCCATGCCCCCCCCCCAAAAGTCATCCTCTGCTATGAGGGCTTGCGGTCACTTCTACTTTACACTTGGAGGTTGAGCAGTGCTAAAGCTGGTGCCCATTGCCTGTGACCCTCTAGCAAGTAAGCTGGGACTTGGTGTTCATCCCCGCGGGTGCACTTGCCGTCCCCTGGCCATCCCTCACCTACGGAAGGCTGGCGCTTCTCACCTGGATGATGGACTGCAGCTCCTGGATCTTGGTCTTCAGCATCTCATTCTCCCGCTCCAGTTCCAGGACCTGCTCCTTCCTGGGCCGGTTCTCAATGTCATTCTTGAGCTTCAGGGACTGGTTTCTCTCCAGCTTACATTCCTCCTCCATCTTGTTCAATCTGTGCTTGAGTTGGTCGATCTGAAAACACCCACATCAGCAGAGGGCTGAGGACGGCTGGCAGGAAGTGTGGGGAAGGGGCTGAGGAGCTGGCTTGGCTGGCAAAATGCTCGTAGGCACGGCCGGTGTGTGCCCAAAATCCGAGTGCTGGGAAAGTAGAGACTGGCTGATCCCTGGGGCTCACTGGCCAGACTATCCTGTTAGGTGAGTTGCAGGCCAGTGAGAGACCCTGCCTGAGAAAAGATGGCTGAAGTTGTCTTGTGGTCCCCACACTCACGCAACCACATTTGCATGTACATCCCCTACTATCTAAACATCTCTCCATCCATCCATCCATCCATCCATCTGTCCATCTGTCCACCTGCCCATCTGTCCGTCCATCCGTCTGTCCGTCCATCCATCCATCTGTCTATCCATCCAACCATCCATCTGTCTGTCTGTCCATCTGTCTACCAGTCTATCATCCATCTATTGTATCATAATTCAGAATAAAGATCTACTAAAGAAATGTCAGGCTGGAGAGATGGCTCAGAGGTTAAGGGCACTGGCTGCTCTTCCGAAGGTCCTGAGTTCAATTTCCAGCAACCACATGGTGGCTCACAACCACCTATAATGAGATATGGTGCCCTCTTCTGGCGGGCAGGCTCACATGCAGGCACAACATTGCATATATAATAAATCAATAAATCTTAAAAAAAGAAAGAAAGAAAGAAAGAAAGAAAGAAAGAAAGAAATGTCTAAGTCTCTGCTACAGGCTGGCGTGTTCAACTCCTCAGTACAGCCCAGAGGCCCCTTCTTCTTGAACCTTATAAGTCAGTTGCTATTCACCATCTTTGAAGTTCAGCCCAAGAAAGTGGATTCAGGGTGTGTCCAGACTGCCAGTCCCACACAGGTGTGAGACTTACTCTGCTTAAGATTTATGATGTTGGGGGCTGGAAAGATGGCTCAGAGGCTAAGAGCACTGCCTGCTCTTCCAAAGGTCTCGAGTTCAATTCCCAGCAACCACATGGTGACTCGCTGCCATCTGTAATGAGATCTGGTGCCTTCTTGCAGTGGGCAGGCATACATGCAGACAGAATACTATTTAAATAATAAATATTTAAAAAGATTTATGGTGTTAACTGAGCAATCTTAGGGCACTGATACCATTCCCTTTATCATGTACAAACAAACAAACAAAACAAAACAACAAAACCAAGTGAACAAACAACCCATAAACATGGAGGCTATAGCCAATAAGGCCATGAAGTCAGAAGTAAAAATCTGAACTCTGAAAGATAGAACTTCCTTTAAAAAAATGTGAGTGTTTTGTCTGTGTGTGTGTCTGCACCACATACGTGCCGGGTGCTCACGAAGGCCAGAAGAGGGCATCAGATACTCTGGAACTGGGGTCACAGATGGTCATGAGCTGCCATGTGGGTGCTGGAAACTGAACCTGGGTCCTCTGAAAGAGTACCAAGTGCGCTTAACCACTGAACCTTCTCTCCAGCCCTCCCTCATTTCTGAGGCGAGGTCTAGTGGTGTAACCCAGACAGGCCTCAGATTTGTTACATAGCCAAAGCTGGGCTTGAACTTGTGATTCGCCTGCACCCTCTGTGCCTGGCTTCATGTTTTTAACCGAGATGAAGGCTCAAGGCACAGGAATTCCCACAGCCTGCGTACTGACTGGTCTACTTCATTAAATGGTACGCGACCTGGGCAGAGCTCAGGTTATTTATCCCCACGTCCCCCTGCAGTGCTTAGCGTAGTGTCTTACTCATGGCAGGTGCTTAATAAATATCCTGAGAGTCTGCTTTCCACCCTGCGGCCAGAGCAAGCTTCCCGAGAGATAAATCAGCTGTCACTCCCCCCCAGCTCGCGGTCTGTCAATGGCTTCCCGTCACTGGGAGAGTAAATCCCGGTGCTCTCACCATGGCCATGTGATCTGGACCACAACACATCTCCCTCCTCCTGTTGTGCCATTTGCTCATTTGGCTCCAGGGCTCCCTGTTTCTCCAGCTACTTAAGAAGACAGAAAGAGCCAAGAGGTCCCCTACTTGTTTCTTGTTTGTTTTGTTTTACATTTCTATCCCTGGCTTGCACGCCTCATTTTTCTTGCTCTCTTATTTCTGTTTATTAAATATTTATCTATTTATAAATAATGGTATTATATTAAATCTATTAAAATAGTTACTAGCATGCACTAATTATACATATTTTCACGCATGTATACCTTTTCTCAATTCTTTATCATATTCAGCCTATTAACCCCTCCTACTCTTGTATATTTTATTTCTTTTCCCAGTTCCACGCCACCCCCTTTTGGGGGGCCAGTGAATTTCATTAGGGTTGCTTTATAGGGGCAAAGGTGAAGGGTTATTGACAGGAATTCGAACACCTTACCACTGGCTACACTGCTGAAGAAAATGGCTCCCCCTCCCTTAGTAACCATGAACTGTTATCGATCCTTGGAGAGGACTGGGGGCACAGAGGCCCTTCCCCCCCTCCCATGGCCCTTCCCCCCTCCCATGGCAAGATGCCGATGGGCCCAGTCTTGTGCATCTGCTGGGAGTGCAATGCCAGGTAAAGTCCGAAAGACAGCATTTCCCAGTACCCCGCCCCTTCCTCTGCTCTTCCTCGGTTCAGTCCCATTTCCCATGATGCCCTCCGTGCCTCTGGGGAGGCAATAAACAACATCCGCCCCTCTCTCCTCATTCTTTTTTAATTTTTTATTTTTTTCTCTCCTCATTCTTCATCTTTTTTGTTTTTTTTTTTTTTTTTAACTTTTAGACAGGGCCGCGCTCTTTTGTTACGTAGCATGGGCTGAGCTGGCATGGAAATGTGCGATCCTCCCGCCTCAGCTTCCTGCGCACTAGGACTACAGGTGTGACCGCCCGTGCATGGCTTCCTCTCCTATTCTTGATGCACCTCAGATAATCAAGTGGATTATCCTGGAGTTCCGTGGGGGCATCTTAGTCTTCAGGTCTATACACCTGGAACACAGCTAGGAATATGGCGGTCATCAACAAACCAAAGGAAAAATAAGGACACTGGTGGCACAGGGCCTGTAGCCCCAGAATTTATGAGGCTGAGGCAGGAGGATTGTGGGTTCAAGGACAGCCTGGGCTATACAGTAAAACCCTGTCTCAGAAAAACAACAACAAACAGATAAACAAAAATGGAAACGAAGCAAACATTTCTTTTTTTACAGTTAGGTAAATTCATTACACAGGCCAGTCGTTTGGCTGGTGGCTGCGCCTTGCTAAACATATCGCTTATCTGATGTGCCGGAAATTACGAGTACAGGTTCTCAGCAGTTTACGCCTATCCTATCCTTTTTTCCATTAAGTTTTGTGAGCATCATGTCACGGGGCCCTGTGTCTCCCACGTTCCCCCCACACCTTCGGTCCTGAGTCGCCAATGTCGGCTCAGGGTTGGTGTGCACGTGTCTATACGTGTGCAGAGTGGATTGAGGCCCCCTACCTTCCTGTGAGCCTTTATGCATGAGGCTACACATGTGCCGGGTGGGCCCATCACCCTCTGCCCAGGACGCATATGTCTGTCTGCACATGCGCAGAGTGCATCTAGGTGGATAACCCCAGCCTTACGGTGCATGGCGGCTCTGGAGTACTCTGCAGAGGCCTGCGCTTTCCACCCTCCGTCTCCACTCATTTATCTGGGGCACAAAGTTGAAGGAGGGCTGTGTGGCATATCTGCATGTGCCCCTCTAGGGGTCCTGAGCCCTCAAGACATTTCTTTCCCCTTCCCCCAGTTCAGCCAGAGCCCCGGCATGCCCACCTCGAGTTGGAGGTCGCGGCTCCTCATCACCGCCATATTCTTCTCCTCGCTGAGCTGGGCGTAGCGCATGGCTAAGTTGTAGTTGTCGTCCTTAACCTTGACCAGCTCATCGTTGTGGCTGTCCCGCTCCTCCTTCATCTTGTAGTACCGCTCCTGGAAGGTCAGCAGCTCCATCCGTATCAGGGTCAGCTGCTTCTTCTCATCCTCCAGCTGCCGGGACTTGGCCAGCAGCTCACAGCGCTGAAGGTCCTTGGCTTTCACCTGCTGCTGGAGTTTGATGACTTCATTCATCAGGAAGTGCGTGAGGCCCTCATGGCCCTCCTCCACTGTGGAGAGGGGGTACCCAGTCAGACCTGAGGCGTTGCGGGGTGGGGTGGGCGGGGGCGGCGGCATTTATCCACTCATACACTCACTGGGATATTGCCGAGCCGAGCAGACAGGAGCTAGAGACGCCTAGGAGGCAGACCTCTGGACATGCCTGGGAGGAATCACCTACATGAGGTCAACTGAGGTGGGAAGACACCATTCTCTAGGCTGCGGAACTGGGCTGAATGAAAAGGAGAAAGCACACCCATCTCTCTCTCTCTCTCTGCTTCCTGACTGTGGATGCAACATGATCGGCTTCCTCTCGCTCCTACCATCTTGCCCTCCCGACTCTGATGATCCTGGATCCTCAAAAAAAGAAACCCTTCCGTAATTCCTTAACCACGGGAATGAAAACAGCACCAAATACACTCACTGGCATTTTATTTGTTTATTTATTGCATTGCTGTGGCTCCCCCTCACACTACTTCACAACATTTTGGAGTTGTCCAGGCTGGCCTTCACCTGGAATTTGCCTAGCTCAACCTGCCAAGTCTCTGGGATCATGAGCATGTACTACCAGGCCTGAATAACAGAATTCACCAAGCACGTAGTTCCTGCCAGGCGCTAGGGGTTCAGGGTGAGCCAAACAGGCCTTCGTTGTAGTAGACCTTACCGTATAGCAAGAAAGACAGATTAAAAAAAAAAATCAAATGGTGACAACAACATAGTTAGACTGTGAGGATTCCACACAGCATAGGCGGGAGGGTCATGAGTGTGCAGGGGCAGGGGCTGAATTTTGGAGGGGCAGGTTAGCAATTTTGGAAGGAGAGGGAGGGGAGGGAGGAGGGAGGGAAGGAGGGAGGGAGGGGAGAGAGCAGAGAAAAACTGGAGCGGGCAATATGTGGTCACGTTAAAGACCAGTGTCTTGGGTCTAAGGCGAGAAAGTGACCCGTGAAGAACTGAGTGAACGGTTCAGCAGGTCTCAGTTGAATAAAGGGATTTTGGGGTCTGGACACCAGATAGGGTAAACTGAGCGAAGAACTCTTAGGAAGGAAGATTCTGAGGGTAGAATAAGGGGTGATTAGTGAGTACCCCGTTCTCTTAGCCCTTGCTTCAGTTTGCCCCCCTCACCTATCTTGTGTTGTCAGTTAAAGTAGGAGATGGGCAGATGAAGAAAAGTCCAGCATGTCACTATCCCTCAGACACACACACACACACACACACACACACACACACACACAGACACACATGCATGCACACACATGCACACACATGCGCACACACAGACACGCATGCATGCACACACATGCGCACACACAGACACACATGCATGTACACACATGCATACACACAGACACATGCATGCACACACACGTGCATACACACACAGACACACATGCATGTACACACATGCATACACACAGACACATGCATGTACACGCACACACACACACACACACCTTCCTGCTAGATTTCCCTAGCCTTGGTAGCAAAGCCACTTACCCACAATAGTGGAGAATCTCCGGGTGGGCTCCTTTCCGGTCACCAGCTTGTAAAGTTCTGGGTAGTAAAATTCGAGGCTCTCCAGGAAGACCACATAGCCCCTTTGTCCCTTGGTGTGAAGGATGTCCAACAGTCGGCCTGGGGGAGAAGTTCAGTCCAACCATGAGAACATGTTTGATTGGATGCTAGACTCTGTGTCTTTTCCTAAACTTATAGCCCTTAACAGCTCTAAGAAGTCGGTCTTATATTCTTGTGTGTGTGTAGGTGTGTGTGTGTGTGTGTGTGTGTGTGTGTGTGTGTGTGTGTGTTTATGCACATGTATTTGCAGGAGTGGGTATGCATGTGTGTTAAGGTTTTCTTAGTTAAGGTTTCTATTGCTGCGATAAAACCCCATAAAAAAAAATCTCAAATTTTGAGTTTTTGTGCGCATGAGCGCGCGCGCACGCACGCGCATGTGTGTGTGTGTGCACATATTGTGTGAGTACTTATGTGCCATGGTGTATGTGTGCAGGTCAGAAGAAAACCTCAGGGTCATTCCTTTCCTTCCGCCTTACTTGAGACAGCATCTCTTGTTTGCCACTGAGGATGCTGGGCTGCTGGCCTGGTAGCTTCCAGAAATTCTCCATTATCCAGCTCCCATCCCCTTGAAGAAACCTGGTTCCCCTTCTCCCAGATATTACCAAGCACCAAAAACTCCTCAGCTAGGGTGGAGATTTCATGGGGAATTCACCAGACCCTCTCCTGCCCAGGCTCGCATTTGGGTTGGCTTTATCTTGTGCTGGTCTTGTGCCTGTCACAGCGACTATGAATTCTTGTGTGCAATGGCCCTGTCGTAGCTGACAGATGCTGTTTTCTCGTCCAGACACCCAGCACTCCTGGCTCTTAAATTCTTTCTGCTCCCTCTTTTTTGATGATCCTTGAGCCTCGTGGTGTGTGTGTGTGTGTGTGTGTGTGTGTGTGTGTGTGTGTGTGTGTGTGTGTTGTGTGTGTGTGTGTTTTATATCCCACTTAGACAATGGAGAGGCACAATCACTCTTCTAGACAACTTCCTGCTTGATACATGGCCATTTACTGACCGTGTGGCCAGTGAGCTGCAGCCTGTCTCACCTCCCCAGCGCTGGCATTAAAGCAGGACTCACCGCACTCAAAGTCTCATTCCCAGCTATAATAGCACGGAATCTGCACAATGCAAAACAAAGAGCCAGGCCCTCGGCGGCAGAGGCCTGTGAGTTTTACCAGTGTGTTAACAAACTGATAAAACCTGGATAGACGACACTATTGCCAGACAGAGACATAAACGAGCAGTTTCAGAGATCTTTCCAAACTACGAGGGCTGAGATGAACCAGGAAGGGTCTGGACACGAAGCTCAGGGGCAGAGCAACTGCCTTGCATGTACAAGGCCCAAGTACCACAAAACAAAAACAAAAACAAAAGCAAAAAACGAAAACCAAAAAACAAAAACCAAACCCCACAAAGCCAAACAAACAAACAAACAAACTACGAGGGCATCAGTGCTTCTGTGGTTGGAGAAGATCGTGAGGCCCTGGGGTAAAAATCGCCTGGCTCCCTGGGATTCAGTGCAGAAAGACAAATGTTTGCATGCTGTCGTTTGAACATGAAATGCCTTCCAAAGGCTTGAGTGTTTAAACACTTGCTCCTCAGCCTGGTGGCACGTTCTGGGAAGGCTGTGAAAGCTTTAGGAGGTGGAGTCTTGCAGGAGGAGGGCCTTGAGGCTGTACAGCCCAGCCCCATTTCCTGTTGTTTATGGTGCTTAGCTTCCCCTGTGTGCATGCGGTGTGAGCAGCCATAATGGACTGAGACACCTCAGACTGTGAGCCAAAAGCAAACCTTTCACTCCCTTAAGTTGCTTCTTGTCAGGTAATCTGTCACAGCAACGAGAAAGGCAGGTCATACATGTGGAAAGCTCGGAAAGTCATAGGAAAGGGGCGCGGATTTGTTCGTTGGGAGTCTTGCACATCCTGGAGGCATCTTTATGTGCAACCCCTTTTTGCAGTGTCTAGCGTCTGTTCCTAATTGCTGTAGTTTGGCTTCTTTTTGTCCTCCCAAAGGCTTGTGGGTTGGGACCTTGGCCCTTAATTCTAGAGAAGACACTTGGTGGTGGGACCTTTAAGAGATGGGGCCCAGTGGAGGATCCTAGAGTCATTCAGGGATGTGCTCACTGGTGTCCTGATGATGTCATCTTTTCCTCACCCACGTGCCCCTGCTGTCATATCACAAGAAGAAGAGGCCTTTTTGACAGAGATGAGTCGAAACTAAGCTAAACACACTTTTTTTTTCTTTATAAACTGTCCTGCCTCAGGGTTTTGCTATATCCACCAGTACAGGAACTAAGACAGTACTGACTTCTCTCCCTGTTTCTACTTCATGGCCTTTCTTTAAATATTCTCGCACATCACTTCCCTTGAGGTTCCTATCGCTCCACCGTTTCCCTAGGACAGAGAGGATCAATTTCATTGTACGTCAATCTTGACTGTTTAGTTTTAAGCTGCCTGGAGCACTGTGTTGAAAAGGATTCCAAAGTGGCATCCAAGCTCAGTGGGAAAGCATGCTGGGCCTAATTAAGGCTGGCTTCCACGGATGCAAGAGACGGTGGGAGCTTGCCGACTATTTGTCATGGGCTAGGCTGCAGGATGGGGACTTCAAACTCTTCCAGCTGTGATCCGCAGACAGAAAAACATTGTGTGTGGGTGACCCACAGAGGTGAGCACACAAATATGGGTACATGAAAAAGCACAATAAAGTTGAGCAAGTCTTCTGAACCAGTAGAAAGCCTGTGGAGTCTTTTTAGAACAGTATATAATACACGCTTTGTGGTGCTGGGGATCTAAAGCAGGGCCTTGTGCATATTAGACAAACACTCTACGGCTAAGCCACACCCCCGCCCCTCACTGGGGGATTCTAGGCAGGTGCTCTACCACTGAGCCACACCCCAGTCCCTCACTGGGGGATTCTAGGCAGGTGCTCTACCACTGAGCCACACCCCAGCCCCTCACTGGGGGATTGTAGGCAGGTGCTCTACCACTGAGCCACACCCCAGCCCCTCACTGGGGGATTGTAGGCAGGTGCTCTACCACTGAGCCATGCCCCAGCCCCTCTCTGGGAGATTCTAGGCAGGGGCTCTACCACATAGCTACACCTCTCAGCAAAATAGTATTTTAGAACATTACACACACCAGACGGCAAAGGAACCCCATTATCATAAAATGCAGCTCTCAAATATGAAACAAAATTGTGAGTTGATACTAAATGACTTTCTTTATTAATGTATTAAACAAGTTTCCTTGACAGGTCTAATAGCTGCTATAAGTTCTAGTTGGGATGAGTGAAAATAGCACACACAGGCACCTGCAGGGCTGTGATGTGATACAGACCTCCCTGTTGTGTTTCCTGTTGACAGAGTCACAGGTGTTACTAATCAGCAGGGCTCTCTGTCGCCTGCTGACATTCATAACGTAAAATGTCAGTGTGGGTTTGTAGGAGCAAAACATGCGCCCTCCCCTTCCAGCCCATTGATTCTGAGTTCCGCACACACAAAGCCTAGACAGGGCAGGGAGTGGTCTCCTGTGACGTCGTTCCCTCCACGTGTAAGATTGCAACCCGGAGAGAGGACCAGGGATGCTCAGGTGAGGAATTACCAAGACGTGGGGGCACCGTGAGGCTCAGGAGAGTCACAAGGCCCCTCCCAGAGGGTTCATAGTCAGTGATAATGGCTGGGGGGGGGGCTCTGGTGGGGGTAGGAGACTCTTTCGTGGAGATGCCTGCAAGTTGCACAAGGAGCTCCAGCGATGCAGCTTTTGAGGATCTGTCACCCGTGTTGGGGTGGGATGTCTGTGCTGAAGCTGCCCGAGTCACCTATGCTCCTGCGAGAGGGGACGCTCACTCACAGTATAAGGACCCCTTTACCCATGTAAGCAAAATCTCACCCACACTCCTGCTAGGGTCCCCCCCCCCCCGCCCGTGTTCCTCTAAGGAACCCTCCGCCTCCGTCCCTGTAAGCAGCGCTGCCATTCATGCTCACGTGACTCCTCACCCAAGCTTCTGTAAGTCACCTTACAAGCAACTCCTTAGCTCCCGAGATAGACTTGGGTGGAGCCTGGCTGGCGTGAGTAGAAGACATTCGCTCGGGCCCTCACTAGGAAAAGTCAACTAGCACCTCTGGGATCCCGGAGTAAAACCCCTCCTCCGGAGGAGCCCCCATCTTGATCCAGCTAAGCAGAGGCATGAGCATGACTCATTTCCCCTTCCCGCCAGCCGTTACCTGCCCGGTTGATCTTGGACGGCAGCATGGGCGCGTTGAGCACCTCATCTTCGTCTTGCTCGTCGATGACCTTGCACTGGCGCAGGTAGGGGGTGAGCTTGGCAGGGTTGATGTAGCGGCTCAGCATGTGCCGGTTGCACTCCACGTTGTCCCACAGGGCCTCCTCTTCGTCCTTCAGCGTCTCCATGTAGTCATCCATAGCGGGCCCTCCTCCTGTGAGGCGGCGCAAACACCAACAAGGTTAATAAAAAAAAGCCTCTGGGAAACGAGGCTATAAAATGCTCAGGAGTGAAGGCCGGGATATACCGCTAAACTGGGGGAAAAAAAGAGAAAAGTATAGCAGAGAAAAGTGCACAGGACATATTGCCTTTTATCTGAGCGAGAAAGTTATGGGGACATAAATATGAATATAAATTTTCTTACACACTAAACACAAAACAATAGAAAGATGAGCTGTAACATTTTTAAAAGACGGTTTACAGGGGGAGGGGGAAGTCCTCTTGCTGGGATATGCTTTCCCATGCAGGTTTAACTCACTAAAAACATATCTTTCTCCAAACAATATTTCTATAATACCATTTGCTTTCAAATCCCACACAAATGATACCATACTGTCTATATCCCTTTCAATGCTGATTTTTTTCCCCTCTGCTTTTTTTTTTTTTTTTTTTGAGATAGAGTTTCCTTGTGTAACAGAGCCCTGGCTGTCCCGTACTTGCTTTGTAGACCAGGCTGGCCTTGAACTCACAGAGATCTGCCGGCCTCTACCTTCTGAGTCCCTCAGGAACTCTTTTGAGGTTTACTTAGGTGGGTACATATATAATTAATTAGTTCATTATACACCATAAACTTGCTCGTTTTAATTCAGTGACAAAACTTTTGTTTATTACTTATGTATGCCTACATGAGTTTATGTACACCTTGTGTGTGTAGGCGCACGTGAAGGCCGGAAGAGGGGGTGAGATCTCCCTGAACCGGTTGTTGCAGGTCTTGTCAGTCGTCAATCTTGGTGCTCAGAACTGAACCTGGGTCCTATGAAACATCAGCAAGTGCCCTTAGGTGCTGAGTCATGTCGCCAGCATAACGGGCTTTTAAAAATGCTATGATGTTGATGTTGATCATTTATCATCATGGCCTAATATTTTTAGGATACTTTTGTCTCCTCTAAAAGAAATCTCATAGCTATTGGAGGTTACTCTTTTGACGAAAATATTTTGTTGGCTGGTTAGTTTTGTGTGTGTGTGTGTGTGTGTGTGTGTGTGTGTGTGTGTGTGTGTGTGTGCACGCGTGTGCACGCAGGGTGCACCTGTGTGCACTAATGGAAGCCAGAGAACATCAGGCATACTGATTGTCTCTACTCCTTTGAGCCGGGGTCTCTTCCTGAGCCTGGAACTAGGCTAGCATCCATCGAACCCCAGAGATCCTCCTGTCTCTGCCCCTATACCCGAGGGTTACAGACATGATTGTCCTGCCTGGCTTTTTACATGAGTGCCAGGATTTGAACTCAGGTCCTTATGCTTCTGCAGCAAGCTCTCTCCACTGAACCATTTCCCCAGGCCCCATTAGCAGTTATTTTTGATTTCCCGAGCGTCCTCACCTGCTGCCACAATCGGCTTTCTGTCTGTGGTTTTGCCTAGGCACAGACTCGAAATATGTGATCTTTTCTGGACAACTTTTTCCCCCCCTCACACTATCCTCAAAATCTGATCATTTTGAAGCAAGTATCAGTCATTTCTCCCTCCCTCTCTCCCTCCCTCTCTGGGCTGCCTCCTTTTCTTTGGCCCCTCTTTTCAAAACAGCTTTCTTTATTGGGCTATAAGTCATGGGCCATATGATTCATCTTTTTAATGTGCACAGCTCAATGGTTCACAAACTGTGTGTCTGTCACCACAATCAATTAAAAACATGTTCATTATTTCAAAAAAGAGAGCCAGCCATTCATTTCCCTCCAACACCTACCAGCTCCTGGCAACAGCTAATACGCTTTCTCTCTCCTCGGCTTCCCAGTTTCCTTTCCGTGGCTGTGATAAAATGGCCCGACAAGACAGCGGCACAGGGGATGAAGGGTTTATGTTAGCTCAGGATTCCAGCTCACCATCCATCATTGCGGGGAAGACAAAGCAGGGGGTTGAAGCAGCCGATTATAACGCTCTCACAGTCAAGAGCAGAGAGCGATGCTCGGCTCGGGTTCTCTACCCTAAGGCAGGTCAAAAGTCAAGCCTAGGGAAGGGCTCTTCCCACAACAGCCAATGTAATCTGAACACCTGGCCCGCAGGTCAAGCTTTACTAGACAGTTCTTGAGTAATTTGATGGGCAATGCTGCTCGGGACACACATGGACAGAATTTTGTGTGGACATGTTTTTTTTTTTTCTTCTCTCCATTTTACGGCAAGCTTCACTTTCTTTTTTTTTGAGACTTTTTTTTTAAATTCCCTTGAGTAGATACAGAAAACTGGACACCTTAAGATGTAAGGAATTTGCATGTTTAAAAAATACTTTGTGTATGTATGTATATATGTATGTATGTATGTATGTATGTATGTATGTATGTGTGTATGATGTATGTGTGTATGTGTGTACACACAACCCTGCACATGTGTGGAGGCCAGAGGAGGATAGTGGGTGTCCTACTCTCTCACTTCCAGGGTCTCTCCCTGACTGGAGGTAGGCTGGGGGTCAGCAAGCCACAGCGACCTGCTTGGCTCCTTCTCCAAAGCATAGCCACACCTGGCTTTCTAGTTCCGTGCCGGGAATTTGAACTCAGGAATGTGGAAGCTCATGTTCCCGCAGCACGGATACTTGAGCCACCTCCTCCAACCCAGGATGCATTCCATTCTGAGGACCTGCCAGGGGACCTGCCACACAGTGTATTGGAAAGCAAGGGGTGCCACCTCACACTGGCGCGAGGGAAGCGTGAGGACCCTGGCCCCTCTGCAGTCTCACTAATGCCAGCTCTTCTCCGCGATAGCCAACTCCCCTACTTGCGGCATCTCATCGTGGTTTTGATTTGGATTTTCCTAATGGCTAGTGGTGCAGAGTGCCTTTCACGTGCACACTGGCTGTTTGTGTAGAGGGAGCTCTGCTCAGACCCCCCCCCCACGCTAAGATCGGGTATCTTTCCATTTATCACCGAGTTTCAGGGGTTCCTCAGGAATTCTCCGTACAAGACTGTCATCAGCTATCTGACTTGCAAGTGTTTTCTCCTTTTCCGTCAATGATCTTCGCACTGTCTATGGCACAATGTGCTTTGCGTACACTTTTGGATCTCTTGTAAAATTACGTGTGTCTGTGTGTGTGCGCACGCGTGTGCATATGTATGTGGGTGAGCATGTACTATAGCACACATGTGGAGGTCAGAGGAACAACTTGGGTGAGTTGATTCTCTTTCCACCGGGTTGGGCCCCTGAGACTGAGCTCAGGTTGACAGGCATGGTGCTGAGCCATCTCTGTGGTCCATAACTTTTTAAATTTAGATGTAGTTCAATTTGTTGAATGTTTTCACTTCAGTATTCATAAAATAGCCGTTGTCTAACACAGTGTGGTTCTGAGCCTTCCTAATGCTGTGACCTTTTAATACAGTTCCTCATGTTGTGGTGACCCTCCAGCATAAAATTATTTTGTTGTTACTTCATAACTGTAATTTTCCTATGAAGGATATCTGATATGTAACCTTGACCCCCAAAAGGGTTGTGACCCACAGGTTGAGAACCACTGGTGTAATGGCAAAGCAATGACTGTTTCCTTTCTTGTTACAGTTTTCTATTTTTGCTTTTCATTCAACGCTTATGACCCACTTTGTTACGTTTTTGTTTTTGGTGTGAGGTAGGGATCTGGTCCTGCTGCCGTGATAAAACACCCTGGACAGCATCAAGTTAAGGGAGAAAGGATTTGCTCTCGAGCTCATTTGGAAGGGACCATTTTGTCATGGCGGGAAAGGTCTGGTGGCAGGAACAGAGGCCAGGTGGTCACATCACATCCACGTTCAGGGAGCAAAGAATGAACAGGAAGTGAGGTCAGACTATAAAGTCTCAAAGCCCACCTCCAGTCACCCACTTCCTCCATCAAGGCTGCACTTCCTAAATGTTCTACAGCCCCTTCCCAAACAGCACCACCAGCTAGAGCCAAGTGTTTAAACCCACGAGCCAATGGCGAGTATTTCACATTCAAGCCACATAAAGGTCCAACTGGATTGGATCCTCCTCCTCCCCCTCCGCCTCCTCCTCTTCCTCCTTCTCTTCTTCCTCCTTCTCCTCTTCTTCCTTCTCCTCTTCCTCCTTCTCCTCCTCATCCTCCTTTTCCTCCTCATCCTCCTTCTCCTCTTTCTTCCTCCTCCATCTTCAAGATGAAAGCTTCAATTTTGCATGTGTGTGCATGACTACATGTGAGTCTGCACATGAGTGCAGGTGCCCATGGAGGCCAGGAGAGGGCATCTGTCTCCTGGAACTAGAGTAACAAGGGGCCGAGCCACTGACGAGGGTGCTGGGAACTGAGCCTGGGTCCTTTACAAGAGTAGCAAGCCCCCTCAATTGCATTTTAAAAATGTGTAGGCATCTAGCTTTACAAAAATGATTTGGTGAGCTGGGCATGGTGGCGCACGCCTTTAATCCCGGTACTTGGGAGGCAGAGGCAGGCAGATTGCTATGAGTTCGAGGCCACCCTGGTCTACAAAGTGAGTCCAGGACAGTCAAGGCTACACAGAGAAACCCTGTCTCAAAAAAACAAAAACAAACAAACAAGCAAAAGATTTGGTGAAAAAAAAATCTAATCTCCCCCCCACCGAATGACCTTGTACTTTGCAAAGCAACTGGTTAATGCCAGTGTCTGTTCCTGGGCTCTCAACACCATTGCATGGATCCACATTTTCATGCCAGCACTACAATGTCTAGGTTCATGTAGTGCGCGCTCTCTCTGTCGCTCTCTCTCTGTCTCTGTCTCTCTCTGTGTGTCTCTGTGTCTCTCTCTGTCTCTCTGTGTCTCTCTCTGTCTCTCTCTCTCTCCCCCTCCTCTCTCTTTACAGGTAACTTTGGCACCTAATAAGTTGCCCCCTTACAGTTTTATAATTTGTTAGTTAGTTTCTCTGGATGTGTGTATTACGTGTTTGCATGTGCAGACACATGTGGAACCAACAGTCGAAGTTTTGTTTTCCCCCCAAAGCGCTCTCTCTCTTTCTCTCTCTCTCTCTCTCTCTCTCTCTCTCTCTCTCTCTCTTTTTCTCTCTCTCTCTATCATCTATCTATCAATTATCTATCTATCTATCTATCTATCTATCTATCTATCTATCTATCTATCTACCTATCATCTATCTATCTATCTACCTACCTATCTATTTATCTATTTTTTGTATGGGGCCTCTCAGTGAGCCTAGAGCTCTAGACTGTTTGCCTAGTGAGCTCCGTGCCTCCTCCTGCCTCTGCCTCCCGAGTGCTGTTGTTGTTGTTATAGATATGGACTGCCGTGCCTGGCTTCTTCCCTGTGTGAAGGGGACAGACATCTCCCCAGGCCCTCCCCTGTCATTTCTGGGGAAAAGTCAGCTGGTATTCTGACAGTGAACCCAGTGAACACACTGAATTCAAAAAGCAACTTTGGCACTGTTGCTGTCTAACAAGATTGAGTCCCCTGATGCAAATACACAGGATGCCTTTCCCTGTGTGGACATCTTCTTCAGTTCTCTCAGCGATGGTTTATACGGGTGGTGTATGCCACAGCCTGGATGTCAAATATCACCCAAAGGTTTGTCACTATGGACATAGGATAAAAGGTGAAGATCTCTCTCTGTCTCTCTGTCTCTATCTCTGTCTCTGTCTCTCTCCCTCCTGCCCGCTCTTTCTCTCCCTCCCTCTCTTTCCCCCCTCTCCCTCCCTCCCTCCCTCCCTCCCTCTCCTCCTTCCCCCTCCCTCCCTCTCTTTCCCCCTCTTTCCCTCCCTCCCTCTTTTTTGCTCTGTCCTTTCTGCCTTGATGTTGTTTCCTCATGATGTGTTGTCCTCACCAGAGGCCAAGCAGAGTGCCACCCGCCCTTGGACTCTTCCAGAGCATGGGTAGTTTTCACCTGTTAAGCATCATGTATCAGGGAATTTCATTACAATGTCAGAAATCTCACTAACACACCAAGTAAGCCGTGCATTTCTTTTGTTAAATTTGTTCCTGCATGTGTGTGTGTGTGTGTGTTTTTTTTTATTTCAATGATTATAAATGGGCTTTACTTCCTTAAATTCATTTGAGGAATGTTCATTGATGGTGTACAAATACAGAATCGATTTTCATGTGTTGATTTTCAATCTTCAGTTTATTCAGCAATGTTTTATAGTTTGCAGGGAATGTTACAGCATGGGTGTTGAATGCCACTCAAAGGTCTGTATGTAAAGACATGGTCTTCAGAGTGGCACAACTTGGGGTGGGAGGCTCCGGCTGTTAGGAAGCCCATGTCATTTGAAGTCATTAATTAGTTTGGATAGTTCCTTAGTGGGGATAATCATATGATTATCTATGTGTAAGGTCATGTCATCTCAGATACTTTTAATTCGATCTTTCCAATCTTGGTACATTGTGTGTGTGCGTGTGTGTGTGTGTGTGTGTGTGTGTGTGTGTGTGTGTGTGTGTGTGTGCACGCGCTCATGGATATGGTTTTGTGGTGTTGATGGAACCCAGGGCCTAGAGTTTTCTAGGTAAGAGCCAGCCCCTGACACTATTAATGATGCTCTGCTATGCTTTCAGACAGGAGCCTAGCATAACTGTCTTCTGAGAGGCTTCATTCAGTAGCTGACAGAAACAGATGCAGAGACCCACAGCCAAACAATAGGCCAAGCTGGGCAGTTTTGTGGAAGGAAAACTTATGGCAGGAAGGACTGAGGGAACCGGCAGGTCAAGGACACCACAAGAAGACTCACAGCGTAAACTAACCTGGGCCCATGAGGGCCACACAGACTGAGCCACCAACCAAGGAGCATGCATGGGCTGGACCTAGACCCTCTACACATCTGTAGCAAATGTGTAACTTGTTCTCCTGTGGGTCCCCTAACAATTGGAGCAGGGGTTGTCTCTGAATCTGTTGCCTGTTTTTGGATCCCTTTCCCCTAGCTAGGCTTTCTTGAGTGGCCTCAGTTGGGGAGGATGTGCTTAGTTCTGCTGTGACCTGATGTGCCAGGGTGGGATGGTAGCCAGGGAGGGGGGGGGCTCCTCTTTTCTGAGAAGGGAAGTGGGTAAGGGGTAAGGGGTGAGGGTGTTGAGGGTGGGATGGAAAGGAGAGGAGGGAGGGAGTTGAGATCAGGCTGTAAAGTGATTGAATAAATAAATAAATGAAAAATATGAACTCTACCACTGAGCCACACCCTAACCCCTCACTGGGGGATTCTAGGCAGGTGCTCTACCACTGAGCCACACCCCAGCCCCTCACTGGGGGATTCTAGGCAGGTGCTCTCCCACTGAGCCACACCCCAGCCCCTCACTGGGGGATTCTAGGCAGGGGCTCTACCACTGAGCCACACCCTAACCCCTCACTGGGGGATTCTAGGCAGGTGCTCTATCATTGAGCTATACCCCAGCCCCTCACTGGGGGATTCTAGGCAGAGGCTTAACTGCTGTTGAGTCCAAGCCCTTACTGGGAGGTTCTAAACAAGCGTTCTACCCTTGGGTTTCCTCCCCAGATCTTTTGTCATTTATTTATCTTTCATATCTAATTGCTCTGTCTAGTATCTAAGGACACAGAAGTAGAGAGCATGGACACTCTTGTTCCTGATCTTAGGGAAGAAGCACCAAGTTTTTACCATTGAACATAATATATTTCTCTCCTCCCTCCCTCCCTCCCCCCCCCCCCCTCTCTCTCTCTCTCTCTCTCCACCTCTCTTTCTTCCTGGTTGTCCAACACTGCTACCATGAATAGTACACGGATTCTGATTTTCTTCCATCAGACTTTCCTGCATCTATTGAGATGACCATGTGGCTTTTATGATTCTATCAACATGGTGTGTTCCATGTTGTTTCCAGATGCTATTTAAACCTTCCACCCTGACGATGAATCCAATTTAGTTACACATACACAGACAGACAGACAGACACACAGACAGACAGACAGACAGACAGACACACACCCCTCGATTCAATTTTTTAGGTTTGAAACAAAAAGGGTTTTCTGCATCTGTCTTCATAAGAGTTGGTCATCTGCAGTTTTCTTTTCCTGTGGTGTCTGGTTCTGAGTTCAGGGTCTGAGCTCTAGGCTGATAGGAACGACTTGGGAACCATTCTTTCCCATTCAACTTTTTGGAAGAGGTTTTAGGAGAATTAGTATTAAAATTCCTCTTGCCTCATCAAGCTTACATCTATAGGCATTTGAGCACAGGCTTCTCTCTGTGCGTTGGAGCTGTCTGTGTGTGTTTGTGCATATGTGTGTGTCTGTGTGTGTTTGTGCATGTGTGGAGTTGTCTGTGTGTTTGTGCATGTGTGGAGTCATCTGTGTGTGTTTGTGCATGTGTGGAATCATCTGTGTGTGTTTGTGCATGTGTGGAGTTGTCTCTCTGTGTGCGTGCATGTGTGGAGTTGTCTGTGTGTGTTTGTACATGTGTGGAGTTGTCTGTGTGTGTGCATGTATGGGGTCATCTGTGTGTGTTTGTGCATGTGTATGTGTGGAGTTGTCTGTGTGTTTGTGCATGTGTAGAATCGTCTGTGTGTGTGCATGTGTGGAGTTGTCTGTGTGTGTTTGTGCATGTGTGGAGTTGTCTGTGTGTGTTTGTGCATGTGTGGAGTTGTCTGTGTGTGTGTGTGCATGTGTGGAGTTGTCTGTGTGTGTGTGTGCATGTGTGGAGTTGTCTGTCTGTGTTTGTGCATGTGTAGAATCGTTTGAGTGTGTTTGTGCATGTGTGGAGTCATCTGTGTGTGTTTGTGCATGTGTGGAGTTGTCTGTGTGTGTTTGTGTATGTGTGGAGTTGTCTGTGTGTGTTTGTGCATGTGTGGAGTTGTCTGTGTGTGTTTGTGCATGTGTGGAGTTGTCTGTGTGTGCATGTATGGAGTCATCTGTGTGTGTTTGTGCATGTGTGGAGTTGTCTGTGTGTATTTGTGCATGTATGGAGTCATCTGTGTGTGTTTGTGCATGTGTGGAGTTGTCTGTGTGTGTGTGCATGTGTGGAGTTGTCTGTGTGTGTGTGCATGTGTGGAGTTGTCTGTGTGTGTGTGTGCATGTGTGGAGTCATCTGTGTGTGTTTGTGCATGTGTGGAGTTGTCTGTGTGTGTTTGTGCATGTGTGGAGTCATGTGTGTGTGTTTGTGCATGTGTGGAGTTGTCTGTGTGTGTGTGCATGTGTGGAGTTGTCTGTGTATGTGTGTCTATGTGTGGAGTTGTCTCTGTGTGTGTTTGTGCACATGTGGAGTCATCTGTGTGTGTTTGTGCACATGTGTTCGCCTATGTAGAAGCCACTGGTCAGCCTTAGGTGTTGTTCCTCAGGTGTCGCCCACCTTATTTGGAGACAGTGAGCACGCAAGGTCCTCTTGTCTGTCTCTGGGATTACAGGATGGTGTTACTGCACTGGTTTTTCTTCTTTTTTAAAAACACGGCTTCTGGGGATCAAATTCAGGTCTGGTCCTCATACAATCACGACAAGCAGTTTCCAGACACAGTCATCTCTCTAGACCCACTTCTATTTTGGAGAGATCGCTCTTTTAACTTGCCATGGGTCAGCTTCTATGCTCTGTTTTTCTTGAGCTGGTTTTGGCCATCTGTACCACTCTAGGAATTTGTCTCCCCAACGTTGTCCTGTTTACTGGTGACAATCTTTTTCATCTCTGTAAAGTCAGTTACAATACCCTTTCTATTTCTGATTCTAGTAATCTGAGTCATCTTTTTTTTCCCTCCCTTCATCACTGTAGATAAAGGTTTGTCAAGAGAGCCATTCCAAGGGCTGGCAGGATGGCTCAGTGGGTAAAGTGTTTGTTGCACAACCATGAGGTCATTTAGTGGGTCCCCAGGACCCACTAAAAATCAAAGATGTGGGATGTAATCCCAGTGCTGGGTGGGTGAAGACAGGAAGATCCTGAGGGCCGAATCACTGAACTCCAGGTTCAGTGAGAGACCATGTCTCTAAGGAGGTGGATGGCATCCTTGAGGATGATAACCGAAGTTGGCCTACTGGTGCACCTGAAAACACTTGTGACATACATATACATGTACATACACACACATGCGCATGCACATACACACACACCACCATCACCACCACCACCACCATCACCACCACCATCACCACCACTACCACCACCACCACCATCACCCACCACCACCACCACCACCACCACCATCACCACCACCACCATCAACACTACCATCCCTGACTTCAAGTCCTGACTCCTGGCTTCACTGGCATTTTCTACTCCATCCCTATCTCAGAGCTATTTATTTCAGTCTTTTTTTTAATCATTTCTTTCTTCTGCTCACTAACTTGGGATTTTCTTCCTTTCAAGCGCAGGCATACAGAGCTATGATTCTTCCCCAGAGCTCCACTTTGGCTGCATCTCACACTTTCTAGGATGCTGTGCTTTCACCGATGCAGCTAACTTCCCGTGAGATTTCTTCTTCAACTTACTCACTATTCAGAAATGTGCCATTTATTTTCTTCTCCGTATCTGTGATAACTTAACAGAGTCCCTGGAGGTTGATTCTTCAGTATCTTTCCTCAAACACATCAACAACATCTTCTCTGAAAGCCACTGATGGCCCTGACACCTTGTTAGTGCCAAAGAGAACCCCCTGGTCATCCTCTGGCGTACAGAGGATGGCACCCACCAGTCCTAGGCCCTGGGTTTTGTAGATGTGGCCAAGGAGAGGCTCTGTGTGTGTGTTTGTGTGTGTGTATGTATGTGTGTGTATGTATGTGTGTATGTGTATATGTATGTGTGTGTGTGTGTGTGTGTGTGTGTGTGTGTGTGTGTCTGTCGAGCTGGACCATGAGAAAGCAGAAGCACAGGGGTGTTGCAGCTTTGTGGGTAGAGAAGGGGTGAGTGAACAGAGGAAGGGTCAGGGCAATGGGGCCTGAGGGAGGCAGCAGGTCCCCCTCTCCTCATGTATGAGCCTCCTTTCTCTTTGAGCCTCGGACGAGCCTGGTTTCTGGTCATTGTGCACGGTGTCTGGTCCTTGCTGGAGGCCTTCACAAGCCTCCTTATTAAGATGACTTATTGATTTTTATGGGAGTTTGTTCTATACAACTGGAGGCTTGAGTAAAAATATGCTTGCTGTGATAAGCCCAAACTGGATTGAAGTGGACAGAAAACAAGGCTGGCACATGATACATTGTTGTTGCATAGACAACAACCTCATATCACAGATTCTTGAATATTTTTTGTGAGTGTATGTGAGTTTGCATTTAATTGCACATGGGTGTGCAAGAATGTGTATGTGTAACTCAGTCGATGTCAAGTGTCTCCCTCTATTGCTCTGCATCATGTATTCACATACATATTACATACTGCACGGTGCATATTACACATTACATATTATATTATACATTATATATTACGTATACCCATGTCCTGAACCCAGAGCTTGCTCAGCTTGCCCCTGGGTTCCCTTGTCTCTGTTTCCTGAGTGCTAGGACTACAAATGGACCACCATGCCTGCCAACACTTATGTGAGCACTGGAGAATCTGAACTCAGGTCCTCAGATTTAGGCATGAATCGCTTTAGCCACTGAGACACCCCCCAGACACACAGAACAGTTCTCTGTAATCATTCCGCTGTGCCACAGCGTGCTCTGTCCACCTTTCCCTGCTCTCACTTTCTGTGATGCTTGGTTTTAGGTGTCAATACAACTTCATTGTCACCTGGGAAGAGAGCCTTAATGAAACATTGTCTAGATCTGGTTGGCCTATAAACATGTCCATGAGGGATTTTTTTCTTTAGTAACTTAAAAAAAGATTTATTTATTATTATGTATATAGTGCTATGCCTCCATGTACACCTACAGGCCAAAAAAGGGCATCAGATCCTATTATAGATGGTTGTGAGCCACCATGTGGTTGCTGGGGATTGAACTCAGGACCTCTGAAGAGCAGACAGTGCTCTTAACCTCTGAGCCATCTCTTAAGCCTGGGAATGTTTCTCTTAATTGGACTGATTAAAGTGGATGACCTGGCCAGCTGTGGGTGGTAACAGTCCCTAGGTTGAGGCCCTAGGCTGTATATTAGGAGAAGAAATGAACTGAACACTAAGCACGCAGCATTCTCTGTTCTGTGTCTTGACTGCAGATGTGATGTAATTAGCTTCCTCAAGTTCCTGCCTCAACTTTCCCACAATGGTAGATTGTATCTTGGAACTGTGAGCTAAGACAAACCTTTCCTACCATAAGTTGCCTTTCTCCAGGGTACAAAACTATAACAACAAAAAAAGATGAAACCAGGACACTGATTTAATCAACCTGAAGTTGCATCCCCCCCATGTTCTTGTCCCTTACCCCACACCCCTTCATCTATAAAATGGTGGGTGCCTTGTTGTCCTAGGCCATGTGAAGCTGGCCCTCTGTGATACACGGTCCAAATCCCTGAACTGCAAATGTGTGACTCTGTGCAAAGAGCCACTCAGCAGAGAGCTGCAAGACAGGTGCTGAGAGGCACATCTGGAGGGCTGAGTAGGAAAGAGTCCTCTGCCCTTCGGGGACACATCATGGGGCGCTTAGTGCCGTAGAGATGCTTTCTGAGGTGCCCCGTGCATGGCAGGGCAGTCAGCAAGGCAGAAAATGACTAGGGTAAAAAAAGCCTTCCTCCTTAAGTAGACACGGTGGGGACCTTCAGCCTCAGAGACAAGGTTGTCACAGACCTGTGATGTTACAGGAACTGACACATTATGAGCACCCTGTTCAGCATTTAGCTCAGCCATCATAGATTGAGAGGTGCTCGGGAAAGAGATCCAGTGAGTGCTGTGGCTCCTCCCACTGGGGGGCTTGGAGTTCCACAGTGAGAGTCAGTTACTGACACAAAAAGCCCTGGGAACATGTCCCAGTAGCATTCTGAGACACACAGAAGGGGAAATCATAAAACCTACAGAAGCGGCACAGTGCGCCAGTCATCATGTCTGAACCTTCATGGAAGTCACTCTGCTTAAGTTGAGGCTGGGTTAAAGGCCTGCCTGGGCTATACAATTAGTTCAGGTTGAGAGTGGGCAACTTAGAGAGATCATGCCTCAAAATAAAAAAAATAATTAAAAAGGGCTTATAGGTATGGATTAGTGGTAGAGTGCTTGCCTAGAATCCCCCAGTGAGGGGTTGGGGTGTGGCTCAGTGGTAGAGCCCCTGCCTAGAATCCCCCAGTGAGGGGCTGGGCTGTGGCTCAGTGGTAGAGCCCCTGCCTAGAATCCCCCCAGTGAGGGGCTGGGGTGTGGCTCAGTAGTAGAATACCTGCCCTGAATCCTCCAGTCAGGGGCTGGGGGTATGGCTCAGTGGTAGAGCCCCTGCCTAGAATCCCCCCAGTGAGGGGCTGGGGTGTGGCTCAGTGGTAGAGCCCCTGCCTAGAATCCCCCCAGTGAGGGGCTGGGGTGTGGCTCAGTGGTAGAGCCCCTGCCTAGAATCCCCCCAGTGAGGGGCTGGGGTGTGGCTCAGTGGTAGAGCCCCTGCCTAGAATCCCCCCAGTGAGGGGCTGGGGTGTGGCTCAGTGGTAGAGCCCCTGCCTAGAATCCCCCCAGTGAGGGGCTGGGGTGTGGCTCAGTGGTAGAGCCCCTGCCTAGAATCCCCCAGTGAGGGGCTGGGGTGTGGCTCAGTGGTAGAGCCCCTGCCTAGAATCCCCCCAGTGAGGGGCTGGGGTGTGGCTCAGTGGTAGAGCCCCTGCCTAGAATCCCCCAGTGAGGGGCTGGGGTGTGGCTCAGTGGTAGAGCCCCTGCCTAGAATCCCCCCAGTGAGGGGCTGGGGTGTGGCTCAGTAGTAGAATACCTGCCCTGAATCCTCCAGTCAGGGGCTGGGGGTATGGCTCAGTGGTAGAGCCCCTGCCTAGAATCCCCCCAGTGAGGGGCTGGGGTGTGGCTCAGTGGTAGAGCCCCTGCCTAGAATCCCCCAGTGAGGGGCTGGGGTGTGGCTCAGTGGTAGAGCCCCTGCCTAGAATCCCCCAGTGAGGGGCTGGGGTATGGCTCAGTGGTCAGGCACACAACTAGTATACACAAGGCCCTGGGTTCAATCTACAGTACCTCTGGGAGGGATGGTTTGTGTCTAACCTGTTTGCATCCTGGCTCTGTTGAGTCTACTTTGGACTGCAGAAAGAATCTCTTGTGTCTGTATGGTAGCATCACCTGTCAATAAAAAGCTAATGGCCTGTTAGCCGAGGCAGGAAGTAAGGAGGTGGGAGTTCTGGCAGAGAGAGATGAACTCTGGGATAGAGAGAGGCAGGAGATTTCACTGGCGGACTCTGGGAAGAAATGGTGCTTGAAACCTGGAGGAGAGGTAACCAGCCACGTGGCACACATAGAATAAAATAAATGGGCAATTTAAGTTAAAAGCTAGTGGGAGAACGAGCCAAAGTTTATAGCCTGGACATTTATTCGTAAATAATAAAAACCTCAGAGTTGTTATTTTGGGGAGTAGGGTGTGGGAGAAAACCCGTCGCGTGCCCCCCCCCCCCCCCGTGCTGTCACTGGACCGGAGTGCTGCTCTCTGTGTTAAGAGCCAGAAGCAAGGTTCAAGCCTCGACCCAGGCTCATCTTTACCAAGGAAGTAAATGCCAGGAAGACCATTTATACTCCCACAGACCTCATCACAGCTGCCTGGCTCCTGCCAGGTGCCCCGCCACCCCTTTTTCTGAGATAAGGTTTCTCTGTGTAACCTTGCCTGTCCCAGAGATCCACCTGCCCCTGTCTCTCCAGTGCTGGGATTAAAGGTGTGCGCCATCATTGCCCACTGCCAGCCGCTTACATTCATGGTTTTTATCATGTGGCTCCTCTCATTGCTACAATAAAATTCAGATACTGATCTTAGCCAGGCTCGGTAGTAGGCTTGTGATCTTAGCGCTTGGGAGGCGCTAAAATATCTTGGGGGCAGCCGGGCATGGTGGTGCAGGCCTTTAATCCCAGCTCTCAGGACGCAGAGGCAGGCCGATTGCTGTGAGTTCGAGGCCAGCTTGGTCTATAAAGTGAGTCTAGGACAGCCAAGGCTACACAGAGAAACCCTGTCTTGGAAAGCAAACAAACAAACAAACAAACAAACAAACAAAAAACAATCTGGGGTGCTGGCTCAGTCAGTAAGCAAGCATAGAGACCTGATTTGAGACCCCCCCCCAGAATCTATATAAAAAATCTGGGCGTGGCTGCACACACTTGTAATCCTGGAGGTGGGAGGCAGAGACAGGAAGGGTCCCTGTACCCTTGAATCTAGCCTAAGGGGGTGAGGTCCTAGGCCTGTGAGAATGCCATCTCAAAGAAGAGGTGGGAAGTGACTGAGGACCAATACCCAAGGAGGTCCTGTGACCTTCACATGCGTGCATACACATATGCAGTGATACACACATGTGCACACCACCACATCAACACACATAAATTAAAAAAAAAAAAAACTCTTGACTTTTGACCTGTAAAGGCTTCTGTAGATAACTTCCTGTCAGCCCCACAGTCTTGTCACAAGCACATGCTAGGCAAGCCGCCCTTTCCTTTAACTGTCCCCAGACTTGGGCTTCTACTCTCCCCTACATGAAGTCACCTCCGCGTGACAGCTGGTATTGACCGTCAACCTGACAGTATCTAGAATCACCCAGGAGACACACCTCTGCGCATGTGTGTGAGGGGCCGTCTAGAAGGAGTTAGTCAAGGAGGGAAGACCCACCCTGGAAGTGGGCGTCACCATCCGAGGACCTGCATTCCCTGCTCTCTGCTTCCTGACTGCAGCTGCCGTGATGACTGTGTGCTCTCCAACCACGAGCCAAAAGAAACCCTTCACGTGCCTTAAGCTGATCGTGCCGGGAATTTTGTCACAGCAACAGGAAAGTGACCCATCACTCCACGCCGCGGCTTTTCAGTACGGAAGAGACCGAGCAGCGGTACCTGGCATACGGTCGGTGCTCTACGAACGAGAGCCGCGGAACCGTTGTCCCAGATCGGACAGTCACGCTTTCTGGCTCCGTGCTGTCTTCCTTTGGGCCAGTCTGTGGTTGGATCTGGAATGGGTGTGGCCAGAATCTGGGGGGGGGGGAAGAAAAAAAAAGGAAAGATCGTTAAATTGGAGCAAAGGGTGTGTGTGTGTGTAGAGACAGGAGAAAAAGGAAAACATTCAAAGATTCCAAAAGGGTCTCTACTGGGAAATAAAAACTCGGGGTGCATCTCTCTGGGGACGGTATTAGGTGCAGCACACCGTGAGCTGCAGGACGGTAGCTTTAGAAAGCAGTTGACCACACATACTTAGACCTAAGGGGAGGGAGAGATGGGCAGGTAGTAGCCCTGGGGTCACATGCGGGGCCTGGGTGGCAGATACTCAAGCGACCCGCAGAATGGAGAAGTTGTACTCAGCTACAAATTCATTAGGTTCTGGGCAGTGAGCTTCCTTCTGACCCATAAGACTTCCCTTCGCTATGAATTACATCTTTGGCCTCCAGCCTGCTGGGGACTTGGTCAAGGACCTGCCACAGTGCACACACTCTTTAATTTCCCAAAGGTGGTGTTCCTCACGGTGACTGACATTGTCATGGCTGACCCTGGGCTTGGTCATGCTGGGAGGCCAGTGGTGGCTTGGGGGGCGGGGGTTAGAGGGGCCAGGAACAATGTCAGCGTTCCTTCTGGGAAAACTGGTCCAGGAGAAGGAAGGGTGGGATGCAAAGTCAGCAAAGGTGAAGAGGAGATTAATACTTGCTCTGATGGGTTCCTAGAACCCCTGGGGGCCTTGGGCCACTGCCCGATGTCCTTTCTTCTTTCAAGTGACAAGGGCCATGGAGCATTGCGGTGTAATCAGGAACTTGCTTAGTGTGAGCCCGGAGCATTAATCACTGGTGACACTGGCTCCCCCCCCCCCCATCCCCCCTGTCTCAAGCTGTTCCCGCCAGTGTCTGGCAGCGTGGGATGAGCTGTCAGAGGTCTCTAGCTATGGGATGCAACGGGACCGCCCGCCTCTTGAGGACAGTATCTCCTTGGTCCCTCCATGGTCTCCTTGCTGTGCTGTTGGGACACGTGGCTACCCTGGGCTGTGGCTAGTGATGAGGGAGGAGGTGACCTGAGAGCAGACTGCTTCATGGGACATGAGGAAGCCACGGGTCAGGGAGCAAAGGGATTGTCACTCTTCCATGCATGCTTTTCTGTGTGACTGTTCATGTGTGCTTGCATGTATGTGCCTGTGTGTGCAGAGGCCAGAGTGCAACCTCAAGCAGGTTTTCTTAGGAACTGTTTGTCTTATTTTTAGAGACAGGGTATCTTCGGTGGCAAAGTCCCAGGCATTGCAAGTACACACCACTGTACCCAGATGTTTCTATGGTTGTGGGGGCTCAGACACAGGTCCTCATCCTCAGGCCCTACATGCACCTCTCCTTTAGAGAATGCAATGTTTCTTTTAGGATTTGCAGAAGAGGGTTTCCGATGATTTGTTGTTAGTTATAAGAAAAGTTTTAATTGTTAGAAAAGAGAAAACAGGTTGTAGTTTGTATGATTGTCCACCCTTCTTTTCTACCTTGATGGCAGATTAATGTCAGTTGGGGAAACTGAGGCACAGGGCTACCAACAGGGAGGCTGGGGTTTTGGTTTTGGTCTTAGAAGTTTGATTACAGCCTTTGAGAACTTGGTCCTAAAGTCAGGGGAAATTTTAGGACTTTGCTTTGATAAATTCTTTTCTTTCTTCTTCCCTCCTTCCTTCCTTCCTTCCTTCCTTCCTTCCTTCCTTCCTTCCTTCCTTCCTTCCTTAGTTTTTCCAGACAGGGCCTTTCTGTAGCCTTGGCTGTCCTAGACCAGGTTGGCCTTGAACTTACAGAGATCTTCCTGCCTCTGCCTCCCTGAGTGCTGGGATTACAGGTGTGTATCACTGCGCCAGGCTATATAAATCAACTTCTTGATTTCTTTCTTTTCTTCTTTCTCTTCTTCTTTTTCCCCCTCCTCCTCCTCCTTCTTTTTTTGTGGAGACAGGGTTTCTCTCTGTAGTTCTGGTTGTCCTGGAACTCTCTTTGTAGACCAGGCTGGCCTCGAACTCACAGTGATCCACCTGCCTCTGCCTCCTGAGTGCTGGGATTAAAGGCGAGCACCACCACTGCCTGGTTTCTTGATTAATATTTCTTTTGATATTGACTTTCTGGTATACTCAATGATGGGAGCTCCCACTGCCAATACTCATAGACTGTTCTTTACGTGTCAGTGTCTGCAATGGTTCATTTCAATTGTCAACTCACTGGATTGAGAAACACACAGAACCCTAGGGAGGTACACCCCTGGACATCCATTTGAAGGCTTTCAAAGAGGATTAATTGATGGCAGGAAAGACCACCCTGAATGTGGGTGGCACCGTCTCATGGACTGGGGTCATGGACTAAACAAAGAAAGGAAAAAGGAGCACCTGTGTGCATGCTGCCTTCTCCTCTCCCCACGTCCTGATCTGCAGAGATGTGAGCAAGCCCCCTCTTGCTGTGTGTATTCTTCTGCCATCATGGTTTCCTGGACTGTATCGCCCCGACTGTGAGCTAACAGAAACCACTTCTACCTTGAGTTGTCTATTGTCAGGTGCAATGAGAAAAACAACGGAACTGCTTGGGGGACTGATGGCACATTATCACCTCACCCATCACATCAGTATGAGCATATGTGGATCTAGGTCTCCCCGATTTCACTCAGCTAATACACACTCTCTGGAATTGGTTGCAAAAGGGTTAACTTTTTAAAAGGGTTATGACCGGAAAGTATGTGCACAGATTCCCTGCGATGGCCATGTTCCTATATAAGCTCAGGGCAGGCTTAAACTAAGCTCTCAGATGGTCAGTTAGGGCTGGTCCACAGGGAAGGCCATCAGACCACAGGCAAAATTAATACACTTTGCATTTTGTTGCCTTCCACCTAAGCATAAACAGAGACAGTGCCAAGGATGGCTTGATCTAAAAATCTCTACTCTTTAGATAGAGCCCAAGACACAGACTTGTAAAAGACAGCTGTAAAAGGAGGATGATGAAAGCCTGGAGTGGTGGTGCATGCCTTTAATCCCAGCACTTGGGAGGCTAAGGCAGGTGTATCTTTGTGAGTTCGAAGCCAGGCTGGTCTACAAAGAGATTCCAGGACAGCCAAGGTTACACAGAGAAACTTGTCTCAAAAAATAAAATAAAATAAAATAAAATAAAATAAAATAAAAAGGGGGGAGGGAAACAATGAATCAAAAAAGAGAAAAGCTTAAAAAGAAACAAACAACTATTTGACTAGGCTTCTTTAGTGCAAGTTTGTAACCCCAGACCCGGGCAGGCTGAGGCAGAGGAGGACAGTGAGTTACAGAGTAGCCTCAGCTACAGAGTGAGGAGGCTCCATCTCAGGAAAAGTTGGAGAAGGAAGATAAGAAATGGGAGGTCAGTGCCTGAGGTCTAAAGATGAAACAAATCCCAGAAGAGAGCACAGATGTGTCTCCATTTTAGTAACCTTTGAGGATGGAAAATAAATTAAAGGGATGGGTTTACTATGAACAAAGCTAAAGACTTCTCAGAATATAAGAGACCTCAACCTCCAGATTTAAAGCACCCCTAGAATGCTTAGCGCAGCAGCCTCACTGTGCCATTTTGACATTTCACATCACCGGTAAATGAGTGAAGACCCTAGAATCTCCCAGAAGTGAAAATTCAGGTTGCACTTGGAGGGGAGGAAAGTGTGGTGTCAGACTTCTGGATATGAAATCTGGAAATGGAAACCTGGAAGGGCAAGACCTTCACCATTTTTACAAGAAAGCGTCTTTAAATTTTGATTTCTATATGTACCCAAACTACTTGTCACATATGAAAATAAATGAACGTTCTGGTTCCCTGTTTGTTGCTGTGACAAACATCATGACCAAAAAAACAACTTGAGGAGGAAAGAATTTATTTGGCTTACATTTCCAGATCACAGTCCATCACTGAGGGGAGTCAGGCAGGAAGTAAAGTAGGAAGTTTAGGAGAAAGCCTGGAGGAACACAATTTGCTGGCTTGCTCCTGACTACATTCCTGGTACAGCTCAGGACTGCCAGGGAATGGTCCCGCCCACTATGAGAGGGACCATTCCCTGGCACCGCCCACCGTGGGTGGCACCATTCCCTGGCTCTGCCCACAGTGGGCTGAGTCCTCCTACATCAATTAAAACCATCAAGACAATCCCTCACAGACCTGCTCACATAGCAACCTGATAAAGACAATTACTCAGCCGATACTCTCTTATAAAAGGTGATTCTAGGTTGTATAAAGTTGATAGTTAATGCTAAGTAGGACAAATTGACATGTTTTCATATAGCCAAAGTCTTTATTTTCCATGTGCCTTAGGCAGCTTCTAGAGGCTGTGCTCCAGCAAAACAAATGATTAAAGCCACCACACCCAGTTTTAAAAGATATTGTTTTGTTTTGAATTTTTTTTTTTTTTTTTGAGACAAGGTTTCTCTGTGTAGTCTTGGCTGTCCTGGAAGTTGCTTTGTAGACCAGGCTGGCCTCTAACTCACAGAGATCCACTTGCCTTTGTTCCCTGAGTGCTGGGATTAAAGGTATGAGCCACCACACCCGCAAACCTTTAAATCCAAATTTACCTTGCCTACAAGGTGTGCAGGGATAAAAATGGAGCAGAGATTGAGGGAATGGCCAACCAATGACTGGCCCAACCTGAGACCCATCCCATGGGAGAGAGCCAACCCCTGACAGTATTAATGATACTCTGCTGTGCTTGCAGATAGGAGCCAAGCATAGCTGTCCTCTGAGAGGCTCCACCTGCAGCAGATGGAAACAGATGCAGAGATTTACAGTCAAACACTAGGCGGAGCTTGGGGAGTCTTGAGGAAGGGTTGGGGGAAGGATAGAGGGACCCCAAGGGGACAAGAACTCCACAAGACGACCAACAGAGTCAACTAACCAAGGACCATGGGGGGCTCACAGAGATTGAACCACCAACCAAAGCACATGCATTGACTGGATCTAGGTCCCCTACACACATGTAGCTGATGGGTATCTCGTGGTCTTCATGAGGGTTCCCTAGCAATTAGAGCAGGGCTGTCTCTGATGTGGACTGTGTTGCCTGCTTTTGGATCACTTTCCCCTAGCTGGGCTCCCTTGTCGAGCCTCAGTAGAAGAGGATGCAGTTAGACCTGATGTGACTGGATGTGCCAGGGTGGGTTGGTAAGGGGGGGGCTCCCCTTTTCTGAAGAGAAGGGGAGGGGGGAAGGAGGAAGAGGGTGGGACAGAGAGGAGAGGAGGGACAGGGCTGTGACAGGGATGTAAAGTGAATAAATAAACTAATTAACTAAAAAATGAATGAAGCCTCAAGGAGGAAGATGGAGACTCAGGAAACAAGGGATCTCACTGGAGAAAGAAGCCCCCAAACGTCAGCTGAGTCGGGAAGGCAGCCCAGATGCAGGCTGCCAGGGAAGAAACACTGAACAGTTACTCAACATATTTTATACCTGGGATGTGATATTATCAGGGCAATTGACAAACCTGGGAGCCAGATGAGAAAAATTAATGATATAAAAAAATAAAAATAAAAACAAATAGGGGGAAAAAAAAAGAGGCATTGCTAACTTCAGAAACAAAATAAAAACAAAAAACCAAAACAGAAACTCTAGACAATCACAGCATACAACTCCAACACTAACATACATGACCTAATGAGATGTCTGCGGGAAGGCTAAGTGGAGGGAGAGGCATGTTTGTAGATGGATCTTATTGGTGTACCCATCGTAAGGCATTACCAATCAACACATTGTTAGGTAACAAGGATTTAGCTCACAGTCGCATGCTGACCATGCTGTAGTTTGGGCCAGCCGCTCTGGCTGCGTTGCTTTTGGACTGGGGCCTTCTCAGCTCCTCTTCCTAATGATGTTGCTTGCCTCTTGAGTGCACATCCTCCTATTGCTTTATTCATTTGTTCTTCTAGAGCATCTCCTATAGGAGCCTCAGAGAGGTCTGTACTCCCAGGAGACCATAGCACAAGCCTTTCCTCTGAATACATCATCAATATATATTTGTAAGCTGAGTAAATAGAAACAAATATCTCATCTTGAGTCAAATAAACAGCAAGGTTGTTGTTACAAGTTCAGAAAATTCCAGGCCTTTCAGAAAGGAGGTGGGATTTTTGAGATTTATTTTAATTAGTTAAAATTTAGTTCTTTAATCATCTTTCTTTGATTTTTTTCCTTTGCATGTGTGTGTGTGTGCATGCAGCACGTGTGTGTATGTGTGTGTGTGTGCATATAGCACGTGTGTGTGTGTGTGTGTGTGTGTGTGTGTGTGTGTGTGTGTAGTACTCATAGATGCCTGTGGTGACCAGAAGAGGGCAGCTTATCTCCCTGGGCTGGAATTACAGGTAGCTATGAGCTGATATGGGTGCTGGGAACCGAACCAGAGTCCTCCTCGAGAGCAAGCCACACGTGCTCTTAACCGCTGAGCCATCTCCCCAGCCATGGGGAGCTGTTTTATATGGGCAAACCTAAGTCCCTTCCCTCCATGGGCCACCCCCAGCACGAGAGCTCTGGAACCAGACGTGGGTCAGCAGTCAGTGAGATAAATGCATCTCTCTTAATCGATTTTTGTGGGTGACTGGAGTGAGCAGCTTGATACACAGGGCTTAATTATTCCAGTGAAACCTTCACTTAATTGAAAGGGCTTCTGGCAAAAAATAAAAAATAAATTTTTTTTTTAAAAAGGATGATCCATTGCTGAAGGAGAGGACCAAAAAGACACTGTCCTGTGCCTGGATTCCCAGGGCACACAGCATCTGTAACCCTAAGGTGGCGGCTCTATGCGAGCACATCAGAGCCACTCTTGCATGGCCCCCCCTCCTGTCCCAAATAACCCCCTTCATTCCTGCAAACAGGGCGCTTACAGAGGCAGCTGGAAATGTCTCCCTGCACGACTCTCCCTCGCTCCCCAGTTAACTCGTTAACTTCTGCCTATCTCATCCAAGCTCCCTCAACCGAATTATTGACAGGATGATGTTTCCCATCAATTAACATGTGTACAGCAATCAGCACAGCTCCACGGATACATATTTTGAAAGCAGCAATTATCATTTTAAATTCACAGTGGAGTGGCAGACACTGCCAGCTGCCAAACATATCTCTTCTCTCTTACTTGTCAAAAGGCCTTCAGGCTCGTCTGTCTGTGGCATTAGCTGAACTTTTCTCAAGAACTGCGCTTCCGGCTTCCCTTGCAGCTAGCTGTGGCTATCCGACACAGTTACGGTGGCGGAGAGGAGCCCTCTGCACCCCGGTGTAGAATCTGGGAATGCTTTTTATCCTCTTCTCACCCCTTTATTCTTTCCCCTCCTCCTTTCTCACCCCTCTCTCCGTTTCTTTTTTTATTTTTATTTTTATTTGAGACAGGGACTGCTAGGTAGCCGAGGCTATTCTCAAATTCATGACCCTTTTGCCTCAGCTTCTAAAATGTTGGCTTTACAGACATGCGCCACCACACGGAAAACTTGGGCAGAAACAGATGGGAAGAGCCTTTAACTTGTTTTTCTAACTGGAATGTGGATGTGCTGTTTGGAAGCAGAGCGGCTACTTTGTGACTACGAAAACAAAGCCATATTTTTTCCTGCATTCCTCCTAGGCACACACTCCTGGTCCCTAAGACCAAGCAACTGCCCCATTTTTTTTTTTTCTCTTGTGCCTTTCAAGTCTCGATGACAGCAGAGAGGGCATTGCTGTGATCAGATACCTCACAAGAAGCAAGTTAAAGGAAGAAGGGCTGACTCAGCCTCACAGTTTGAGGAGACAGCCCGTCAGGGGAGGGAAGGCATGGGATAGGAGCATGAGGCAGCTTGTTTATCTTTTCACGGATCCGGAAGTAGAAAAAAGATGGATGTGGGTTGGGACTAAAAACCTTAAAGCCTGTAACCACGACTCCCCCCAAACAGCGCCATCTGCTGGCAACCAAGTGTTCTGACACACGAGACTTCAGGAGACTCGTCACTGCCAAGGCACACCAGGGAGCTATGAGGGCGGGGGTTAGTTAGGGGCGGGGGAAGGTGAAGACTAAATACTCCGCACATCTTAAGTTCTGTAGGGGAGAAATTAGAGAGGCATTTTTGAGAGGTTAGTGGGACGGGACGTAAGTGTCACCTAGGAAACAGGAATTGACAGCCTTCACCACCGTCAAGTGCTTGGCCATCTGCAGCTTGGCTCTTGGATCCCTGGCGACGGGCATCGGCCCAACCATTCATCACGCCCACCTGCTCCGTCCCGTCCCGGGTCCTCAAGATGTCCTTGACTGTTCAGAAACAGAAAATATTGCCCCTTCTCTATCCTCCACAAGGCCGGTTGGACTCCCTCCCTTCCCTCATAGGCTCTCCGTAGTCAGTGGGCACCCACCACCTCATCTGCATCACAGCCAACGTTTTTTAGCATCATCCAGCCAAGAGCACAGCCCACCAGCCCAGGCAGCTCCCGAAGCACCAGGATACCTGGAATATTTACATATTCACAGTCAGCTACAAGTCTTGGGGGGCGCTATGCCTGTCTATTGTTGGGGGGTACTGGCAGGGATCAAGGGTCTGCAGATTAAAATATCTCTACTTTGTATCAATTGAGATGGGAGGGCACTTCCACAGGAAGCACAAGTGTGTGTGTGTGCATGTGCGTGCGTGTGTGCCTGTGTATGTGTGTGTTTATGCACGTATGTGTGTGTGTGTGTGTGTGTGTGTGTGTGTTTGAGTCACTTGCCTTGTTGCTTCCATCAAACACCCCGAAAGCAAGTTCAGGGAGAAAGGGCATGTTCTGGTTCACTGTCTGAGGTACCACTGTTGATCAAGGCAGCACGAGTGTGAGACAGTCACATGGTATCCTCACCAGGAAGCAGAGAGAGCCATATGGAGCTCAGCTTGCTTTCTCAGGACCCCAGCCTAAGGGGTGACGCCACCCACAGTTAGGGCAAGACTTCCTTCCTTAATTACGCTAATCTAGAGAGTCCCTCACAGTTAGGCCCAGAGGTTTGTTTCCATGGTGATTCTAAACCCAGTCAAGAGGGGCTGAAAGATAAAGGTGCTGTTCTCACCAAGCCTGGGGACTTGATTGATCCTTGGAACCTTCATGGTGGAAAGAGAGAACTGACTCCCACAAGCTGTCTTCAGATTTCCACATGTGTTCAATGCAGGCATGCCCACCACATGCCAGTGCAGGCACGCACGCGCGCACACACACACACACACACACACACACACACACACACACACACACACACACACAAATCCAGCCAAGTTGAAAATACAGAGCAGTGGCACATTACCAAAATCACAAGGGCAATGCCCAAACATCATCTCCTCCCACTCCCAGCCCCCAGAAATTTCCTCTAGTGGTTTCAGACTTGTACCAAAACTATAAACTTTGGAAAGGCACACACTTCTCATCCTGCCGAAGGAGAGTGCTCCCCCTCCCCCCCTTTCTCCTGAAAAGCTTTTGAAGAAAAAGCACAGTTAGGACCAACAGATTTAAAAGGCTCTGGAATGCACACCAATTTCTCATGCTGGCTCCTTGTGGATGTTCGTCCTGTACTGATCCCAGGGCTGTGTGAATGGCTCATCTTGGAGGGCCACCAGGACCTAGGGCCGTGAGGAATTCCAGGGCGAGGTCATCTATTTTGGAGCTCCCAGGAAACCCAGCCTTGTAGGAGTGGCTAGCCAGGAGAGGGGACGGGAGGCCTGGCTTTGATGCTAATGAAATGCTGCCCCCCTCCTGCTGAGGCCTGTGGCGACTGAGGACACACGCTGATTCCAATCAAAACCCCTGAGTGCTTCGCCAGGTGGACCCCTGGCTCCCGGCTGCAGGCATAATGGAATTTGTTCCTCTGGTGTACAAAGAGGACATCTTGGCTATCCTAGTCTGTGGTTAGGGTTGAGAGGAAGCTGGAACCCCCTGTCTCTGGGATGCTATCTGGTAATAGTTGTGAAAGCCTAGGGATGGAGCTCAGTTGGTAGAGTACTTTTGCAGGAAGCCCTGGGTCCCATCCTCAGCACTGCATAAACTGGGCAGAGTGGTACATGCCTGTAATTTTAGCACTCAGAAAATGGAGGTAGGAGGGTCAGGGCATCCTTGACCACATAAAAAGGGTGAAGCTAGCTTGGTCGACATAAGGCCTTGTCTAGACAAAACAAAACCCAGAAAGGTAGAAAGAAAGAAATAAAAAAAAAGAAACATAGTTGTTCAGCCAAATGCTGTAATGACATGAGACGCGGTGATGACATACCAGTCACAGCATCTGCCAACCAAGAAAACTTGATGAGTGAAAGTGCTATGTATGACCCCTCAGAGCAGGCAGTTCTGTGGTCCCCCACCCTAGGGAGCTGGGACAGCACAATACTTTCTTGCTATCAACCTCATCTTTTGTCTATCCCAGGTGGGTGGTGAGGCCATCCCAGCGCTCAGAGAGAGCGTAGAGCATGCGCGGGCTTCCAGATCGCAGCCCGGAAATTCTGGCCCCAGAGATGGGAATCAGACTCTGCAAGTAGAGGCAGGCGGGAGGCACAGTTGCCTTCTGCTCGCATTGACCAATAGAATCCTGCTCTGGGGAGACATGGCTAGCACATGAACGTCTGTGGCGGGCCCCGATAACCTGCTAAAAGAGAAAGGTCAGATGGTCTCGAATTGCATAGAAAAGGTCACGGCATCATCAAGTAGGAGCCCCGCCCCACACAGCATCCAAGGAGGGGAGCAGGATTCTGAAACGTCCCCTTGTGTCTTCTCAAGTATCCCTGTGAGCACAGGGGTCTCAGGGAGGTGGGACAAGGTTAAGATGGAAGACTAGGCCCAGGATCCTGGACGTCATCCGGGGAAGGCCTGCAAGGTCTGGTGAAGAGGGCATCTGGGCTGCACTCACTCACTCACTCACTCACTCGCTCGCTCACTCACTCGCTCGCTCAGCCACTGTTCACTCATTGCAATCATTTTTCATTCAGTTATGATCATGTATTCATCATATATATATATATATATATGTAGTTCCTCATTAATTCACTCATTCATTCATGCACTCACTCATTCATTCATCCGTCCAGTCACTCTTTTGCACACTCACTCACTTACCCATTCACTTTTCCAACCATTCCTTCCTTTGCTCACTCATTCACTAACTGACCCATTCATTTATTTATTCATATGATTGAGCAAACAATACTATACGTAGAAGTCAGAAGAATACAGAGGCGCCAAGGAGGGGGAAAGACAGAGGGGTGCAGGCCCCCCAGCAGGCGGCTTGGATCGCAGTCCCAGCTACCTGAAGGGTGAATACAAATGGCTGCTCATCACGGGGCCACTGCCAGCAGAGTTAGTGACATTATCTCTCAGGCCAGAGCTGGCTCTGCAGCCCCGGGTGCTGCCCCTGAGGCCCTTCGGGCTGCAGCTCAAAGACTGAGCTGGCCTCGTTTTTTTTGCATTTATAAGATGCACCGAAACTTCTGCAGAGAATCGACTTGGTGATTGATTTTCCATGCGTTTCCAGCCGCCGGGCCACACATGTTTTGAAATATCACAGGGGCAGGTGACTGCAGTCTGTACTTCCGAACCCGTTTCCCTCTATTTGAAGAGAGCTCTGCCAACTTTTCCCAACAGCTGGGTTGATAACTGGAAAAGTACAGGCCTCAACTTCCTTGTAATGGCACCGTGGTGCTAGATTGGACCCCCCCTCTCTCTGTGTCCCCTTGTATTTCTCTCTCTCCCTCCCTCTCTGTATCTCTGTATCTCTCTCTCTGTCTCTGTCTCTCTGTCCGTCTGTCTGTCTCTCTGTGTGTGTGTCTCTCTCTGTCTCCCTGTATCTCTCTCTCTGTCTCTCTGTCTCTGTCTCTCTCTTTCATTTATTTTTATTTTGAGACAAGGTCTGGATGTACAGCTCATGCTGACCTAGGCTCACTGTGTCGCCTGCTCTCAGGCTCAGAGCAGTCTTCCTGTCTCAGCCTTGCCAGTGCCCAGTGCTGCCATCTTGGTTTGGCCTCCAGCAGCTTTCTAACCCTCTCATTATTGTGTCAGGATCCTCCTACATTTGAAGTAAGACACCACAGCTCCCTCCAACCAGAAAGGGTTCAGGAACGGACTCAGGAGTGGCTTTTGCTACTGTTGCATGGAACTTCAGGGCTGGTCTGTCTGTCTGTCTGTCTGTCTGTCTGTCTGTCTGTCTCTGTAAATCTCTCCCTGGTAGGTTGTCACATAACCTAGGCTAGCTTTAAACACACTATACACCTATGGATGGTCCTTGGTTCCTCCTGCTTCTGCCTCGCCAGTGCTGGGATCACAGGTGTGTATCCCCGCCCCACCACCTGGTTTATGCAGTGCAGGGGGGGGGGTGGAACACAGGGATTCGCACATGTCAGGCAAGCACTGAACTACATCCGTAGTCCTAGGGTCCAAGATCTTTATCAAGGGGCCTTTAGGTCTGGCTAACACCTTAAACACCCCACCTCCACTGCTAGAAGTCTCAGCTACGGTCACCCCCTTCGGCTCCCAGGAGCCTTCCCTATCCCAGAGATGCGCCCCAACAGATTTCTGTTCTCCCTCCTAGTCCCCTCCCCAACCCCCTAGCCCCGAACCCTGCTCTCTGCACACCTGATCCCCACCCCTGTCAACATCCCCACCCCTCCTCTCCCACCAGCTCCCGCCCTCCCTCGACATCAGGTGTCTATTTTATTTCCTGTTCTGAGTGAAATTCAGCACCTTCACGTGGGCCGTCCTTGGCTTCTTTGGATCTGTGGATTATAGCATGATTATCCTGTACTTTATGGCTAATATCCTCTTATAGGTGAGTACACATCATGCGTGTCTCTCTGGGTCTGGGTTACCCCATTCAGGATGGTCTTTTCTAGTTCCATCCATTTGCCTGCAAACTGCATGATTTCTTTGTTTTTAATAGCTGAGTAATACTCCATTTGTGTAAATGTGCCACATTTTCTTTGTCCATTCCTCAGCTGGGGGACATAGAGGTTCTTTCTGGCTATTATTACAAATAAAGCTGCTATGAACATAGTTAAGCAAGTGTCCTGGAGGTATGGTGGAACAACTTTTGGGTGTATCCTCAGGAGTGATATAGCTGGGTCTTGAGGTAGCTCTATTCTCAATTTCCTGAAAACCCTCCGGACTGATTTCCACTGTGGTTGTCCAAGTTTTCATCCCTACCAGCAATGGAGGAGTGTACCTCTTGCTCTGCATCTTCGCCAGCACGTGATGTCACTTGAGGTTTTTGATCTTAGACATTCCGATGGGTGTAAGATGGAATCCCACAGTCTTTTTGATTTGCATTTCCCTGATAACTAGGGAGGGAGGGAGGGGGACACCACCCATCAAACCTTAGACTCAAAAAATGTTCCTGCCTACGAGAAGTGTAGGGATAAAGATGGAGCAGAGATTGAGGGAAGGGCCAACCAATGACTGGCCCAGCCTGAGACCCACCCCATGGGAGAGAGCCAACTCCTGGCACTATTAATGGTCCTCTACTATGCTTGCAGACAGGAGCCTAGGATAACTGTTTTCTGAGAGGCTTCATCCAGCAGCTGATGGAAACAGATGCAGAGACCCACAGCCAAACAATAGGCTGAGCTCAGGGAGTTCTGTGGAAGACTGAAAGGAAGGACTGAGCAAGTTAGAGGGGCCAAGGACACAAGAAGAAGACCTACAGAGGAAACTACATAGGCCCATGGGCGCTCACAGAGACTGAACCACCAACCAAAGAACATACATGGACTGGACCTAGACCCCCTACACATATGTGGCAGATGTGCAGCTTGGTCCTCATGTGGGTCCCTTAACAATGCATGTAGAAGCTGTCTCTGACTCTGTTGCCTGCCTCTGGATCCCTCTTCCCCTAGTTGGGCTGCCTGTCAGGCCTCAGTGGAGAAGATGTGCTTAGCTTAGTCCTGCTGTGACTTGACATGCCTGCGTGGGTTGATAGCCTTTGAGGGGGCCTCCCCTTCTCTAAGAAGAAGGAGGAGGAAACGGGAAAGTGCAGTGTGGCGGCGTGAGGGTAGGACTGGGAGGAGAGAGGGAGGGAGGGGGCTGAGTTCAGGCTGTAAAGATATTAAATTCATATAAATGGAAACAGCAGCAGCAGCAGCAACAACAACAACAACAACAACACCCCTGTAGTTCTGTGTGGTCAGTGGATCTATTTCCAGGCAGCAGAAAAAGAAGGAGGTGGGTTTTGGCCAATGGGCTGCTGTGGCCAGCCGTCCTTTCTGTTGTTGACTTAGTTGGATGGCTGGGTCCAGCAGGCAGAGCAGCCACAAATAAGGAAGAGAGACCTCCTGCCCCATGAGAGCGTCAGGTCAGTTGTGTTTGTTAGTGAGAAATGAGATCTAAGAAGGGTAGAGTGTGGGGGGAAAGGGCATGAAAATCTTCCAGTAAGCAAACAGAAGGAACCAAACACAAAGCACTGGCCAGCCTCCCGCCTGCCCCCTTCACATGGTCCTTCCATCCTCGGTAGGATCTAGGGGAAACTCTGGAGTGCTCTCCTCAGTCTTTCTGCCAGGGTCTTTGACTTGAGAGCCCCTTTTCCTGGAGATGTCAGTATCTTTTTTATATCTACGGTGTAGTTATCTCCAAGCGAGGACCTCTCTCATCTTTCCTTGTCCACCCTGTGGCTTAGCAAGTGTCTTACCTAAGTGGGCGTTTAATATTTATGAGCGGATTGATTTCCAATGGATAAGCGTGGCCTCTCTTTTCCTTGTCCTAGCAGCCTCCCCTCCAGCTGATAAGCCCTTCTCCCCTCAAGCCCCACGTGTTGGGGAGGGTTGCGGCCACAGCAGCCTGCTTATGGGCTTGGCGCCCTTCGTTCGTCCCCCCTGTGTTTTGCTGTGCCTGCAGTTTGCAGCTAAGTGCCAATCCATCTCTCCCTCTCCATCAGTCATGGGCTTGAAGTCTACAAGAAACGTCCCTCCAGTGTCTGACCTGCGGGGACATAGACTGCTTGTTACAAACCATCTTACTGGGAGAGTAAAGAGGAGACAGCGGCTGTCCCACAAGCTGAGCACTGTATGGGCTTCTTGCTGCAACCCTGTGTATTACCACATCCCCAGGAAGAGATGGGTGTCTGCAGTGTGCACCTGCCCTGGGGTGGCACCAGAATGGAGGCGCACTTTCTACAGCCTTGCACGAGGGTCCGTGCTCAATGAAGGATTACGGAGTTTGGTTTTGTTTGTGGGAGAAATTATTAGGATATAGTAATATTTCTTTCTCTCTTCCCTCCCTCCCTCCTTCCTTCCCTCCCTCCCCCTTCTTCTCTTCCTCTCTTGTTCTTCCTTCTCTTCTTCTTTTTTCTCTCCTCCCCCTTGTGTTGGGATAGGATCTAAAATACCTTTTACCGCCTAGACCAGCACTGTACCACTGAGCCACACCCCAGCCCCTCACTGGGGGATTCTAGGCAGGGGATCTACCACTGAGCCACACCCCAGGCCCTCACTGGGGGATTCTAGGCAGGGGCTCTACCACTGAGCCACACCCCAGCCCCTCACTGGGGGGATTCTAGGCAGGTGCTGTACCACTGAGCCACAGCCCAGCCCCTCACTGGGGGATTCTAGGCAGGGGCTCTACCACTGAGCCATATCCCAGCCCTTCACTGGGGGATTCTAGGCAGGTGCTGTACCACTGAGCCACACCCCAGCCCCTCACTGTGGGATTCTAGGCAGGGGCTCTACCACTGAGCCACACCCCAGCCCCTCACTGGGGGATTCTAGGCAGGGGCTCTACCACTGAGCCACACCCCAGTCCCTCACTGGGGGATTCTAGGCAGGGGCTCTACCACTGAGCCACACCCCAGTCCCTCACTGGGGGATTCTACTCAGATATCTACTGCTGAGACACATCCCAGGCATGGTATAGGATTCTAGTTCTTAGAGAACTGACAACCAGACACCGGCTACTGCCCCCTCACTGTGTCATTGTCACCATGCGAGCTTCAGGACAGATATCCCTGGAGACCTGAGGTGGGGATGCCCTTGAGCTGTGCTATCTGAGTACAGCTGGCCCTCAATCCATCTCAGAGATGGAGACCAGAGTGACTCACTGACAAACCAGCAACAGACACCAGGGCGGAGCAGGCCGCAGCGAGGAGGAGGCTGTGGCTGTGGCATCCCGAGTAGTGCCAGGAGCTGAAAAGGCAGCCGGCTGCCATTCTGTGCGTTCATCCTTGGGTGTTTGTGATCTGACCCAGGATGGGTCTCAACTTAGCTGGACTTCCCGGGAGGAAAATGGACCAGCGGGATGCTGGTGTTTGGGGGGACATGGCAGAACATGGCCAAGGTTCTTAGATTTTAACTGGACAGAAGCAGAATTGTCCACATGCCTGCAGGGAGACAGAGCTGCTGAGAGCAACAGCGACCAGCCATTTCTCAACGTCTGGACTGGCAGCTCTTGTGAGGAGGCTCTATATCTGCCTCCTTTACCCTTCTCCCGTATGCCTGGAAGGAGCCTTTGTAGAAGAACCCGGCCCAGCGCCTTCATGTGAACCTCTTAATCGCAGCGTGACTGTAACACGGAGCATTTCCACCGAGGAGTAGGTGGCCCCAGAAACTGGCCTGCTTTTCCATCTCCATCCCCCAGAGCCCTGCCAAGGTGCTACCAGGGGAACCTGCTAGTTAAATACATTAATTGAGCAGCCACTATGTTGAGAATAAAAATAGGCTTTCGAAGCCAATTAAACATTAGGCTCCGGCATGGGAGAGAGATGGTGCGTGTGTGCGAGAGTGGGGGGACCAGAAAGAGGTTCTTCACTAGTAATTAACCACAAAGTAAATAGCTCTCCCATGGAATGGGCCCCCTCCATCCCCGCACCCCGATCTTCAATTAGCTCTGTTATTCTGTCCCCTATTACTTGAGATAATCAAGGGTTGGATGTAATTAATTGCTGTAATGTGTTCCGGAGCGAAGCCAAATGGCAGCTCTGGAAGGCTGGCAATAGTTGCCGTCTTCTCTAACTGGCTTCCTGGAAGGGCCAGCTTGGGTTCAGCCTGCACAAAGGAGACAACGGGGTGAGTGGGGAACACGGGCAGAGGGTTGTCAGAGCTCCCCTGGTTCTTTCAATGCATCTGGCACTGGGCACTGCCTTCCCTTCTCCCACCTCCTGTCATCTGTCTCTGTGTGGCGCTCAAAGTCCTGGACCCATAAAGCCACTGATGTCGAAACAAAGGGAGCCTATGCATGTATGAAATATTACTTGGTTATAAAAAAAAAATGAATGTGGTTTTGACACAGGCTGCTACACGAACGAGCCTTGGGGGACACTGCGAGGAGGGAGACAGTCTGACAAAGAACACAGTGGGCAAATCGGAGAAGCAAGAGGCAGACTAGAGGGGTCTGCCCTCCACAGCCAAGAGTTACCTAAAGTGACCGCTGGAACTATTCAGTACAGATGCAGCTCTTCTCTGGACCCTAGAGCCCAAAGAATCTGAAATACAATACTCAAGGTTCATAGCATAGACATAGACGTGTGTGTGTGTGTGTGTGTGTGTGTGTGTGTGTATGTGTGTGCTCTCACCTGTGCATGTATGTTAAAGTTGGGTGTCTTCCTCTATTACTCTCTCTCTCTCTTTTTTTTTTCTTTTTTGCTAAGCCCTCTCACCGTCCTGGAGCTCAGGGATTCAGCTAGGCTAGATGGCCACTGAGCCACAGGATCCTCCTGTCTCTGTCCCTTGTGAACTGGGTTTACAGGTGCGCACCACAATAACCTGACTTTTTAGTTGAGCGCTGGGGATTTGAACTCAGATCCTCATGTCTTCACAGCAAGTGCTCTACCCACCAGTGCTGGTTGGTTTTGTCCATCAACAACGCAATCTGGAATCACCTGGGAAGGGGATCTCAGTGACAGATCGCCTAGGTCAGGTTGGTCTGGAGCGCGCGTCTGTCCCCAGGACCCGCATGGTGGAATGGATGCCCTATTATACATTGTAGCGTTCTTCCCTGCTCTCTCAAATAGATAAATACACACTAAAAAGGTAGAGAGCAGTTGAAGGAGACCCCTGAAGTGGACTTTTGACTTACACATGTATGCACATGCATGGACACATGCACGTAGACACATGTATTTGCAAACATCCCAACACACCCAGGAAGATATTTTGTAACCAGGTAGAGTGATGATTGCTCAAGAGATTGCCTTGACTATGTTAGTTGAGCTAGGAAGACCTGCCCACTGTAGGTGGCGCCATTCCCTAGTCAGGGCATCCTGGATGGTACAGGAGTAGATAAAAGGAACTGAGTGCAAGCGAATGAGCATGCGGTCACTTCCCTCTGCTGTGGGCTGCGGATGGCTTCCCCACAGGGATGGACTGTGGTCCAGAATCGTGAGCCAAATAAACTCTTTGTCCTCTGACTTGCGTTTGTCGAAGTATTTTTTTTTTTTAATCATGACCACAAGACATAAAATGAAGGCATTCACCGAGCCGTCTCCCCAGCCTCAGACTCCTCTCTCTCTCTCTCTCTCTCTCTCTCTCTCTCATATAAAGGAATAAACGAAAAATGAATGAATGGAAAAAACGAATGAATGAATGAATAAGTAAATAAATAAATAAAATAAGGTTTAGAGCAATTGAAAAGACACCTGAGATGGACTTTTGGGGCCTCCACATGTATATACATGCAAACACACACATGCATATGTATTCATAAACATATACATGCATGTCCCCAACACACTTAGGATATTTTGTAACTAGGTAGAAATGACTGCTGCCAAATTTTCTGAATATATGAGATGCTGCCAAGATGTCCAACTTTAAGAACAATGGTGACTTCCAGAGGTCCTGAGTTCAATTCCCAGCAGCCACATGGTGGCTCACAACCATCTATAATGTGCTCTGGTGCCCTCTTCTGGCCTTTAGGTGTACATGCAGGCAGAACACTGTGTAATAAATAAATAAATCTATTAAAAAAAAAAACAAAAAACAAACAACGGTGAATGTCCGGCCAGACAAAAGGGCTCAGTTATCAAAGAGCGCGCACGTGTTCGTGTGTTAGCCTAGCCCAGTCGATATATTTCAGGACAGTGAAAGGCTGTCACAGACAAACAGACAACAACAGGGCGAGGGGCATTGGCTCAGGGGCTAAGAGTGGATACTGCCTTTGCACCCAGCATCCATATTGGGTGGTGCATAGCCAACTGTAACTTTAGCTCCAGGGGATCCGATGCCCCCTTCTTGTATTGATAAGTACACACACACAAAGAAAAAAAAATGGAAGGAAAAAGATGGTGGGAGGTTTAAGCTTTATAAATTTCACCGCTGTAAATGAAAATACATGCAGCTACAATTTCCGGAGCTCTCGGGGGCAGGGACCAGGTGCAAAGTCACATGGACTCCAACCCCAAGACAATCTGACTACAAGTATTTTTGTTGTTGTTGTTGTTGTTCAAGACTGGGACAATGGGGGGGAGAGGATGATATGGTTAAGGGGGGTTGAGTGCAAGGATTTGTGCCCAGAAGGTGGTCCCCATAGCTTGTCAATGGAGAATGACTATGGCTTTTCAAACCTGAAGGTCCCTGGAGGAAATGATGTGGGAGAAACTGGAAGTATGTGTGTGTGTGTGTGTGTGTGTGTGTGTGTGTGTGTGTGTGTGTGTGTGTGCGCGCGCGCGCTTTTATGGGATACTGATGAAGTTAAGGCAGATGCAAGAAAGAAATATGGCATGTGTGTATGTGTGTGCACGTGTGCATGTGTGTGCATGTATGTGTATGTGTGGGGTCATGTGGGGGAGTGGGACAGACAAAACCATGGGCTTTCGCGAGAAAGGGGAACAAGAAGTCAGTTTTATTTTAGCACAAACAGGTGCAGGGGTGAGAAAAGGAAAGAGAAATGAAGAAAGGAAACAGAGAAGGGAGCCAGTGAGGGTGGCGGGGGTGGGTGACAGGGCTAGCCAGCAAGGAAGGCCATCGCTAACTCAGATTACATACATCCCTCCGGCGGAGAGCTCCCGAGACCACAAGCCGCTTAAACAGAATTTGAGCAATTTCCCGGAGACCTGCTCACCTGCTTTGAAGCCACTGGTAGTGTTGAAACTTAAAAACAAACCAAAACAAAACTTTGATTCACACTTTCCGCCTATCTGAGTAGAGTGAGAGGTGTCAGGGGTGATTCGTCTTACGACACTCCTATTTCCTTCCTTTCTCAAGGCAGAGACACCCTTCTTTTTTTCCTTAATGATCTACGTATAGTGTAAGCTTGTCTTTAAATGAGATTGTTGGCTTTAAAACCTTTAGGTCCTCCTTTATTGAAATATTAGATCGTTGGGTGGCGGTGGCGCATGCCTTTCATTTCAGCACTTGGGAGGCAGAGGCAGGTGGATCTCTGTGAGTTTGAGGCCAGCCTGGTCCAATCAGAACTATATAGTGATGAGAGAGAGAGAGAGAGAGAGAGAGAGAGAGAGAGACAGACAGACACACACATAGACAGACACAGAGACATAGAGAGAGACATAGAGAGAGAGAAACAGAGACACAGAGAGACAGAGACAGAGACAGAGATCAGTAAACAGAAGACTGCATCTTTTTGATGTTCAATGTTTCCTACACCTTAGCCATACTAAGAACACATTGCCCAGACTCCAAACACAAGGGCGCGAACTTGAGACTCCGTGCCCAGGGACTAGTTCCGACTTCTTGACACGCAGTTGAGTGGAAGGAAGTCAGATGCCATCACATAGTCTTTTATGTGTGTGCCGATGACAACACCAACCCAAGGAATGAAACAAAGAGCCCAGCAGCTCGGCCGGGCTCCTGGTCTGTGCGAAATGTTCCTCCCATCTCTAAGTCTTTTCACCCCTCTGTCCGGAGCATCAGTGAGCCTACCTAGGGAGCCAGACTTGGAGATTTCCAGGGATCTACAGGCTGGGGTCTACCTGAAGGCGTGACAGCAGAGGTGACCCTAAACTATCTGCACCACAGAGCGACTTTGTATGGCGTGGATGTACTGTGTGCTATTTCCAAGGCGTCTCTAAGCCCTGCTGGCTTTTCTGTCCTCTGCCCCCTCTCTTCCGTAGGCCAAAGTTGGGGAATCACTTTCAACTTCTCTGCCACCTTATTCATCGAGACAGGGTCTCATCTTATCCGTATGGCTACTTTCAATAGCCAGCTTGCTCCAAGAGTCCCTGTGCCCACCTTTGGAGGCTGAAATTATAAGCAAGTTGCCACACCGGTGAGCCTTGGTATGGGTTTCTGGGTCTGAACTCTGACTCCCTTGCTTTAACTGCCAGAGCCATCTCTCCAGCCCTCAGTGTTTTCTTTCCGGTTTTGAGACAGGGTCTCCCTCCGTATCTAGGCTGGCCTAGAACTCACCAAGCCACTCAGGCTGATCTCTAACTAATGATCTTCCTGTTTCAGCCTCCCACGTTCTTGGACTACACTTAAAGGTGTGAACCGTCACAGCCGCTCTGGTTGACTTTTCAACTCACTGAAGTTAATTTAATCCCATAAAAGCCAGCTGTGAGCTGGGCGTGGTGGTGCACGCCTTTAATCCCAGCACTCAAGAGGCAGAGGCAAGCGGATCTCTGTGAGTTCAAGGCCAGCCTGGTCTACAAAGTGAGTCCAGGACAGCCAGAGCTGTTACACAGAGAAACCCTGTCTTAAAAAAAAAAAAAAAAAAAAAAAGAGCTGTGTGTGGTCTCTCGTCTCTGGTGAACAAAAGGGCTCCTGGGGCTTCTAAAGTGTCTCTCAATCTCTTTTTCATGCATAAGTGTGTGGGTGTACCTGTGTGTGAAGGTACACAGGTTGTATGTGTGTGTCAGTGTGTGTGCATGTGTATGTGTGATGTGTTTGATGTATGTGTGATGTATACGTAATATGTGTGTGCGGGTGTGTGTGTGTGTGTGTGTGTGTGTGTGTGTGTGTGTGTAAGTCAAAAGGCAGGTATTTTCCTTTGAGACAGGTTCTCTTACTGGCCTGGAACTTCATCAAGGCAGCATGCTCCAGGGAGCTCCAGGGGTCCTCCTGGCTAACACGCTCATTTTGTCTGAGCCAGGAATTTGAGAACGAGACATCAGGTCTAGCTTTACTTTTTTTTTTTTTTCCTCTGTGTAGTCTTGGCTGTCCTGAACTTGCTTTGTGAACCAGACTGGCCTCGGACTCACAGAAATCGGTCTGCCTCTGTCTCCCCAAGCACTGGGATTTCAGGCATGCGCCACCATGCCTGGCTAGCTTACTTTTTAAAGTGAGTTTTGGGATTGAACTTGGGTCTACATTGTTACAGGGCAAGCCCTTTATCTGCTCAGCCATCTCCTTGGTCCCTTCCAAAGATTCTTCATGCTACATTTCCGCAAGACATCCCACAAGCCTCTCACCAGGAGTTAAAACATTCTAGTGGGCCCCAGCAGCTCCTAAGGGGAGCCCATCGTTGGGGCCTCCAGTTTTGCTCTGGGTTTCTGGGGAAGTAGCTCAACCTGAACACGTCTGACATGGGTCTCGGGGTACAGGTGCCCCTGAGTGGCCTTAGGCATTTTGCTGGACAGTACCAATACCCCGTTCATCTCACCACACATACAAACCTAAGCAACCCCATGGAGCCCAGCTGACAGCACTGGGGGTGGGCAGGAAGGAATCCTTTCACAGTAGAGAGGCTCGCCTCTCTGTGGGGTCACCAGGATGAGAGGGGCACATCTCTGAAAGACGCTTCTTGTCCCCAGAGGGGGCTGCAAATGTCTCTAGCCTTCCAGAAAGCACACTTCAGGTACTGACCCTGTTCCTCAGCTGTGACAGTTTGTTCAGTCAGAGGGAACAAAGCATCCACTGTGACAACTGGAGCAACGGGGACATACTGTTCCCATGGAACATCGGGTTGGTGGAGAGCCTTCTGTGGATCAGTTCTGGGCTCTTGTACAAGCCCAGCCCAGTGTGTTGTAAGATCCCTTGCACTTGAGACTACACATCCAACTTAGGTTACAAAGTAAGGGGTCACACATGGTGGCACATGCCTGTCATCACAACACTGGACAGGAAGAAGCAGGAGGATTTCACTACCCAGTGAGTCCCCATCACACACACATACACACACACACACACACACACACACACACACACACAAAAAGCTCAAGGCTGGTGGAGGAGATGTGTGTATCTCAATGGTAACAGCTTCCCCAGCATGTATAAGGCCCTAGACTCCATCCTAAGTGCTGAAGGGAAAAATGAGAAGAGACAAATTTGAAGGCCCCTAGCATGTGTGTGTGTGCACGCGCGCGCACACACACACACACACACAAGCAAAAGGACCAGGTGTGGAGACCAATGCTAGTAGACCCGGGGCACAGCTTCACCACTTCTGCTCATGCTGGCCACAGAAGGATTATGGGGGAAACATACTCACGGGTTTGCACGCCAGCTGTGTCCTGGGCCTGGCAAGGGCAACTGTCCACGATCCTGTCAAATTCCCTGTCTGCTGCTGTGGGGTTCACGGCACCCGGAAAAGTGCTGACACTGACAGGCTACCGCAGCCTCCCCCGGAAACTCACACGGGGTGCTGCACTCTGAGGAGGCTGCTTCTATTTTTAGCAGGTGCAGAGGGAGGCTGTGGTGGGCTGCACACTTCTCTTTTTGGTTGTACTCTGAGCAGAACCTGAAGACAGATGTGGTGGCATGTGCCTGAGAAGCTAAGGCAGGAGACGGCAAGCCTGAGGCTAGCCTGGGCTACAGTGTGAGGAGATTCTGCCTCAAAAACAGAAACAGAAGGAGGAGGAGGAAGAGGAGAAGGAGGAGGAGGAAGAGGAGAAGGAGAAGGAGGAGGAGGAGGAGGATAAAGAAGAAGAAGAAGAAGAAGAAGAAGAAGAAGAAGAAGAAGAAGAAGAAGAAGAAGAAGAAGAAGAAGAAACCCAGACACTTATCAGGTGCTTATGATCCTAGTGGGGGGGGGGGTGTCATCGAGGGAGACAGATCCTCGCATTTCATTGGCTAGTCAGCCTAGCTTTTCAGTGATCTCCCGGTTCAGCAGAGGGCCGGCAAGATGGCTCAGCAAAGATGCTGGCTGCATAAGCCTGAGGACCTGAGTTTGATCACCAGAACCAACCTAAAGATGGAAGGACAGAACACAAAGCTGTCCTCTGACCTCCAGAGGAGCGCTGTGGTACATGTGTCTGCACATACATTATGTACACAGATATGCACAGACACCCACATCATATGCATACATTACATTCATGTACACACATATATACACATCATACATATGAACACACAGACACCCACACATCACACACACACACACACACACACACACACACACACACACACACACACACAAATAATGAGTAAATACCACTCCCCACCAACACACACAGTACAAATGATCTGGGGAGAAATGACATTGACCCCTGCCTTCTACATTCACATGCACACACTTGTATACACACCAGTATGTGTGCATAAACAAAATGCCCACACAGATAACACATACAGTTTAAAAAAAAAAAAAAAGGAAGAAAAACAAGACCCTCCCACCCCTGCAATGCTGGCTGCTTAAATGATTGCTTAACTGAAGTCTGTGGGTGATATGAGCTCCTGGGTTAGGAAGAGGCTGTGGAACACAGGGTGCCACAGGAGCCGGGGTACATTAGACATGGGTGGCAGAAGGGGTGCAAGGAACAAGACAGGAGCCTCTCTTTCCCAGCATCCTTGGTGACACTGGCCTTTGCACTGGCCCCTGCTGCTATGCCAGATCCTCATGTTAGGAGACCAAGGACTCCATCTAGGGAGTAGAAGGGTCCTGGAACATTCCAGAAAAGGGACAATTTATATACGGGTACACACGTACTCTGTTTTCATCTCCTCTTGACTTTGCTATTGGTGAACACAGAGCCCAAAGCACCTTAGACTGCCTCCCCCAGTATCATCACCACCACTTCCCAGCCCTCATCAGGTCCGCTATCCACCAGTAGGCCGATCCTCTTTGTTACTGAACAGTAGCTTGCTGATGCATGCACCACATTTATTCATTGGTTCACCGGTCAGTGGACATTCGGGTTTACTGTTTGGCTGGAAGTCTTTAAGTGGACATACGCCATCATTTCTTGTGGGAACGTACTGTGTAGTGGGCCTGTCAATCACAGGATGGATGTTGGTTATCCTCAGAGCATCCTTGATACTTAGAGTGTCAGGTTCTTGGCCGCTCAGGCCTTCCCTGAGTGGGTGGTTAACACTGCGCGCCCTGTACGTCCCACACCTTCCTGCTCTCAACCGTTCCCTCCAACCGGACCTCTCATTTGGGGGCTGTGGTTTGAATGGGAAATGTCCCCCATAGGCTTGCACGCTTTTTATACTTTTTATCCTCAGCTGGCAGTGCTATTGTGGTGACTTTAGGAAGTAGAGCCTTGCTGGAGGAAGTGGGCCACTCTGGGTGGGCTTTGAGGTTTTAAAGCCTCACCTTACTTCCTATTTGCTTCCTGTGTCCTGACTGTCTGCAAAGATCAGCCCTTCATTCCTGCCACCGTTTCGGCCTCCCTCACAGAGATGGACCATATCCCATCAAACTCTTAGACTAAATAAGCCCTTCCCTACTTAGGTTTCTTTGTCGCAGGTATTTCTGGTGACAGTGAGGAGAGAAGTAACCAATACAGAGGTCAAAGGATGCCTCTTCCTAAATTCATGTCCACATAGAAGATGACCTTATTTGGAAGTGGGTCCTTTGCAAACTCCATTATGATGAGGCCACACTGGGCCTAAATCCAGTAACTGTTTTTTTTTGATAGGGTTTCTCTGTGTAGCCTTGGCTGTCCTGGAACTCACTCTATAGACCAGGCTAGTCTTGAACTCACAGAGATCCACCTGCCTCTGCCTCCTGAGTGCTGAGATGAAAGGCGTGAGCCTGTGACAGGGGTGGGGCGTGGGGGGCATTTGAAGAGGAGATGAAAACAAGGGCAGGGACTGGATCAGGAGCCACCAAAGGCTGGAAGTGGGAGGTGGGGATATAACCTAGGGCAGAGGAGCATTTGAGGACCTCAGCTTGGATCCCCAGAACCCACATAAAACCAGCCATGGTTGTTTGTGCTTGTAACTCCTGTACAGTGGGGAGTGGAGACAAGAGGACAGCCGGGCTTGCTGGGCACCAGCTCAGCTCCAGGGTCAGTGACAAGACCCTGTCTCAAGAATAAGATGGATTGTGATACAGCAGGACTCCTGTCAGCCTTTAGCACACACACACACACACACACACACACACACACACACACATGCATACATACATACACATACACTCACACCATGTCACATACACATGTAAGTGCGCATACATCACACACATACACCAAAAAATAACAAGCCAGAAGGGGATCCACACCTAGTGGTACAAATGCTTAATCCCAGCACTTGGGAGGCTGAGGCAGGGGGATTTGGATTATGACTGTGAGACCAGCCTGATCTGTACAAGGAAACCTTGCAAGAAACAAACCAAGAGAGTTGGAAGAAGCAGCAGAGTTTGTCCCCCCAAAGCCACTTACATCTTGATTTTTGGACCTCTAACCCCACACTGTGAGAGACTCAACTTGTTTTTAAACCTCTCTCCTTGGCAGCAGCAGAGTAGAAAAATCTCCCTGAGGCCATGGGGAAGGGGTGGCCCGGAAACCCCTCAAGAAAAACGGTGGCCACTGAACCCCACACAAAAAGGAAGTGGCATTGGAGCACTTCTGGTATGTGCACACCGCAGGGCGTGAGTCTGAGATTGATGGCAAGGATGCTTCCAACGCAGGGGGAGAAATGCTACCCAGAATAGCCAGGTACGCACTGTAGCACTCTCAAAGAAGCTTTGGGGACCCAGAAACACAACACCCACATTTTAACTAGGAGCTGCTGAATCAACCTTCAAACTCCAAGCAGCCTAGAGTGTAAGCATCCAGGCACAAGCTCCATTTTCAGAGCGGGTAGAGGTCTGTCTTGTTTAAAGCCACCACAAGCCAGTTCCGGGGACTCAGCCGCATCTCTGGATTCTGTTTGCCTTATTTATTTTCGCTTTGAAACTGTGATTCTAAACAGCCCAGGCCTTCAGCTGCTGACTCAGCTGCTTGAGCCCAAACTCATAAAATCCTGTTTCAGAAAGGTCCAATGATTTTATTTTCTGATCGTAAATATGAAATTTAATTAGCAGCTTGCTGCTAATGAAGCCGCCATGGAAGCCAGAGTGGAGATGCAGAGAGGCACATAAAGTCAAGCCCACCATCCTGTTAACTCTTCCTGTCCTCCGTCCACCTGTCCCCATGGTCCTGCCCATGGCCACATGCGGCAGCTCGTCTGTAGACAGAAGACGGGAAGGATGTGGCCGGAAGGATGAGGAACGGCTGCTCACTCAGGCCTCTGTGTCGCCATCTTGAGTCTCTAGGTGTGTCTACACACAGTAGCCATATATGTGGTGGTTAATTTTATGTGTCAGCTCGATTGGGCTGAAGGATGCCCAGACAGCCGGGTTCGGGACATATCTGGGTGTGTCTCAAAAGGTACGAGCATTTGATACTGACTGGGTGAGAACACCCTCTGTCATCGGCATCGGTGGACACCATGGATGTATTCAGGGTGGAGTACGCACAGCCCGGAACCGATAGTCGATCTTGATTATCAGCTTCCTGGCATTTGGAGCCACCAGTTGGAAGGAGACCCACCCTGGATGTTTGGAGCATCGTCCCACGGACTGAGGTCCTGAGATCAAGCCAAGCACCAGCGTCCATCTCTGTCTGCTTCCCCAACTGTGATTGCAATGTGACCAGCTGCCTCATGCTCCTGCAGCTGTGCAATCCCTGTCATGATGGCTGTAAGCCCTCCCTCCCTTAAGTTGCTTTTGTCAGGTGTTTTGTCCCTGCGAGGAGACAAGTAAGGATCTCTCTCTTCTCTCTCTCTCTCTCTCTCTCTCTCTCTCTCTCTCTCTCTCTCTCTCTCTCTCTCTCTCTGTCTCTCTGTCTCTCTCTGTCTCTCTCTGTCTCTCTCTCTCTCTCTCTCTCTCTCTCTCTCTCTCTCTCTCTCTCTCTGCATCTTTGTCTTCTCTTGGACTCCAAGGCTCCAAAGGGCCCCCTTGCTCTTAGATTTCAAGACTTGGAGTGGGTCAGCCACCGGCTTTTAAGATTCTGCAGCCTCCTGGGATGTGTCTTGGGACTCCTAGGGCAAATCAGGTCCGTAGCATACTAGCATGTGCCCATCTCTGTAAGTCCTATCAGTTCCGTGTCCCTGACTGGCTGGTCTCTTGTCTTCACAACCCTTCTAAAGGAGTGCCGCCCAGGGGCAGTGGGAGAGACGTGGCACGATGAGGTGTGGCTGCCAAGGAGCTTAAAGGAAACCCAGCAGCAGACCTCAGACGCTAGATGGGTGCTGGGGAGCAAACAGTGGGTTCAATTTGCCCAACCGTTGATGGGGATGTGACGCTGAGGGGCGGGGAGGCACTGCCTCATCTTTCTCAAAGGGACTTTTTTAGTTTCTTCGCCTCATGGCCCAGAAGGTCAGCAGGACTATGCAGGCTCACCGCTGCACCTCAGGACATACCCTGTTCCTCCAGCTATGCCTACCTCTGGCTTCTCCATGAAGCGGGCATGACGACGCTCACAGCAGGCAGGATTTGAATGCATTTCTGAAGCACAAGTCTGGAATTTTATTATCAACATCCTTCTGTGAGTTTGTTGTTAATTCCCAAGTGTAGGGGCTGGGGTGTGGCTCAGCAGTAGAGCTTCTGCCTAGAATCCCCCAGTGAGGGGTTGGAGGTGTGGCTCAGTGGTAGAGTCCCTGCCTAGAATCCTCCAGTGAGGGGCTGAGGTGTGGCTCAGTGGTAGAGCCCCTGCCTAGAATCCCCTAGTGAGGAGCTGGTGAGTGTAGCTCGGTTGGACAGTACCTACCTAGCATACGCAAGGCAGTGAGTTTTGTTCATGGCACCAAAAACCAACCAACCAAAAACGCATAAATTAAAAAAAAATCAAAAGTAAAGAATTAACTAACTTCTCAATAAATCAAGACTAAGCAGGCCAGATGTGGCAATGCATGCCCATAATCCTAGTGCTTGAGAGCCAGAAACAGGAAGGTTATAAGTACCAGGATAGCCTGGGCTACACAGCAAGACCTTGTCTCCAGGTCTTGCAACCAACCAGCCAACCAACCAACCAGATCATTCCACGCATTATCAAAGAAGCTGAAATTACAACTCAATTGTGAATCTCTCAAACATGCTGGGCAGAAACAAGCTCATATGGTCAATGCCGACATAACCCTAGTCCCCAGAAGCATGTTCATAGACAGGGTCCTTTGCACGACCATGTTTGAAATCCTTGCCTGCTCAGATGGCACGAGGCCATGCCTTTGACCTATGCAGAGGTTATGTCTGGACACCCAGTCCTGCGTGCCCAGTTCTGCGTGCCCAGTTCTGCATGCTGTGTACACAGGAGCAGGCACAGAGCCACCCATGGTGAACACCAAACACTAGTTATGTGTGATAAGAATACAGAGTCTGCAGAATGGCACTGCAGAATTTATCTGCAGTCAGAGCCCATATCATTACATTCTAGAAAAAAAAAGTTTATAGTGGAAAGTAATAGAGTTTTTTGAGGGATTAAAAAAAAAATCAGAAGCTTCCTGCGTTTGGGTTTTTGGCTCTGGAACAAGGAGGAAGAGCCTGCGTTTTGACACCTTGAGGCACTGCAGGAATTTTCCTGGGTCAGTACTGACGTGTCTGGGGTGCTATAGCCTGAATGCCTCAGGCATGGCTGTTAGTTCAACGGGTGCAGATGGCTGAAAACATCAAAGATTTGGAAGAAAAATGAGCTTTTTGAAAATCATCCTCGTTTCTTTTCACTTTCTGGGTTCAGTGCCTTAATGCAAACTGTTCTCACAGGCTCAGATACCTTGTGAAGTAAAGTGGGCTGCCGCATCCACAGCAGCACTAGCGCCATCACCAACATCCCCACCAGCTTAGCATCAGCAACATCACCAGCATCAGCATAATCACCAACATCTCCATCAGCTTTAGAATCAGCACCATCACCAGCATCAGCAACACCACGAACATCCCCACCAGCTTAGCATTAGAAACCTCACCAAGACCACCAATATCCCCACCAGCTTTAGCATCAGGAACATCACCAGCATCAGCATCATCACCAACATCTCCATCAGCTTTAGAATCAGCACCATCACCAGCATCAGCAACACCACGAACATCCCCACCAGCTTAGCATCAGCACCATCATTTACCATCATCGCTAACATCCCCACCAGCTTTAGCATCATCAGCATCACCAGTACCAGCACCAGCATCAATATCTACATCAGCATCAATTTAACATCACACGGAACTTGTTAGGCTTAGGACTTCTCGAGCCTGCCTTGATACTCTGCATCCAATTGTGAGACTGTAGTCATAGACTCTGGGGCCTGAAAGAAGGCTGTGTGCTTAAGAGGAAGGACTGTTCTTCCAGAAGATACAGGCTTGATTCTCAGCACTCATATGGTGGTTCACAACTATCTTTAACTCGAGTTCCAGGGGGTCCAACACCTCCTGGCCTCTGTTGGCATTAGCATGTATGTGGTACACGGCCACATATGTTGGAAAAACACCAGTACACATTAAAAGTAAATCTTTAAAAAAAAGAATTTTAGCCTCTGCCCAAGCCGCAGTGTGGCAGCAGCATTACCTCACCCTTTTACACATATTGACAGACACTCTACTGACTGAGGCACTTCCTGTGACTCCCTAGTTAACAGATGGTCCTGGGGCAGGGATCTCTCACCTGAGATGCCGAAAAGCTTCAAGCAACTTAAAGAAGGAAGCATCTATGTTTGGCTTACAGTTCAAGGGTGCACAGTCCATCATGGTGGAAAGGCATGGCAGGCGGGAACATGAAATGGCTGGTCACATTGCACATCACAGTCAGGAAGCAGAAAGAGATGAATGCTGGTACTTGGCTCTCTTTCTCCTTTTTATTCAGCCTGAGAGGCCAGCCCAATGGAACGATGCCACCCACTTCACTTCCCACCTCAGTGAGCCTAACCCATGCAGCTCCTCTGTCACACACATACCTGTCAGGCTGACAATAGAAACTATCGCAGGAACACTGTGACCTCTGGCTTTCTGTCCTTCTTCTTCGGCTTCTCAAATGCTGGAGGAACAGGCATGAGCTGCCACATCCTGCTGAGGGACATTTCCCAGACTGAAAAACGATACTGGATGAGGCTCTGATGTGCAGCACGAAAGGCTGCAGCGTCTTTGATACGGAAGGGACTGAGTTAACGAGGTATTCTAAAGTCACTCTTGGCTTCTTTCAAATGTGACTGCCTAAAGCCAAAATAGCAATGTACTGAACAGTGTAATTCCAGAGGTAGAAATCAGGCAGAAGACAACAGCATGGAGGACCACAGAGGGTTAATGGAATGGATGTGGCTGTAAAATTCTGCGATATGTGTGAAGTCACGTAGTAGCATCATTACAAGATCGTCCAGGGCAAGTTAAAGACCCACTTTAAAAGCCGAGGAGGAGCAGTGAGTGCACAGAGATAAAACACAGAGCCAGGCTAACAAGCCAGCGGAGGGAAGCCCTGGGCATGTCCACAGAAAACAAGAAAGATCCGGGGAGATGGCCAAGTGCTGCTCAAGCAGGAGGGCCTGAGTCACAGCTCTAGAACCCACATTTAAGTAAACCAGGAGCAGCAGTACAGACATGTAATTCCATTTCTGGGAATTGCGGAAGAGAGGGGAGGTCGAGCTGGGGTGGGGGGGGGGGGGAGGGAGGAAGCGAGAGGTTCCCTGGCCAGCCAGTCTCGCTGTTCAGTGAGAGACCCTTGTCTCTGAAAATAAGGCAGAGAATGGTAGAGGAAGACACCTGCTGATGACCTCTGACCTCTGGCCTCAATGCGCAGGTGCACGTGCATGTGCACACACAGACACACACACAGAGAAGCAAAGAATGTAGAGCAAATGGAACAAGGAGGAGATGAGTGAGAAGGAACACACACACACACACACACACACACACACACACACACACACACACACGTGACAGGGTTAATAGGTGAGGGGGCTGCAGGTTGAATGTAGAAACTCTAGGATTGTCAGAGTGGCCTGCTGACTGATGGCTCAGCAGTTAGGAGCGCTGGCTGCTCTTGCCTAGAACCCACAATGTGACTCTCAACCACCTATAACCACAGTTTCAGCGGACCTAACGCCCTCTTCTGGCATCCACATGTGTGCTGCATGCATGTGGTGCACAGACATACATGCAGGCAAAAATGATTATATATGTGCACACACGCAAGCACGCACATATACACACATCTTTTACAATTATCTAAGACTTGGAGAAGATAAAATAAACAGAGGGAAACACTGTGCACACACAAAAAAGTGGCCGTCTGAGAAACAGGCAAGAAGGCACTGCCAGCTGTAAAGAGAGCAGCACAGAGATGCACAGCCAATCGACAAAAAGAGAAAACAACCTGAAAGATGTGTTTCATCCAGAGACACAAAACTTGAGCAGCGCTAAAACTGAAAGAGAAGAGTTTGCCTGCTTTCCTGCCTGCCTGTCTGTCCGCCTGTCTGTCTCCCTCCATAATCCCCTTCTTCCCTTCTTTTCCTCCTCTTAAAAGGGAGGGAGGGAGGGAGAGACAGACAGACAGACAGACACTGAGAGATACACAGAGAAAGACAGAGAGAAAGAGACAGAGAAAGAGACAGAGACAGAGAGAGGAGGAGGGAGAGGGAGAGGGAAGGAGAGGGGGAGAGAGGGAGGGAGGGAGGGAAGGAGAGAGAGAGAGAGAGAGAGAGAGAGAGAGAGAGAGAGAGAGAGAGAGAAAGGGAGGGAGAATGTACTCATGTATGTGAAGGTCAGAGGTCAGTCTTGGCCGCTGTTCCTCAGGCGCTGTCCCCTTCTTTCCTGAGCTGCACGGAACTCACTGATTTGTTTTGGCTTGCTGTCTAGTGAGACCCATGGATCTGCCCACCTTCATTTCCTAAGGGAGGCCACCACACCCATGTTCTTCTTTAACACGGGCACTGAGGCATTGAACTGGGGGGGGGGGGGCGAGGTCCTTGTGCTTGTAAAACAAACACGTCACTGACTGTGTATTTTCTCAGCAGTCTGATAAACTGCCTGCACACAAAGCTTTGGAGTTTTTTTGTTTGTTTGTTTGTTTTGTTCAGTATCCATTTCAATAGTTGGTCCTCTTTTGCCCAATGTTAGGATTGGAAAATAAAAAGCAAGGTCATAGAAGATTAGACTAATATTACGTCTGATCAGGATTGCAGGGTCCATTAAAAATGAGTCTCCTTTATTTTCCAATTTCCAGCACCCCTCATGTGCCTTATGCTTATGTGTGATGTAAGCGTGTGTATGAGAATAGCATGTAAATGCCATGGCACATGCATGGAAATTAGAATACAACTTGTTGCTGCAGTCTATTGTTTTACGGCCTCATATGCTAATTAGCTGGCCTGGGTATCTTGTTTGCTCCTTGCCTGCTTGGCTAGCTGGCTCTTGATCTTCCTGGGATTTTCCTATCTGTCTCCCATTTTTCCATAGGAGTAGTGGGATTACACACACACACACACACACACACACACACACACACACACACACACACTACTGAATCTAACTTTATGTAAGTTCTGGGGATTTGATCTCAAGTCTTCATGTTTGCCATCACTAGATGGCAGGAAAAAAAAACAATAATTTGGGAGAAATCAGTATCCATTTGTTTGTAGCTATTTCCTTTGAATTAAAATATTCTCTCCTGAAGGGAGGAGGAAGGCTCATAAGACTCAGGAAGTAAACCAAAACCACAGTCTCAAGAAGTTCCTGAAGGTATTATATATATATATATTTTTTCCATGGTTGTTTAAACAGTAACAATTGATGGTTGACAGCACACGTTCCAATAGAGTGACCTGTAAGTTATGCAGGGATCTCCAGGGATGCAGCTTTCTGGAATTTTCGGTTGTGCTATGTTTTTGTTTTTGTTTTGTTTTGTTTTTGTTTTTGCTTAGCTATTTTTGAGTTAACCACATTCTGTAAATAACCCCTCACCCACACTCCTGTAAATAACCCCAATGAACTTCAGACCTGAGTGAGGTGATTTCTTCGGTCTGTCATTGGTGGCCTATCTGGGTGAATAGGCATTTGTTTATGTGTCTCCAGGAAATGCCACTTGCTGTCACTTGTATTAAAAACTCGCAGGAACTGAGTGCTGACAGGGTTGTCCCTTGACCAATAACGGGTACCACCATACTTTGAGATTTAAAAAAAAAAAAAAAACCTAACCATTTCCTTATGATGGGCAAGTAGTGCTTACCTGCAGCCCCAGCATTCGGGTGGCTGGAGCAGGGAGATGGTGAGTTTGAGTCCAGGCTGAGCTACGTAGTGAATTCAAGACCATCCTGGGAGGAAGGCCAGGATACTCACACTAACCCATTTCACTCAACATACTGGAGTCCCCAGCCGATATAAAAATACAAGACAAGAAAGAAATAAGAATGTGGAATCTGCAAGGAAAGACTACAGCTATCTCTGCAGACGACGCGGTTACCTTAAACATCTAAAAGGGGCTACAGAAAAATCTCCTAGAACCAATTAATAATAACTAACAACAAATAGTCACCAATTAGCAAGGCTATAGGACAGAAGATTGATATACAAAACTCAACAAAACCTAACATATGAAAACATAAAATGTTTAAGATTCAAACGTATAAAAGATATCCACATTGAAAATACAAGGAAACGCTAAGAGATGCTGAGGAGCCTTAAACCAAATGCAAGGATATACCATGTTCATGAACCATATGATTGTTTTATATCATTAAGATAACGCGCTCCCGTGATCTGGAGCCTCAGAAGATTCCAGCCACATCTCTGTTAAGTGTTTTTTCCCCCCCCTGTTGAATGATAGCAAAATAATTCTTAAATGCATACAGAAAAGTGAGAAGGCTGGGGCAATGGCTCAGCGATTTCGAGTGCTTGCTCTGCATGTGCGGGGACCCGAGTTCGAATCTGCAGAGCCCGCGTGGAAAGCTGGGCGTGGCTGCACTGGTCTGTCAGCCCAGCACGTAGGGTGAGCAGAGAGCTTGCTGACCAGCAGGTGAAGCCGAAATGGCTTCTGGCTCAATGAGAACCTGCTTCAGGCCAATAAAGTGGAGGGTGATAGAGGAAGGCACTTGACGTTCTGCTCTGGCCTCTGCATGCTTGTGCATCAGCATGAACCTTCACACTCACATGCGTGTGCCACACACACACCACACAGAAGAAGGGGAGACAAGCGAAGGGCTCTGAGCGGCCAGAGGGACTTACATGATCTGATTTCAAGGGCTTCTGTGATGCCACACAAATCAAGATATGCTAAGTGTGGGTGTGCAGGGTGGGGGTGGGGGTGTCAAGCTAAATATAAGTGGAGGAAGCAGATGGAGAAACCATAGTCAGTCATTACGGTGAGTCTGAAATTGGAGCTACACTTATAGGGTCAGTTAGGCTTTGATAAGAGCAGTGTAAGACAGATTGAGTGCTTTGGGTTTTGGTGTGTATGCAAAGGTGTACTCTGTGTGTGTGTGTGTGTGTGTGTGTGTGTGTATACATGTATGTGCATGTGTGAGGAGGCTGATGTTAACATTTGGATGTCTTACGTATGTCACCAGTATATGTACTAATTTTAAAATCTGTTTAATTTAATTTAATTTAATGTGTATGAATGCTTTGCCTGCATGAATGCGTGTGAACCATGTGCATTTCTGGTGCCCACGGAGGTCCGAGGAAGGGTGTTAGAACCACTGGCATTGGATGCATGCACAGCTGGGAATTACCACGCAACACTGGGAACTGAACCTGGCTTCTCTGCAAGAGCAACAAGTGCGCTTAACCACATTGCTGAGTTGTCTCTTCAGCTTCCACTTTGGCATTTTTAAAAGATTTAAAAACTTTAAGTTCTGTGTGTCTATGTGCGGCGCCTGCAGAAGTGAGAAAAGGGTGTTGGGTCCCCTGCAGTGGGAGTTGTAAGAGGTTGTGTGCCGCCAGAACGGATGCTGGGAATTGAACTTGGGTCTCCAGCAAGAACAGTGCATGCAGTTTTTAACCACTGTGCCACTCCCCTGCCCAGTCTTTATTTGTGAGCCTGGCTTAGTCTCGAACCTGGAGCTCGCTAATTGGCTAGGCTGGTTGGCTAATGAGCTCCGAGGATCCGCCCTCCAGTGCTCAGGTAACAGAGGTGGGCTGCCAGGCTCAGCCTTTACATGGCTGCATGGGTTCCCCACACTTCAAGCACTTGACAGATAGAGCCATGCTCTCAGCAGCCCCAGCTTGCTGACTTAGAAGTCAAACTCAAAGCAACGAATTTCTAGGATGCAAATGTAAGACTTTAGTTGTATTTTTGAGATGAGGTCCTTCAATGTGGCCGATTTCCTTCTCTCTGTCTACCTGGCCGGTATCCTGGCGTGCACATCATCACCACATATGGCACAAAACAACCTCTATAATCTCAGGGTTGGCAAAGATTATTTCCTGACACTTCAGAAAGCACTGGCCCACAAATTGAGGGAGGGGGGGAACTAATCAAAATAAGCAATTGTATACACGAAATGTTACTAGTAATGTGAACAGGTAAGCCGTTTGGAGAAAACAGCTCCAAGATATATAGCTGACAAGATATTTTCACATAACAGCGTCAAGAATGAATAACCCAATTAAAAGTGTGCAAAGGTTTAAACAGGCATTTGCAGAAGAAGACACGAATGGCCAATAAATGCAGGAGAAAATGCTCCGTGCCATTTGTCATCGGGTCATGCAAATTAAAACTCCAGAGAGGACCCTGCTGAGACAGCTCAGTGGGGGAAAGGCTTGCTGTGCAGGAATGAAAACCTGAGTTCAAATCCTCAGAGCCCATGATCACGGGCGTCTGTAATCCCAGCGCCCCTCCAGCGAGAGGGGAGGTGGAAGCTCGCGGACCGGAAGACTGGCATATGCAACAGTAAACAAGAGACCTGGCCTCGAACAAACAGAAAGCCAGGGCCAGCACACAACTCTCCTTCTGACTTCCATTGCATGCTGTGGTATACATGCACCCACAGTTCCGCATAGCGCATGCGCGCGCGCGCGCGCGCACACACACACACGGAAGATTTAAGACTCCAGTGTGTGAGGTGTGTAGTAACTGAAACAGTCAACACAGAGCAAGGTATAAGACAACACAGCTATTGGGGAAATGGAACAACCCGATCACCAGGGACTCAGCAGATACCTGGGCCTCTAAGTCTCAAGAGCCCGAGAGGTGAACAAATACATTTACTATAACTGAACACGTGTGCTTGTGGGTGCATGTCCATGACTTGCAATGTGGAGGTCAGAGGACAACTTTGTGGAGTCTGTCCTCTCCGCCCACCTCACATGGGCTCTAGAGATTGGACGCTGCTCATCAGACTTGTGCGGCAAGCACCTTTACCTGGTGGGCCAGTTCAGTGGCCGCCGTTTTGAAATTTGTGTCTCATGTAGTCCGTGTTGGCTTTGAATTCTCGGTGGAGTCAAGGATGACTTTGATCCTTCTGCCTCCACCTCCCTAGTGCTGGGATGACGTATGGGTGTGGCCACACCTGGTTCACACAGTTTTGCTTCCTACATGCTAAGCAGCACTCTACCAACTGATTTCAAACCCAGTTCAATTGCACGGATTTGCTTGGCAAGAATGAAGACTTGTCCATGAGCAGAGGAGGAGGGGGGGGGCAGGGGGAGGGGTGAAGGAGGGGCGGGGCTTGTGCACAAATATCTTAGTGGCCCCCCCTATAACATCTATCCATAGGAGGGCGGATCAGCAACAAAGTAGTAATAAAAATGAAAGAACTAGGGTCACAGCAGCATGGGAGACTCTCAGAACTGAGCTGAAAGGAACTTGGGCCCCAGCGTGTTCTGGGTATGTCTGTCATCCTCAGGAGGCCGAGAGAGGGGGGATGGAGAGTTTGACGCTCACTGGCACTATATGGTAAGACCTAGTCTCGAAAAAAACAGAGAGGAAGGAGGCGGAGGAGGAAGAAGAGAAGGCAGAGTGGGTAGTGGAAAGGGGAGACACACAGTTGGAGGAAGAAGAGGTCGCCGTGCTGCTTCGCCTCCTCTCTTCTCCATATACCCGCTGCTCCATCCTCGCCCTCTCCCTCCTCCTTCCCTTTCTGACGGTGTGTTCCTGCCTGTCTGCTGGGAGAGTCACTCTAAAACTCAAGCACACTCTAGGAGGAGGACACCGCACCCACAGGAGAGGCCCAGGTCGCTGGAATCAAGGTTCCCAGCCCCGAGACTCACTGCGCCCCCTACTGGCAAACACGGTCATTGCGAGCTTGTGGAAGCGGCGGCGAAATGGAGCTCTGGGAAGTTGCCCTCACTGGCCCGGATGCTCCAAGTGCTCTACCCAAACTGCAGATCGGTAGGCTAAGACAAAGGCCTCTGGTGCTTCGTAGTGGGTGGCTTTCATAGACCACACAGCCACAACCTTGTTATGCCTTGGCAAACAGCCACCCTCTCTGGGCCTTTTTCCTTCCCTGTAAAGAGCTGGATTCAAATTCTCCAGAGTGCATTTGGGCTCCATCTGTGAATCCCTTCAGTAGCATCAGTCATTTTTCTTGACTTTACGACATAGCACAACACAGATTTATTTGTTCAATTCACTAAAATTACCCTAAAATAAAAGGAGGCTCTTGACCGCTGAGGTCGATTGTCCCCAGGCTGGGAAAACTGCATTTTGAATCAGGTCCTGGTTGGTTTGTAGCATCTGGAATAACATGTCCCATGGTCTGTCACCCATGGCTGCCATCACCCTTGGGGTTAAATATGTAAAGGCACTATATAATGTAATACTTTTCTTTGTGATTCTGTGGGTGGAATGGAAGGTGCTCTACCACTGAGCCACACCCCAGCCCCTCTCACTGGAGGATTCTAGGTAGGTGCTCTACCACTGAGCCACACCCTAGCCCCTCACTGGGGGATTCTAAGCAGGTGCTCTACCACTGAGCCACACCCCAGCCCCTCACTGGGGGATTCTAGGTAGGGGCTCTACCACTGAGCCACACCCCAAGCCCCTCACTGGGGGATTCTAGGCAGGGGCTCTACCACTGAGCCACACCCAAGCCCCTCACTGGGGGATTCTAGGCAGGGGCTCTACCACTGAGCCACACCCCAGCCCCTCACTGGGGGATTCTAGGCAGGTGCTCTACCACTGAGCCACACCCCAGCCCCTCACTGGGGGATTCTAGGTAGGGGCTCTACCACTGAGCCACACCCCAAGCCCCTCACTGGGGGATTCTAGGCAGGGGCTCTACCACTGAGCCACACCCCAGCCCCTCACTGGGGGATTCTAGGCAGGGGCTCTACCATTGAGCCACACCCCAGCCCCTCACTGGGGGATTCTAGGCAGGGGCTCTACCATTGAGCCACACCCCAGCCCCTCACTGGGGGATTCTAGGCAGGGGCTCTACCACTGAGCCACACCCCAGCCCCTCACTGAGGGATTCTAGGCAGGTGCTCTACCACTGAGCCACACCCCAGCCCCTCACTGGGGGATTCTAGGCAGGGGCTCTACCATTGAGCCACACCCCAGCCCCTCACTGGGGGATTCTAGGCAGGGGCTCTACCATTGAGCCACACCCCAGCCCCTCACTGGGGGATTCTAGGCAGGGGCTCTACCACTGAGCCACGCCCCAAGCCCCTCCTTCTCTTAAAAAAAATCTAATTTTTCATGTCTGCAGTTAGGCAGCTGGGAATAAAAATTCATTGTAGAAATGAATGGGAAACTCAACCACATACCACAAACGAGAAAGCAGAATTCCCAGGCCCTTGGGCGATGGTTTCTGGTTTCCCAGCACTGGTTCTGATCCATCTACAGTGCACTCTGCACGCTAACAGTCTCTGCCTTCTGCCAGTACCAACTAACACACCTTGATGCCCAGTTACTGTCGTCTCCTTTCCGATGTTTGTATTTCAGTTTCTCATCTGGAGCTCAGTCTCTCTCAGTTTATTTAACCAGGACAACTCCATTTGGCACCCACTGCAAGGACATCAGGCAGAGCTGACAGGATGACAGTAATGGCCGGTGGCTGACGAGAGACAGGGAACGTGGCACAAAATATGGGCAGCCGTGGGGAAAGATGGGGAAAGTGCAATAAAACACACACACACACACACACACCAACTCCACTTAAGTAATGCTGAGGTCACAGCGCAGGGCAATAAAACGAGGTCACACACCGTTGAGACTGATGCGCCACTCTTAACACACTTGTTTCTGTAGCTGACCAAGGATCCATTCAATCACAGCTCTGACACCAAACACTACATTTTCCAGAGAATGAGTCAAGCACGGCTTGGCAACCCCAATGGTGTATTTCAGAAGTCACAGGGAGCTTTCTCTACCTTAGTGACTCTGGGGTTTTTATTCCTTTGCAGTTCTGGGGTTGGAAACTCAGGGCCTTGTACATGCTAGATAAGCACTCTATCACTGAGCTAAACTCTCAGTCACCTACTAAAGGATTCTAGGCAGGGGCTCTACCACTGAGCCACACTCCAACCCCTCACTGGGGGATTCTAGGCAGGTGCTCTACCACTGAGCCACACCCCAGCCCCTCATTGGGGGATTCTAGGCAGGGGCTCTACCACTGAGCCATACCCCAGCCCCTCACTGGGGCATTCTAGGCAGGTGCTCTAACACTGAGCCACACCCCAGCCCCTCACTGGGGGATTCTACGCAGGGGCTCTACCACTGAGCCACACCCCAGCCCCTTACTGGGGGATTCTAGGCAGGGGCTCTACCACTGAGACACACCCCAGCCCCTCACTGGGGGATTCTAGGCAGGGGCTCTACCACTGAGCCACACCACAGCCCCTCACTGGGGGATTCTAGGCAGGTGCTCTACCACTGAGCCACACCCCAGCCCCTCACTGGGGGATTCTAGACAGGTGCTCTTCCACTGAGCCACACCCCAGCCCCTCACTGGGATATTCTAGGCAGGTGTTCTACCACTGAGCCACACCCCAGGCCCTCATTGGGGCATTCTAGGCAGGTGCTCTACCACTGAGCCACACCCCAGGCCCTCATTGGGGGATTCTAGGCAGGTGCTCTACCACTGAGCAACACCTCAGCCCCTCACTGGGGGATTCTAGGCAGGGGCTCTACCACTGAGCCACACCCCAGCCCCTCACTGGGGGATTCTAGGCAGGGGCTCTACCACTGAGTCACACCCCAGCCCCTCACTGGAGGATTCTAGGCAGGTGCTCTACCACTGAGCCACACCCCAGCCCCTCACTGGGGGATTCTAGGCAGGTGTTCTACCACTGAGCCACACCCCAGCCCCTTACTGGGGGATTTCAGGCAGGGGCTCTCCCGTTGAGCTCCATCCTTTGGTTTTTACTTTGAGCTAATGTCTTCCTAGCTATCCATTCTACCCGGGATCCCATAACCCTCCCACCTCACCATCCTGAGTTCGAGATCACAGGTGTGCACTCTCTTGCCTGGCAACACCACAGTTATATTTTCAAGCCAGTAAGTTCAACAGCGCCCATGCACAAAGTAGGATCATGGTTCTCTGAGGAGGTTGTTCTTTCCTCTATGATAGCTCCTGCCCCTCCAGGATGGTTGAGAACAGTCTGTGACAAGTTGCATTCTTCCTCGTGGTGTCACTCTCATGGCCTCTGGTCAGTCATCTTCCTCAGTGGCTGGCCGCAGGAGTGCTGCCTGTCAGTTCCTTGCCTCTCAGGCCCCACCCTTCCCTCTGCTCTAGAAATACCTGCAGGTGCAAATCTACATGTGGTTCTGAGGTAGATTCAGGAGGATCTGGAACTTCAGACCGTCTTGAGTTACCCGGTGAGTTCAAAGCCAGCTTGGACTACAAGGGAGCCTTCCTCTCATAAAGTCAAGATAGTGAATTCTTTCCCAGGAGGCAGCAATTTCTGAGTCCACTTACTATTTGGAATTATATCTAGACTGATGTTTTTAATTTGCAAAAAAATTCTTATGTGTATCCATCTGGACACAGCTTGGCACGTGTGCAGTTACATGCCTCTGTACAGGTGGGTGCCTGTGTGGAGGCCAGAGACTGGCTTTGGTAGTCTACTTTGATAACTCTGTCTTATTCTTTGAGGCAGGGTATCTCCATCAAACCCAGAGGTCATCGATATAGAAAACCTAGCTGGCCCACTTGCTCAGGGGATTCTGTGTCTACACTCTGAGGCTAGGATTATAGGTGAGCTGCAAGCTCACTTGGCATTGCATAGGTTCTGTGGATCTATCTCCCGAGGTCCGGAATAATGCTCACGTGAGAGTGCAAGCATGCAAGTGTGGTGTGAGTGTGACCTTAGGTGTGAGTGTGGGCGTGCATGCAGAGGTCAGAGGACGACTTCAGGCTCAGATGCTTGCCCTCTGCCTTGCCTGAGGCAGCGTCTCCTGTTTGCTGCCATGTATATTAGGTTGCCTGGTCCACGAGTTAGTTTTCTACAGTTTTGTATCAGTGACACGAAGGGGGCAGTGTCTACCCCTCAAGGTGATCCAGGGCTTCAAAGAGTTTACCTGGCATCAAGTCAGTGATTGGAGACATCAGTGAGAAGATTTTGCTGGGCATGGACTGGGAGGGGCATTTGAGGTTATACACACAGCTGAAAAGCTATTGATGACCTAGGCAGGGAGAATTGTTTTTATTTTCAGTGATGCAGTCATTGATAACTTGTCCATGAGAGAGTAAACAGCCCCAATCCATGCAGGCCACTTTAACTAAATACAGAGACATGGAAAAAATAAAAATAAAAGGATAGAGTGACATGTTGGGAAGATGGTTCTAGAAGGAGTGAGAGGGGAATGAGAGCAGGGCAGGGTGCCCATAATCAAAATACATATGCACATATAGGAAAGAGTAAAAAAGTAAATAACTTTTTAAAAATTAAATTTATTTTTACTTATGCATATGTGTGTGTGTGCCTATTGATATGTGCACCAAGTGTGTGCTGTTCCACCAGAGGCCAGAAGAGGGCGTTGGATCCTCTGGAACTACAGTTACAGATCATTGTGAGTTACCATGTGGGTGCTGGGAACTGGCCCTGAGTCCCCTCTGCAAGAACAACCAGTGTTCTTCCCCACTGAGCCATCTCCTCAGCCTCCCTCAAGGTTATCATTATTATATATTTAAAACAAAAAGCAACATTGCTAGGCCTGGTTGTGTAAGCCTGTCATCCTTGGTTCTCAGTAGGTGGAGGGAAGTGGGTTGTGAGAGCAAAGCTGGCTTGCTCTATAGCACCAGGCACTTTCTCAAATGAATACAAAGCGAATAAACAAACAAAATAGGGAATAACACAATGTTTTGCTGGCCTGGAACTCACTACATAGTCCAGGCTACCCTCAAAAATCGAGGCTTCTGCCTCTGCCTGGTGAGAGATGGGACTCCCAACATGTGCTACCACACCCAGCGAGACTGAAGATGTTGACAGGCACATGGAAGCCATAAGAAATGGGAGAAATGATTATTACTGTGTTTCCACTAATAAATCCAAAACTGGATCAGTTTGACACATGATCATCATAAAAATCATGAGACTTTTTGTTCGCTCCCCCATCTAAGACTCTGAGACCTCTACTGTGCTTTACATTTGCCATCTAATTTCTGCTTCCGTCTACTTTTCCCCTTCCCTTTTCCCCACCTCTTTCCTCCTTCCTCTTCTCCTTTCATTTCCTTCTTTCAGATCACGCTAAACTGCTCAGGCTGACCTTGAACCCAGGATCCTCCTACCACGCGTTGGGATCACAGGTGTGTGCCGCCATGCCCAGCCTGGGCACTCTTCTATGACACTGAGACCAAAACAGTAGAAGTTAGATGGAGATTTCCTCTCTCCCTCCTCCTCCTCCCTCCTCCTCCTCCCTCCTCCTCCTCTTCCTCCTCCTCCTCCTCCCTCCTCCTCCTCCCTCCTCCTCCTCCTCCTTATGTGCATGTGTGTGAGTGTGTGCACGTGGCCAGAGGATCACTCTGTGGAATCGGTTCTCTCCTTCTGCCGTATGCCTTCCAGGGCACGGCAAATGCTTTTACCCTGAACCATCCTGGCAGCTTAGTCAGGCTTTCTTGAACATTAACCCGCGTGAACACCATTGCCTAAGTAGGGTTCTGACAGGAACATGTATTTATGTGGCTTGAGTCACAATTTTGAGACAGGATCTTGTTACGTAGCCCAGGCTAGCCTCAAACTTCATATGGCGCAGAGGCTGGTCTTGAACTCCCGATCCTTCTGCTTTTACCTCCTAAGTGATGGACTCATAAATATGACCCGTCAGCCCCAGCATGTGCTGAATAATATTTTAAAACTGTGGAGAAGCGGGGAGGACAAAAGTCCCACTTTGGGTCCTGCTTTATCAAACACCTTTGGCTGGTGTGTAAGGGAAGACACAGGGGACAAACTGCAAGTCGCAAGAAGTTGGAAGAGGAGATAATGAATATGATAAATACATTCATTAATATGCAAGAAGACAAGAGAGGCAAGAACAGAGGCCCCTGGGGCTGGCATGATGTAAAGTAAAGGTGCCCGCTGTGCCAGCCTATGTATAGGGGTCATCTGACTTCTGCATTCGTGCTGCCTCACATGCTTCCTCCAACACAATTAAAATGACGCAGGCCCCAAACCACAACACGGGGCTTTATAGGTATGTATATGAGCTGCTGGACTGTGCCTTAGCCCCGTGTGCTGGAGCAGGATGGGAGGAGCTGACACAGCAAAAAGAACTCTTTTTACGTTTATTTATTCGTATCTAGAGAACTGAGGCTGAAGCTAGGGCTATACACATGCCGGGCCAGCTCTCTATCGTGGACCTATATCCTAGCCCCTGTCTCTGTCTCTCTCTCTCTGTGTGTCTCTCTCTGTCTCTCTCTCTGTCTCTGTCTCCGTCTCTCTCTATCTCTGTCTCTCTCTCTCTCTTTCTCTGTCTCTGTCTCTCTCTGTCTCTGTCTCTGTCTCTCTCTGTCTCTGTCTCTCTGTCTCTCTCTGTCTCTGTCTCTCTTTCTCTCTCTCTCTGTCTCTGTCTCTCTGTCTCTTTCTGTCTGTCTCTCTGCCTCTGTCTTTCTGTCCTGTCTCTCTGTCTCTGTATCTCTGTGTCTGTCTGTCTGTCTGTCTCTCTCTCTGTTATAGAGTCTTGCTATATAACAAGGCTGGCCTTCAACTCATTAATGTATCCCAGGTTGGCCTTGAACTCATGACAGTCCTCCTGCCTCCACCTACTGAATGCTAAGTGCCAATTCGCTAACAGGCAAGGCTAGCTGATGATAAGACACATGGTAAACACAGTTCCCCCTCTCTCCTACTCTTAGTGGAATGGACAAGAGATCTTTCAGTAGCTGCCATGAGGCATAGGCTGAAAAACAACACAAACCAGTGCAAGTGGCTGAAGGAAAAGCTGTCCCCAAGATATGAGTAGCCACGCACCAGGGATGGCTCCAAGGCGACAATTAGAACCTGCCTGAAATGGGACAGGTGACTTCATCCACCCTGTGGTTAGGCAGCAGAGTGCGGGGATAGATATGGGGTTTGGAGGTCAGAGATGAAGGGGCAGGGGGACCTGAGGGAAGTAGGATGCATTGGGTCCAACGACTTCTTTATATCACAGCGGGCGCCATCTTGTCCTCGAAAGGCTGCAATGAGCAAACGCAGCCACGGTAGGCAGACCAGGGGGAATGTCCCCTGGAGGATGGTCCTCTCACTAGGAGCACTGGACATCAGAAGATGGACAAAGCCAATAGATGGGTACTCCACCCGGAAGAGAGCAAAGTCACCAAAACAAAACATTAAAAGTGTGTACAATGGTGCGTGCCTGTAGACCAGCACTGTAGAAGTGGAGGTGGGGGGGGAAGGGGGGGCTGGAGAGATGGCTCAGCGATTAAGAGCACTGACTGCTCTCCCAGAGATAGTGAGTTCAATTGCCAGCAACCACATGGTAGCTCACAACCATCTGTAATAGGATATGATGCCCTCTTCTGGCCTGCAGTGTACATGCAGGCAGAGTACTGTATACATAATAAATAAATAAATCTTAAAAAAAAAAAGAAGTGGAAGCAGAAGAATTAGGAGTTCAAGGTCATTATCAGCTACATAGAGAATCCAAGGCTAGCCTGGGCTACATGAGATGCTGTCAAAACCAACAACCAACCAACCAACCAACCAACCAAAAAAAAAAAAAACAACCCCAAAGCAATAAAACCAACCAACCAAACAACCAACCGAACAAACAAACAAAATACAAAGCAAAACACCTTCAAAGAAATGTGTGCTTCACACCCCCCAGCCAAGGAAAGTGGGAGATGCCACCACAGCACACGGAGAGGAACCTGCAGGCTGACTGACCTCTTGACTGACCTCTTGTTTAGACATAGCCTCCGGTCCAGTCACTAAGCTAAAAGACTGGACAGGGCCACCTCAGTAACTCAGAGGAAGGAAAAGCTGGGGGGAAAATCCCAAGAGCTTGCAGAGATGCGCTGTGTGTGTGGCAGAATGAGACTGGGGATGTGTGGCTCAGTGGGTAGAGCGTTTGCCCAGCATATGGGGAGCTCCGGGTTCCGTCCCTAGCACCATGCAAGCTAGTTGTAATCTCAGCACAGGGCAGGTGGAGGCAGGGGATTGAGGAGTTCAAGGTTCATTTGGGGTTACACAGTGAGTTGGAGGCCAGCCTGGGCTGCAGGAAATCCTGTCTCAAACAAGCAAACAACATTCCCCCCCTCAAAAATAAACCCACACAAATAAAAAGAACGAGAGGCTGCCATTGACAATCTCAGCTGCAAGAAGACAATGGGTGATAGATTTAAAGTTCTAAGGAAAAATAACTTTGTAATTAGGATTCTATGTTTAGCTAAACAATGACACAAGTGTTAGAAAAATGGGGGAGAAGTTTTGGCCATACATTTAAAGACTCAAAAAGTTTTCAGGCCCCACAGTCCTTTAATGAAATAACTAGTAAAAGACGTAGACAGGCCAGGAAGAGAGAGGAGCCTCAAGGGGGAAGGAACAGGAAGCGCCAGGAAGCCTCTGTCTGTGACAGGCTGGATACTTGTCCCTATGTTGACACGCTGAAATACTAAGGTCCTGGGACCTCAGACAATCATTGTGCTCCAAGACAGGGTGGGTGAAGAAATAGTTAAGGCTGGGCATGCTGCCACACACTGCAGAAGGGCAGGGGGGTGGGTCAGTCATCATCAGCTACGTGGTGAGTTCAAGGCCAGCCCGCGCACACACACACACACACACACACACACACACACACACACATATATATATAAGAATTAAATTATAATATATATGAAAATTAAATTAAACTCGGTCTGCTACAGTGGGGCACACATAAATCAATAAGTAAATAAATACATAAATACGTGCAATAAAGGGGTGGCATACTATTTTTACAGGGCAGCAGAATTTAGGGCTTACAGCTTTGAAAGGCACAAAAAAGAGCTATCAGGGCTGGGGTCGCGGCTCGACTGGCCAGGCCCTTGCTGCCCCAGCCTAAGGACCTGAGGTCAGAGCCACAACATCCATGTAAAAAATTCAGACATGGTGGTATGTGCCCACACATCTAACCAAACCTGCACCAACACGTGAGCGTACACAGACAGACACAGACACACACAGACACACACGCATGTGTGATAGTGCTCTAAAGTTTTCATGCCTCAAATCAGCTTTAAAGTACACAGAAGAAAATCCAGGTAAACCAGTGAAGATGTCATCACAGCCACAAGGTTCTCAGACGAGGGGACAAAGGAGCATAATTACAAATGACAAAATAAAGCATTTTGTCTCAGAGGGACCCAGAGCCCAGAGCCCAGAGCCTAGACCCAGAGTCTGGGACCCAACAAAGTCCAGATACAAATTTTTAACAGATTTCATGAAAATTCACCATGGATTAGACACCAAGGAAAATTCCAGTAATTAAAAAAAAAAAAACAAATCAGGAGTAACATGGCTTATCTGCTTGGCAAAACAGTACATTTTAAATTGTATTGTTTTTAGCTTTTGTCACACTTATGTATTCACATGTGCACGTGAATGTGCATGTGAGCATGGGCAGTACAGCACACAGGGTATAGGTGTCAAAGGACAACTCTGGGAGCTGTTCTCTCCTTTCATTGTGTGGGTCTTGGCGTTGGAACTCGGGTTATCCTTAGACTTGGCAGCAAGCGCGTTTACCAAGTAAGCCATTTTGTCAGACCCGGTGATTAAAAAAAAAAAATGAAGAACTCCAGTGTAATGCTCTCTAAAGTATATACTAGAAGTATAAAAACTCAAAATAAACGTCTTTACAGATGAACAATAATACGATTATATATCTGTACTGATGGGAAAATGCAGCTCCTGGATCAGAAGATAGGACACAGTAGAAAGCAATAGGCTCGGTGGTGTGGAAATAGTTAATTAGAACCACGGGCAAGATGAGTCAAGGATCGCTTGATGCCTAGGGACAGCTCAGAAGTAAAGTGTCTGCTGTGCAAATGTGAGGATCTGAGTTCAAATCTCAAGAACACAGGGAAAGTCAGGCACAGTAACACATCTGTCAGACCAGTGCTTCTGTGAAGAGATGGGCCAGGGAGAGGGGCAGGGTCAGGCAGGGGAATCACAGCAGGAAGTCAAGGTGACAGGAGCTTGAGCCAGTTAGTCACACCATATCCACAGTCAGGAGTGAAGCTTGCTTGTGCTCAGACTGATTTCTCCGCTCTTGCACAGTCCGGGACATCCTGCCTAGCGAATGGTGCCGCCCGAAGTGGGCCTGTGTTTTCCTAGATCAACTAACTTAGCTAAACCAGTCTCCCACAGCCACACCCGCAGGCCGATTTGATAGAGATTATTGAGACACTGTTCCCAGGCGGTTACAGGTTTAGTCAGGTAGACAGTTAAAGCATTACAGTCCGGAAGCTCACAAGTCACTGAGCTGATCGTACACAGCAGTACCAGCAGCAGACCCTGCCTTGAAGATGGTTGTCCTCTGATCTCCACACCTGTATTAAGGCACGTACATTCCCTCCTCCCCCGCCACCACACATACAGATTAAATATTAGCGCATAGCTAGGGCCATATCACAAAACAATGTACAGAATAAAATAAATATTCAATAAGCATTTGATCATATGCTAGCAAAGTTGTTTTAAAAAAAATTACATCTCCCCCTGCCCCTTTGCCAACATAATCTGCAGATAGATGGATGACTTAGAAATTAAATAATAAATTCCAGATGTATTAGAGGGAAAAAAATTAAAATATGTTTATAACCTTGGGATAGGAAAGGCCTTCTTAAACAAGGCATAATATGCTAATGTCATTTGGGAAAAGATTGATGCTTCAAAGTACATCATAATTTAAAACTCCAGCCTGGTGAAAAACAGCACGACAAAGTTAAAATATAAGTTATGGTCCAGGGAAACATCTGTAATATATGAAATGGCGACAAATACGCACACCATCAATAAGAGAAAGACAAGGCACACGGTAGAGGAGAGCCGGAAATCCAGACAGCAAGTCACTGAAGCTTATGTGGCCAAAGAACACAGTGACAAGGAGGCTTGCTAATGGGATTGGAGATATGTGGGGGCAGCACAGCTGTAGTCCACATGAGCACCCTGAGCTGTAAAATAGGCAGCGGGAGCTGGAGCTGGGGAGATGGCTTAATGGGTAAAAGGGCTTACTGTGTCCAGGTGTGAAGACCAGAGTGTGCAGGTGAGAAGACCTGCGTGTCCAGGTGTGAAGACCTGAATGTGCAGGTGCGAAGACCTGCGTGTCCAGGTGTGAAGACCTGAATGTGCAGGTGTGAAGACCTGAGCGTGCAGTTGTGAAGGCACAAGTGTCCAGGTGTGAAGACTTGAGTGTCTAGGTGTGAAGACCTGAGTGTCCAGGTCTGAGGACTCAAGTGTGCAGGTGTGAAGACCTGCGTTTGGATCCCCTGGTGCCTACAGGGTGTGGTGATGAACATTTGTAATCCCTGTGCTGGAGGTAGACAGGAGGATCTCTGGGTAGTGGAGGTAGAGACAGGAGGATGGGGGGGCGGGGCTCTCTGGCCAGCCAGTCTAGCCAAATCAGTGAGCCCAGGTTCAGTGAAAGGCTCTGACTTGAAAATAAGGTAGAGGGGCTGCAGGGATGGCTCATCAGGTAAGAGGGTACACTGATCTTGCAGAAGATGGGTGTTTAGTGCACAGCACCCAGGTTGGGTGGTTCACAGTTGCCTATAACTGTAGGCACCCACATTCCTGTGAGCGTGCTTGTGTAGACACACATGCACACACATAATTAAAAGATGGTTTTTTAACGAAGGCGAAGGATGGAAGAGGGGCTGGAGAGATAGCCCAGTGGTTAAGAGTGCTGGCCTCTCTAGCAGAGAACCTGAGCTTAGGTCCCAGGGCCCACACGGCAACTCAGGACACCTTTTAACTCCAGTTCCAGGAGATCACGTGCCCTCTTCTGGCCTCCATGGGTACTGCATCCATGTGGTGTATACATTCTCTCTCTCCCCCACTCAAAATGAATAAATCTTTAAAATAAGATGGAAAGTGACTGATGATGAAACTAGACTTTGACTTCTGACCTTCACAATCATGTGCACACAGATCATGTGAACCCACACCCACACCCACACCCACACACAAATTTACACTTGATAATAAACAACGCCTCCCTCCCCCCCATTTTGGTGAGAATATAAACTAGCCCAGCAACTAATTTGGTAATGTATCTCAGCACACCACACACACACACACACACACACACACACACACACACACACACACACCACACACAAACACACACACACACACACACACACACACTCACACACGCACACAAATTTATACTTGATAATAAACAACCCTCCCCCCATCTTGGTGAGAATATAAACTAGCCCAGCAACTAATTTGGTAATGTATCTCAGCACACACCACACATCCCACACACACACACACACACACACACACACACACACACACACACACACACACTTTCTCTCTCTCTCTCTCTCTCTGATGCTATGGTCAGAATAACTGTTTATTCTCCAGAAACCACGCACTGACCTCTACATGGTCAGTCAGGAAGCGAAGTAGAACAGCCTGACTTTGGAGGCAATTCTGTTCAAACGATCGTTGCTGTGATGAAATACCCAGAGGCAACTTTGAAGGAGAAAAGGTTAATGTGGCATACAGTCCCAGGTCTTAGTCCATCAACCGAGGGAGGTCACGGCAGGGACTTGAAGGCTAGGCTGCTTGCTGTTTCACACAGCACTGCCTGGCCAAGGAACTCACTTCACAGCCAGAGGAGCGAGACAGGAACAATTGAGGACGATGCTTACTGCGTGGTAGACAGACGTGTGCTCGGTTGGCTTCCCTATATAGCCCATGCCACCTGCCTAGGTTATGTCGCCACCCACAGTGGGCTGCACCCTCCTACAGCAATTAACAACCAAGACACTGCCCCCCAGATATGCCCAAAGGCTGATCTGATCCAGATAATTCCTTGAGAGTCTCTTCTCAGATTATTGTGTCGATAGTTAACTGGGACAGGTGGGGAAGGCCTTGGTAACACAGGCCCACAGACATGTCTGGTACCTTGTAGCATGTGGGAAACCAACGGGAAGGCGTCGTCTAAGATGAAGCTAGCCTTTACCCACAGCCCCTTGATCTGTTACTTCTTAATCTCCAGGACTGTGAGAAATAATTGTTGTTTGCAAACCACACCGTTCTCAGCATTTTGTTACGGTAGCCGAGGTGGGTTCGACCACTCGACGGGTTTTTCTTTTTGCCATCTGACCTAGGAAGGTGGCCACCTCTGCGATGGGAGGCCGGTATTAACAACGAGTTGCAGCAGACTGGAGTCACTCTGTGATGGGTAATCGTGACCAGGACTGTGGACTTGACTAGACCGAGGTGCACAGTTGGATCTTGAAGGCTCAGACCACCTAATTAATGGTTTTGTTCCTTGATGGATTAAAAATGCAGCTGTACCACCGTGGGTGTTGGGACCGTGAGAGGGGAAGGTACAGCTGGCTGAAGGAAGTGTGTTGTTGGGGCATGCCTATGGGGGGTATACTTCATCCTTGCCCCCTTTCTTTTTATTCTCTTTGCTCGCTGGCCACCATGAGGTGAGCAACCCTGCCACACACTCCTGCTGTGGAAGCAACAGAGCCAGCTGATCTGCAGTTGGAGTGTCTTACTCCAGGAACTCAACCAAACCATTTGCCTTTAGGAATGAAACTGTCTTTCTAAGATACTTGTCAGAGAACAAGCCTGACCTCCCCCCACTCCCGCCACCGCCGTTCTCCCCACCCCCCCAGCAACTGCCGCTGTCACCTCCTTAAATGCTTGGTGTGATTTAAAGGCGATCCCTGTAACCCAGGAAACAAATTAAGTAAAACTCACAAAATGAGCATAATATCACTTTATAGAAAACTATAAAACACGGATGAAGGAACTGAAAGAAGACTTAAATACACCCTTGACAAGCTCGTGTGCTGATTCAACTCAATGACAATAAAGCTCCAGCCTTACTTTTTTGTACACACAGACCAGCCGAGTCTTACATTTATAGGGAAAGACAAAGAAACTAAAATAGTCGCAACGGTTTTGAAATCTGATTTTTTTTTCAGACCTGTAAAACTCCCGTAGTGACCAGACCTCACAGTGTCATATCAGTGAAAGGACAGACACACGGGTCAGGGGACAGCACCATGCACAGAAATAGCCCCCAGAAACACACAGGCTAGCAGGGTTTTGACAAAGGCTCAAAGGCGATCCGACAGGGAGGGGCAGGCCTTCAGTAATGGCACTCGAAGAATTGGCCACTGGTCTCCGAAAAGCAAACCTTAAACACACCTCAGATCTTATACAAGACGAATTCACAATGGGTCGTGTGCTTAAACAGAAGCACGGATGTAGCCAACACGGGGACACACAACTGGGCAAAGTATTGCAAACAAATGACTGCTGAGTGCTTGGCCCCAAGTAGGGCATCTGTGACATCCTCTCTGAACCTCAGGGGATATCACAGAAGGGTTCTAAGGAGGGTGGGGACTGAGTGGCTGAGGGATGGGGCGGAGGGCGATGGTTTCCGCCTTCTGGATGCAATTTGATCATTGCAAACATGACTGTGACAGCCTGCAGAGGCCCAGAGAAAGAAATACAGATGGAAGGAAGGAAGGAAGGAAAGAGGGAGGGAAAGAGAGAGGAATGTGAGAGAGTGCTTGGAGTGAATGGTATCGCGATGGATGCATCATATACACACATGATGTCACAATTAAAATGATCATAAAGATTTTCTTTTAAAGCTAGTCAGGGGATGGAGATGGCCCAGTGGTTAAGAGCACCTGGTACTCTTTCAAAAGACCTGGGTTTGATTCCCAGCTCCCACCTGATGACTCCCAGTCATCTGTAACTGCAGCTCCAGGGTATCTGATGCCCTCTTTTGGCCTTTATGAGCACTGCATGTGCATGCTATACAGACATACATGCAGGTAAAACCCACACACATATAATAAAATAAAAAAATAAGAATAAAAATGGCTTTAAAATGCTGGCTGTAGTGATGTATGCCTGTAATCCTAGCACTGGGGACGTGGAGACATGTGAGTCTCTGGAACTCGCTGGCCAGCCAGCCTAGCCTACATGGTGAGGTCTAGGCCTGTGAGAGACCCTGCTTCAAGACAGAGCACGGTGGGTGACACTTTCCTTCCACCCCAGGACTTCAGTGACATTGCACAGATGTGCACATGAAAGAAAACCCACGCAAGTGTTCAACTGTGCACATACATACACATAAGAAAGTTTCGGTGTTGTATTAACTACTTTTCACATCATTGTGACACACAGACGGACAAACACAAGGCAAGGGAGGAGGGGTTTAATCTGGCTCATGGTCTAAGGGGATACCGTCCATCACAGCAGGGAAGGCATGGTGGCAGGAGCTGTATGCAAATGTGGCAACGGGAACTTAGTGCTTGGTTTGCTCACATGGTGGTGGGGAGGGAAGAAGATAGATAGATAGATAGATAGATAGAGAGAGAGAGAGAGAGAGAGAGAGAGGACAGACAGACACAGAGAGACAGAGACAGACAGAGACACAGACACAGAGAGAAAGACAGAGAGAGTCAGATAGAGACAGACACAGAGAGACACAGACAGAGAGACGGACAGAGACAGACAGAGACAGAGACACAGACAGACAGAGACAGAGACACAGACAGACACAGACAGACAGAAAGACAGAGAGAGACAGAGAAGGAGAGAGGGACAAAGGGAGAGGGAGGGAGGGAGAGATAGAGACATTGGCAGGGAGAGAGAGAGAGAGAGAGAGAGAGAGAGAGAGAGAGAGAGAGAGAGAGAGAGAGAGAGGACAGACAGACACAGAGAGACAGAGACAGACAGAGACAGAGACACAGACAGAGAGTCAGATAGAGACAGACACAGAGAGACACAGACAGGGAGACAGACAGAGACAGACAGAGACACAGACACAGACAGACAGAGACAGAGAGACAGAAAGACAGAGACAGAGAGGGAGAGAGGGACAAAGGGAGAGGGAGAGAGGGAGAGATAGACATTGGCAGGAGAGAGAGAGAGAGAGAGAGAGAGAGAGAGAGAGAGAGAGAGAGAGAGAGAATCAGCAGGCTGGACACAATGCTGTACTACAGACTGATCCTCTTAGCCCTGTCCCCTCACTCCTATGTCTACACACCAGACCCCTTGTTCCAAGGGTTCCAGATACTCCAGCAGCTTGAGACTAAAAGGTAAACAGGCTAAGCTGTTTCCAGGAGACGATCACATCGAAGCCATCACAGGCAGCATTCGCCATCAAGGAAAGCAAAAGCACATTGAGATGCCATTCCTTGGCTCAAGCATTATTCCAGCTGGAAAAATCCTGACAACACCAAACCCTAGTGAAGACGTGCAGTGAGTAGAACTCACTGGCACTGGCAGGGCTGCTAACACTCACTATTAGAGCACCTGCCTAGCATGCATGAAGTCCCAAGGTTCCATCCCCTGTTACCTCCAAACAACAACAAAACCTGCTTTGGGAAGCAGCATGGTCATTTCCTATAAACTAAGAAACCCTGACTCATATGTATTCACCCTAGAAAAATGGAAACTTCCTTTCACACATCTCTCCACGAACTGCTCCAAACAGAACCAATGAAAGTGTCCACCAATTGGTGAAATAGCAAATACGGTACATCCATACAATGGAATATTGTGCAACAACAAAAAAGAAATTTTTTTTACATGTAATAACATAGATGTATAAACAACAGAATAACAGTCTTCAAGGCAGTAGGCGATTCAGTGAATGAAAGTGGCGTCAGAAGCTTGCATATTATAGAACGCTGCTCATAGAATATTCTTGCAAAGAGAAACTCGTAATGCCGCAGCCCAACAGTAGCAGCACCAGGGTTGGGGCAAGAAGTGGGAGGTGTTACAGAGAGACAGTACCAGTGAGTTACTTCAGAGGGATGGAGACATTCTGAATCCAGCTTGCCCTGGCGGTTCCATAAGCCCACACAGGCATTAAAATTCATAGCGCTACATGCCAAAGGGAGTTAATTTTCTGGATGTTAATTAAAACAAAAAAAGCACCAGGGTTTGGATAATAAATTAGAAGGTCACTCTAACTAACCAGAGAGAGGGGGCTGTTTGGTGATTAATATGAAAATCCAAACAAGGACAGGGGAGGAAATTGGCATCGTAAATACCTATAACGATCACCCCTGTTGGCTGACTTGGCCACATGTGGCTCTAAGCATTTCACAGCTGATGCCCTACTTGTCTGTGTCTGGGATACACAGACATTACACTTGACTAGCAACTTTCCCTCACAGGTTTATGTGTTGAATTCTTGAGTACCAGATGGTGGTACTTTTCTGTGTGATTCCGGAAACATCAGAGGGTGGAGTCTAGCTGGAGGAAGGCAGTCACTGGGTGTGGGTACCTGGGGATATGTCTCGCCCCACCACACCCTCTTGATGCCATGATGTTCTTCCCCAACAAATGGGGTTGGGCATCCTTGGAGGAAAACCCTCTGAACTGTGAGCCAAAGTGAAACTTTCCTTCTTTTAGGTCGGGCAGTTAGTCATAGAAGTGAAAAGGTCGCCAATCCAGTCCTCATCTCACAGATAAGGAACCAGAGTTCAGAGAGACGGGGATCATCCAATATTAGAGCAGGGATTCTAGGCAGATGCTCTACCACTGAGCCACACCCCAACCCCTCACTGAGGGATTCTAGGCAGATGCTCTACCACTGAGCCACACCCCAACCCCTCACTGAGGGATTCTAGGCAGGTGCTCTACCACTGAGCCACACCCCAACCCCTCACTGGGGGATTCTAGGCAGATGCTCTACCACTGAGCCACACCCCAGCCCCTCACTGGGGGATTCTAGGCAGGGGTTCTACCACTGAGCCACACCCTAGCCCATCACTGGGGCATTCTAGGCAGGTGCTCTACCACTGAGCCACACCCTAGCCCCTCACTGGAGGATTCTAGGCAGGTGCTCTACCACTGAGCCACACCCCAGCCCCTCACTGAGGGATTCTAGGCAGATGCTCTACCACTGAGCCACACCCCAGCCCCTCCCTGGGGGATTCTAGGCAGGGGCTCTACCACTGAGCCACACCCCAGCCCCTCCCTGGGGGATTCTAGGTAGGGGCTCTACCAGTGAGCCATGCCCTCAATTTCTCTGGATAGTCTCTCATGGATATGCCCAGAGATATGTCTCCTAAGTGATTCAGTCAAACTGATGATAAAGATTAATCATTATGGGCTGGAGAGGTGGCTTAGTGGTTAAGAGCACTTGCTACTACTCTTGATGAGGGCCTGGGTTTGGTTCCCAGCACCCACATGGTGGCTCATCATCTGTGACTCTAGTTCCAGGGATGCTCTCTTCTGACCTCTGGGGGCACCAGGCACACATGTGGTGTACATACATACATACATACATACATGCAGGCAAGCACACGCCGTTAAGTAAATATCAACCCTCATAACAACATCTCTAAGGGAACTCTTCCTGCAGCTGCCTACGTGTTTCCTGCAGTGGCTGCACCTCTTTGCATTTGTATTACAGCTTCTGAGTCTTGTTTTGTTTCGGTTTTGTGTGTCTGCGTGCACGGTGTGTGTGCATGCTGGGAGGCCAGAGGAAGATGGCAGCAGGTCCCTTGTTCTACCACTATCTGCCTTATTCCCACGAGACAGGATATCTCACGAGCTTGGAGCTAATCTGATAGGCAGCAAACCCTAGCAACACTCCCGTTTCTACCCTCACAGCAGTGTGGTTATAAGTCCTCATGTGTACACGAATATCCAATGAGGTATTTCTCCATCCCCACCCCTGACTCATTTTTTTTAAAAGCCTGGCCTGACCCCAAACTATCTAGTTGAAAATGGCCTTGGATTTCTGATCCCCTTCCCTCTGTATCCCAAGTGCTAGTGCCACAGGCACTTGGGACCAAACCTAGGGCTCCCTGTATGCCAGGCAAACCCTCTAGTCACTGAGCCACAGCCCAGGATGTGATTTGTTTTCACCACCAGGTTCAAGGGGAAAGTCAGAGAAGGGAGGCAGCTGTGTGGGAGAGAACTGTCAGGAAAGCAGGCAGGGGAGTAGTCCAGGGAGGGAGAGCAGTGGGGCAGAGGTCAGGGGCAGGGGCATGCTGCTGGGCTTGGGCAACAGCTGAGCCTGATGCAGGCATTAAGTGCAGGGAGTCTTGACAGCTTTTTTGCTTGATTTTTAAAGATTTATTTATTTTTTTATTATATGCACAGCATTCTGCCTGCATGTACATCTGCAGGCCAGAAGAGGGCACCAGATCTCATTATAGATGGCTGTGAACTACCATGTTTGCTGGGAATTGAGCTCAGGATATTTGGAAGAGCAGCCAGTGCTCTTAACCTCTGGGCCATCTCTCCAGCTTTGCTTGATTTTTAATGTGTGTGTGCAGGCATGTCTGTGTCCATCCGTGTGTGTGTGTGTGTGTGTGTGTGTGTGTGCCTCAGGTGTTGAGCTTTGCCTTTCCTTTCTTGGAGGTGAGCTGTCTTGACCTTCATGATTGCACGCACCAGGCTAGTTGACCTTGAGCCTTTGGGGGTTTTCCCATCTCTCTCTCCTTTCTTGGTGTAGAGATACTGGCTGTATGTGGGAGCTGGGGAGCTGAACGCAGGTCTTTATGTTCGCAGAGCAAGCATTTTCTTCACTGAGCCACTGCCTTGGCCTCTGGAAGGTGTGCTTTGAAGTTATTTATATAGACACTGGTTGCAGGATGGGGCCAAACCACCATGCCCTCGCGTGGCGGGAGGCTGAGTGCCCCCTTTGACTCTAGGAGTGTCTCAGGAGGAGACAAGGGGGGGCATGAAGAGGTGATGTGCTCCTGGTGTCCTGGCTCTCCTGTGCAGCATCAGGCCACCAAAGCTGTCATCCTACAGCTATAAGAGGTCACAAAAGAGCTGTGCCAAGTGGGGAAGCTAGCAAGCCACACTGTACCAGCAGGGCGGCGGGGGGTGGGGGGTGGGGGGGGAGGGTATGAAGCCAGTGGCTCTTGTTTCTTATCTCTCTGGCTTTAAGCTGAATTCCTCAAATCACCTACAGTGAGTTCAACAGAGTCAATTACCAAAAAATACATAACTTAGTACTGGACCTCACTGAGGGTCGGTAGAGAACGCCACACCCCTACAGGACTTCTCTGGGGACCCAATGGTGGCATTCCATCAGAATATTCTCTGCCAACCAGAGAAGGCTGTGCGGGCTGTAGTTCCATAGGGACTGTTGCATCTTAGCTCCTGGTGGCCAGAGGACGGCCTAGGTGTGACCTTGTGGACTCACCTACATGTGGCCTCAGAGGTAGGGGGTAAAGTGTGTTCTTGGAGATTCATTTACGAATGCCCCAGCGCCAAAGCACAGGCGCAGGGAATACTGATACTAACGGCAGTTTATAAAGCACTTTCCTCCTCCCCGCCCCATTTCCAGAATGTCCAAATGAGGACTCCAGTTGTTGGCCTAATGAACTCCTCCTCCTCGCTGCCCCTCCTAACTTTTGATTCACCTCATCTTGAGTCACTGGGAATTTCACAACAGCAGGACCGACCCATAAGCAATCTTCACTGTGAGGGACCTAAAGCAACTCCTAGGCACCCGGAAGCCTGCTGGACAGACTCTGCCCACATGGGGTGAGGCAGGGCAGACAACGGTGATGGCAGAGGCTCATCCCCCGAGCAGAAATGTCTACCTCCTGAGAGACACAGCTGGCTCCACCAAGCCATGGCGGTGGTCAGGACTTCTTCCAAAACACCTTGCAGAGCAAGAACTGAGACGGCAGCCGGCCAGACCTCATCTTGACCAGGATGTGTCCCCATCTGTGCCTCAGTTCCTTCTCAACTTAAACTTGAATCTCACTTCATATCAGTCAGTCCCTGAAGGTGGGCTTGAGGGGTCTTTTGTTTTCCCGAAGGTAACATTGGCTAATCCTCCTCTCTCTGCTGCTCAGCAACGTGTCTTTTTCAGCAGTGCGGTGGTGTGGGCAGCTGGACCTAGCCTGTGAATGTTGCTGCAGTGTCAACTCCCCGCCCCCCCATCACCTCCCCCTCCCCCACCCCCCCATCCCCCCCCCATCCCCCCGCAGCCTAAAACTGTAGCTACCCCTGACGGACCCCAAGTGGGAGTGGATTTTAGCCCAAAGGGCTGCAGAAGTTAGCTTAGCTGTATGGAGGAGCACACAGGGACGACTGGGTCAAGGGAGGAAATTTCAGCCGAATTCTACAAAGGTGGGCTGGAGAACCGTGAAGCTACCAGTAAAAAGAATAACTATAAGGCTGCAGCTGTAGCTGATCGTCAGTCCTGTGAGGCATCCATAAGCACCTACTGACAGTCAAGTCACTGTCTATGCTAGGAAGAATAAAAAAAAAACAAAACAGAAATTTTAAAGAAAAATATTTCTCTGAAAAAGGACACTATTGAACTCTGTAAATAAATTATTAATAGTTTTCAATTAAAATATACAATGCAAAAATTTTTTAAAGGCATTAAGTATTTAACTGAAGCTAAGTACATGAACCTTCTCACTGCAGAGTATAACTCAACAATTTGCTTAAAAAAAGATTTAAAAGAATGTTTTAATTATATGTATGCCTGTGCCTGTGGGTGCTCTGTATGCATATATACAGTGTCCCAAAAGGCCAGACCCTGTGCAGCCTCAGTGTGGGTGCTGGGAAGCAGTCCTTAATTTGGGGACAGTAAAGAGCTGAGCTACTTCCAAAGCCCCAAACCTCAACTTTTATCGCTCAACACGGCACGTCCAGACACCATCATAAAGAATACAAGGCCTATCACAAGACAAGGACAACAAACAAATACCACTACACTCTGAGGATAAAATGGTGCCACACCCTGATCCAGCAGTGATGTGCAACGGTGCCGGGATGGCCAGTCAGGGGGTGAAAATAATTATGACTCATTTGCATAGGGCGGGAGGCAAGGAGCAAGCGGGAGCAGTGCACAGGGCGGACAGAAAATGGAAACGCTAAGAAAGGTTGTGCGAGGAACTAGAAACAACGAAGTTTAGGGCCATGAGTTTGAAGCTAACCTTGACTTCACAGTGAGTTCAAACCAACCTGGCCTAAAGAATCGAGGTTCTGTTTTAAAGATAAATACATGAGCTAGACCCACAAAAAACTCAGATAAAGTTTTGTGCCTAAGAAATAGAGGTGGGGGGTGAAAACAATATCTACTTTCTACTTGCTGGCCTGTTGCCAAAGGAAACTTGTCCATCTCCTGCCATGGTCCTTCTTGAGTTATTGGCTCCATTTGCCAGCAACAGAGTGACATATTCCTGGTTAGAAAAGGATACACACACACACACACACACACACACACACACACACACACACACACGCAACAGAGTGAGATATTCCTGGTTAGAAAAGGATACACACACACACACACACACACACACACGCAACAGAGTGAGATATTCCTGGTTAGAAAAGGATACACACACACACACACACACACACACACACACACACACACACACACACGCAACAGAGTGAGTTATTCCTGGTTAGAAAAGGATACACACACACACACACACATACACACACACACACACACACACACACACATGCAAGTAAATAAATAAACAATTGCTAAAAAGTTTTAACTCACATTTAAAACTACAGAAATGGGTGTTGGTGATTCATGGCTATAAGCTCAGGATTTGGGAGGGTGAGGCAGGAAGATTACAGGATCAAGGTTTAACTTATCTAGCTAAGAGCCCTCGCTCAAAATAAAAAGTATAAAGGGCTCTTGGTATAGCTCATCAGTAGAGCACCTGCCTAGAATCCCCCAGTGAGGGGCTGGCGTGTGGCTCAGTGGTAGAGCATTCTCCGTGTGGAAGACACTGGATTCAATGTCAAATATTATAAGCAGACAAAAGTGAAAAAATTATAGACAAATTTCTAAATTAATGTATCTGCTACACATATTTGGTCAGATTTTTTCTCAGTTCTTATCCAGAAAAAAGAGCAAGAAGCAGCTTCCTCACAAGCTACAGTGCTCCCAAACTTGCCCTCAGAGTTTTCCTGAGTTGTCAGGTCACTGGGGTCAGGCAGGCCTGTGGAGAGCAAGTCTGTGGTCTAGGGATCAGAGGAGCTCCCAGTTTCCTACCAGCTTAGCGCTTTCTTTATTCCTCTATTTTTTCCCCTCCTCAAACTCGATCATATACCATTTATTCTCAACTGCTTCAGGCCATGCTATTTATATTGAGGGGAACAGCACTTTTGGCTTGTCAGCCCTCTCTGTGGGAACTCGGGTTGTCTCTACGTGCACCCAGAGTAACCCACAAACTTGTTAAAATGAGAATTTGAACCCAGCAGACTCAGGGTGGAGCCTGAGAGTACGTTTCCGACAGCCCCAGGTACAGGTGGAAGCTGGTGTCTCAGGGACCGTGCTGAGTACCAAGATGTCATTCAAGCATTCTCTATCCCAACTGAGATTGTGGCTACGCGGCTAAAGACATGAGGGCCCACCGAATGTGCGCTTCAGTGAGTTTGCTTTAGAGCACACAGCTTATACCGCGTATCAGTTCCTTTTGCCATGGATGTGACAAGGTACCTAAAGAAACCAACGTATGCAAGAAAGGGCATGATAGTTTTCATAGTCACCTTGACACAGTGCAGGTTCACCTGGGCAGAGTCCCAGTGAGGGACTCAGATCATGTCTGTGGGGCATAGCCTTGATTGGTTATTGATGTGGGAACGCCCAGCCCACTGTGAGCAGCACCATTCCCTAGGCAAGGGATCCTGAACTGTACACGTGTAGAGATGGAGCTGAGAAGTGAGCATTTATTGTCCGTTCTTGACTATGGGGTGTGATGTGGCCAGCTGCTTCCTTCCCTGACATCCCTGTAGTTAGGAACCGTAACCTGGAACTGTGAGATAAAATAAGTTTTTTAAAAAATTAAAATCAGGGTATTTTAATCACAGTAATAGAAATGAATCTAAAACAGAGGATTTATTTTGGCCCAGAGTTTGAGGGCGTAGCCCACTATGGTGGGGAAATCAAGGTGGCAGCAGCGTGAAGCAGCTGGTTTCACTGCCCACAAATTCAGGACGCAGGGAGATGAATGTGGGAGCTGGGCCTGCTTTCTCCTTTTTAATACTTGGGGCATACATAACTTAAAATTTCTAGCGTGTTACAAACAATCACCCTACAATATTATCTTTCAGCTTACTGTGTTCTGTTTTTGCTTCAGTGTCCCTCAGGAATGTGTGCACACTTTGTGACAATCACAGAACTACACACTCAGGAGCTGCGTGGCTCTTGTGTGTGCGTGCGTGCGTGTGTGTGTGTGTGTGTGTGTGTGTGTGTGTGTGTGTTGCACTTTAATGCAGCAATGGAGTAACGGTGAAACTCTGCCTGGCCTGTGTCCAGTTGAATGAGGGCTTGCCTCTTGCCTTGAGGGCCCCATCTGTTCTCCTCGCTGCCATCCGTGATCTCTTTAACCTGTCCCTCTATCCTGGCTTGCAGCCCTTGTTCCAATGCCCCAGTGGCTCAACTTTGCCTGTAGGACAGCATCTGCCCTCCTTGGCACAGCATCCCAAGCTTGTGGTGGCCTCCCACCCTTGCCCCGTGTCCTCTGTCTGTCTGTCTGTCTGTCTGTCTGTCTGTCTGTCTGTCTGTCTGTCTCTCTCTCTCTCTCTCTCTCTCTCTCTGTGTTTGTGTTGCCATGCATGCATGTACAGGCTAAAGGAGGGCATCACGTGCCCTGCTCTATCACGATCTGTCTTTTCCCTTTCACACGGGGGTCTCTCTCTGAGCCTGAAGTTAGGCTGGTAGCCAGAAGACACAGCAATCCTCCTGTCTCCACTCTTCACAGGCTATAGACATGCACAGCCATATCTAACTTCTTTTTTTTAACCTGGATGCTGGAGATTTGAATTCAGGTCACCACACTTCAAACAGCGCTCCCTCTCACCCACTGAGCCATCTCCCCACTTTGTTTTTGAGACAAGGTCTCCATGAATCCTCGGCATCCACTTGTTTCCACCTCCTTGGCACTGAGATTACAAAAGTACACTGCCTGACTTAAAAAAAAAATACATATATATATATATATATATACACACATACATACATACACATATACATACATACATACATACATACATACATATATACACACATATATAACAAGGGTTTGGGGGATGAAATTCAGGGCCTCGGTGTGAGCCACCTCCTTGGCCCCATCATAGTACTGTATAGATCAGTCTCCCTCCTCGCCTGCCACACAAACTCCATCTATATTCCCACTGTCATTTCAGATTCTCTCAGCTGCAGGAGGTCCCGTAGCGCCTTCTGGTCAACCTGCTCCATAGATTGTCATTCAAAGCAACCGTGCTATCATGCACCTGAGTGTTACACATCTGTCTCAACGGATACTGTAGTGTCCTTCCTGCTGCTGTGGCGAGATGTTTGACCAAAAGCAACTTGGGGAGGAAAGGTTGGGTTTGCCGTACACTTCCGGATCACACCCCATCACTGAGGAACGGAACCCAGGGAGGGATGCTGCTTGTTGGCTTGTTCACTTCCTTACTTAGCCAAGGACCACTGCCCAGGGATGGCCCTGCCCACAACAGGTGAGGTCCTCCTACATCCATAGTAATCAGGTTAATCCCTTACAGACACATCTGTAGGCCAACCTGATAAAGACAGTGATTGAAGCCTTCCCCAGGTGAGTCTAGGCTGTGCCGCCTGCTATGACACCACGTGATACTCACTGGGGTCACGTCCCATCTTTCCCTCATCAATATGCTTTTTTTTTTTTTTGAGCCAGGGTCTCAGGCAGCCTGGCCTCCAACTCATCAAGTAGCCAAGGATGGCCTTGAACTTCTGATATTCATGCCTCTATCTCCCCAATGTCATGATTACAGATATTTGCCGCTATACCTGATTAATTCAATGCCAGGGATGGAACGCAGGACTTCATGCATGCTAGGCAAGTGCGCTGCCCACTGAGCCACATTTTCAGTCCTTTTCTGACTTCTTAGTACATACATAGTGTTTATACATGATAGTCCCTGGGGATGTATTAAATGCATGTGGTGTGTGTGTGTGTGTGTGTGTGTGTGTGTGTGTGTGTGTGTATGTGTGTGTGTGTGTTATGTGCATGTGGTATGTGTGTGTGTCTTGTATTTATGTGTGTGTTGTGCATATGTATATGTGTGTGCATGCGCACATGTGTGCGCACTTGCTTCTGACAGTCCACCACTCTGCTGCTGGAACAGAAAACCATGGACTGGGTCATATAGAAAGAACAGAAATGCCTTTGACTTGTGCTTCTAGAGGCTGGGACGTCCAAGGTCAAGGGGCCATATTTGGCGAGAATCTGCTTACTGCTTCACCCACAGTGAAAGAGCAAAAGAAGTTATATAAGGGAGATAGAAAGGAGACAAGGCTAGAAAGGTGACAAGGCTAAAAAGGTGACAAGGCTAGAAAGGTGACAAGGCTCATTTTCTATCAGGAGCCCACTCTCAAGATGACTTACTTAATTATGTGACACCAGCATTAATCTAGAGCCCTCAGGACCTGCTTGCTTGCCTGCCTGCTTCTCCCTCACCCCTGCCTGCTTCTCCCTCACCCCTGCCTGCTTCTCCCTCACCCCTGCCTGCTTCTCCTTCACCTCTGCCTGCTTCTCCCTCACCCCTGCCTGCTTCTCCCTCACCCCTACCTGCTTCTCCCTCACCCCTGCCTGCTTCTCCTTCACCTCTGCCTGCTTCTCCCTCACCCCTGCCTGCTTCTCCCTCACCCCTGCCTGCTTCTCCCTCACCCCTGCCTGCTTCTCCCTCACCCCTGCCTGCTTCTCCCTCACCCCTGCCTGCTTCTCCCTCACCCCTGCCTGCTTCTCCTTCACCTCTGCCTGCTTCTCCCTCACCCCTGCCTGCTTCTCCCTCACCCCTGCCTGCTTCTCCCTCACCCCTGCCTGCTTCTCCTTCACCCCTGCCTGCGTCTCCCTCACCCCTGCCTGCTTCTCCTTCACCCCTGCCTGCGTCTCCCTCACCCCTGCCTGCTTCTCCCTCACCCCTGCCTGCTTCTCCCTCACCCCTGCCTGCTTCTCCTTCACCCCTGCCTGCTTCTCCTTCACCCCTGCCTGCTTCTCCTTCACCCCTGCCTGCTTCTCCTTCACCCCTGCCTGCTTCTCCCTCACCCCTGCCTGCTTCTCCTTCACCCCTGCCTGCTTCTCCCTCACCCCTGCCTGCTTCTCCCTCACCCCTGCCTGCTTCTCCCTCACCCCTGCCTGCTTCTCCCTCACCCCTGCCTGTTTCTCCCTCACCCCTGCCTGCTTCTCCCTCATCCCTGCTCCACCTCTTCATCCTCCTCCTCTTTTTCCTCTTCAAGACAGGGTCTTATCAAGCCCAGGCTGGCTTCAAACTCACTATGTATCCAAGGATGACCTTTAACCCCTGATCTTTCTATTCCATGCCTGAGGTCAGGGGACTACAGATAGGGGCCACCACTCCTGATTTATCTTCACTTCATAGGTAAGAATTGAGGTACAGTTCAGTGACCTGTCGGAGGTCCCAGGGCTGGTAATGGCAGGCATGGTCATCAGAAGCGTTACTCTGAGGATGATGCCAGATTTCGAACTGCCTGAGGGAACAGTGAAATCATGGGAAGATGTGTCAAGCAGTGCTCAAGCTCCCGCAGCATTTACTTGGTTCAGCATTTGTTTGCGTGTGCTCACGTGCTCATGCTAGGATGTAGGTACTCGTGGTGTGTGTGTGTGTAAGTCAGAGGACAGCTCACAGGAGTCTCTTCACTCCTTTTTACCACATGGGACCTAGGGATAAGCATCCTTATCTGTAGCATCCTTACCTGAAGAGCCACCTCACTGGATCAGTAATTTTCTTATTCATGTGTGTATGGGAGGGGTATGTGTGTACTTGTGGCTATACATGTATGTGCGTGTGTTTGTATGAGCCAGAGAACAATCTGAGTGTTGCTTTTTTGAGCCAACCACCTTGTTACTTTTGAAACCGGATCTCTTACTGGCTTGGAGCTCTCTCATTTGGCTAGGTATCTGTCAGTCCCAAAGTTACTCAATAATCAACAAGTGAGTGTTACTGTACTCAGTCTTCCCTCCTCCTCCTTCTTTTTCCTTCTTCTCTTCTTCCTTTTTCTTCCTCCTCCTCTTCCTCTTCCTTCTCCTCCCCTTCCACTTCTCTTCCTCCTCCTCTAATGTTGATTGTGGGGCTGGAACTCAGGACTTAACTGCTGGAGCCATCTTCTCAACACTCTCCCAGAAGGAGCCTGGGTTACTCAATCTCACTGTCTGTGTAGGAGATCACACCCCTCCACCAGAACAGTCCTTTAGCAAACGGTGGCACCTCAGCCTCCTAGTGACACCACCTTCAATAGCCTCTAGACTCTTGACTCCGGCTGAGATGTTCAGATTTTAAAGAAAACAAAAGTCTGATTCAGTGTTTCCAGCATGGCAGGAAACTCAAGTCCTCTATTTAATCTGCTGCTAAAAGGAAAAGGAAAAAAAAAAAAGGCCCACACTTTTGTGTCTTGGAAAATTCTGAATGTGTATTATTTCACTCCACAGCAAACACTGCTCACCACAGAGGCTGCCCAAGGTAAAAGGCAGAAGGAGAGAGGATTGCCATATCATACACATAGCAATAAACAAGAGCCTGGAAAATCATTCTGCAAATCCGACTCAGTACACACCACTGGCAAGAGGAGAAACCTCAAAGCCTCGCCTAGACCACACAGTGGACGAGCAGATGGGTTCTCTGGAATTGCTGGAAGACCTGGCAACCCATGGAGCCTATGTGGGATGGTGGAAGATAACAGAAGTTAGGAGCATTCAAGGTGAAGGAAAGAAGATTTGTGGATTTAGGGACAGGTACGCATTTGTTGGGTGACAAAGATAGACGTGTCTGGGTATTTGCACTGGATTCCTCAGAGCTGTCGGTGGGTGCGAGCCCATCAGATTTACCAGAGCTTTCAGACACAGCTGCCACAGCGACAGAGTGCGTCTAAGTACCCAACCAGAGGACTCGGTCCACCTTAGAGATCTGCAGAAGAAAGATGAACCCTTAAGGGAAATCAAGAGGAATTTGGGGAGGATGTTTTTCCCACCTGGGGGCAGCGGCACCAGTGATGAGAGCAGTGGTATGGGCCAGGAGCTCTGCGGGTTCCATTATGCAAGGAGGAACTCTGGACTTGCACTTGGCCAGTTGTTAAAGATGCTGAGTTGTGACCCAGGGAGATGGCTCAAGTTGCTAAAGGCTTCACTGTGCAAGCATGAGGACCTGAGTTCAATCCCTGGAACCCAGGAGCAGTGTTGAGTGTGGTGGCGTACTCATGTAATCCCAGCACTTGGAGAGTTGGACATGGGCAGCTTCTTGGAGCTTGGTGGCCAGTCAGCCTTCTTAAATTAGTTAACACCAGGTCCCAGTGAGAGACTCTGTCTCAAAAAACAATGTGAGGGCCAGTGAGATGGCTCTGAGAATAAAGAAGCTTGCGGCTAAGCCTGATGACCTGAGCTTGACCCCTGAGACCCAAGAGAGAACCAACTGCTGGCAAATTATTCTCTGATCTCCGTACACATCTGTGGCATGCGTGCCTCCCCCCATGATAACTGCCCCCCCCCAAAACACTTCAAGATGGATGGATCCTGAGAATGACATTCAAGGTTGACCTCTGGCTGCCACATGCATATGCATACATGTACACCTGAACACACACACACACACACACACACACACACACACACACCACACTTAAAGATAGATGCTGGGTTACTGAAGGACCACAGCCTGTATCCAACGTTCATATTTATTGTTTCTGGCTGACCCCAGGGAAGTCAAACGGCCCTATCTTCCAGAGGAACGGAAGTCAGAGGAAGACGCTGAAGGTCAGAGCAAAGACTGGTGCAGAGGGGACTACAATACATGCCCAGCTAGGTCAATTAATAAAAATCAGCCTTCACTTTTCTGAGAGCTCTGTTGCTCCCATCACAATTTTTCACCCACTTAGCTCATAAGCGCCTCTGAGCAGTTTTGCACGGCAGGAAGGCAAAGGTTATTCATCTTCATCTTGTTTCGTGAAGAAACAAAACCTTGGGGGCAGTGAAGTGATTTATTCAAAGTCGCAAGGTCACCGTGGGGTTCTATAGCTGGTAGAGAAGAGGGGCTCAGGCTGCCCTTTTCAGTTTCCTGACCACAGCAGACATCAGCAATCGATCCCAGAACTCTCTACCACTGAGTTTGGGATCCTCTCTGAAGTGCTCCTGGAAGCCGTTACCAGTTGCCTGGAACGGCCCTGCAAAATGGAATCCCCTTCGACTTCCAATACTGTCTGATCTCCTTGGACTAGTGAGAGGGATGAGTCTCTGTAGACTGAAGGGACTTGACTAAGATTGCCCTGTGGCTCAGTGATACAAAATCTAAGCAAAGCCCCTCACCTTTAAATATGTTTCTTATATTGTTTATTTAAGGTGGAATTTAAGGTGGAAGTTTCAGTGTGTGTGTGTGTGTGTGTGTGTGTGTGTGTGTGTGTGTGTGTGTGTGTGTTGGCCAGTGTCTTCTTCTATCACTCTATGCATACCTTCATGCCTTGTGTCACAGTCTCTCACTGAACTGGAAGCTCACTGTTTCAGCTAAGCTGATCAATCAAACACTTACCCAGAACTAACTGTTCAACTACATATGAACACCTTAAAAAAAAAAAGCTATTACTTCTTCTAAGGCTTGAGTGAGTTTCAAAATCCTTTCTGGAGGCAACAAGCGGATTATCAACGTCAATAAAATGCAGTTTTACTTCGTACTAGTACTAATCCCCTGACTCTCAAGTGCTGCTTGCCCAGGGCTTCTGTTCTCATCAGACTAAAAAGATAAGCAGTGTTGATGTGATAGCTCAACAGGTAAAGTGCTTGCAGCCAAGTCTGATAACTGAGTCCCGTCTCTGGGCCCAGAAGGCAGAAGAAGAGAACTGACTCCTACAGGCTGTCTTCTGACCTCCACACACGAGCTGTGCTGCCCCCACCCCCCAAAAGATGGTTAGAGAAAAGAGGGGACCTGCTGGATGGTCGAGGTACATACCTTTCATCTCAGTACTAAGGAGGCAGAGGCAGGCGGATTTTTAAAAGTTTGAGGCCAGCTTGGTCTACAGAGTGAGTTCTAGGACAGCTAAGGCTACATAGAGAAACTCTGTCTTGAAAAACCAAGAGAGAGAGAGACAAAGACAGAGACAGAGAGACAGACAGAGAGACAGATAGAGAGACCGAGAGCCTTAGATCCCCTGGATATGAAGCCAGCCACTAGGAGAAGCACACTGAACACAAGTGGCCACCCCACCCCCACCCATGGGCTCCGCTATGAGAAAGACAGAAGACCCCCACATCTGTGTTCACCCCTGAGTGTCAATGCCAGCAAGCATGAGGCCAAATAGGCCACAAAGACGCTCTGCGACGACACTGTCAAAGTCAGTGCCTTGGCTAAGCATGCTGGGAAGATGCCTTAGTTACTGTCCTATTGCCACGAGGAGACACCATGACCTAGTCAATTTATAAAAGGAAGCGTTTAGCGGGGACCTTGCTTACAGGTTCAGCGGCTGAGTCCGTGACCGCCATGGCAGGAGGCATGGCGGCAGGCAGACCGGTGTGGTGCTGGAGCAGTAGCCGAGAGATTACGTCTGATCCAAAGGAAGGCGGTAGAGAGACAGTCTGGGCCTGGCGTGGGCTTCTGAAATCTCAAAGCCCACCCTCAGTGACACGCCTTCACCAACAAGGCCACACCGTCTTACCCTTCCCAAACAGTCCATCAACTGGGGACCAAACACTCAAATATATGACCCAACGGACGCCATGTTTATCCAACCTACCACCGGAAAAGAAGGCACCTACTGATTCAGACTAGGGTGCTCCAGGCATTGCCAGCGAAGTCAGACTTAACCCACTTGAATCCAGTTGTCTAATATAAGTACACGTTTCCCCCCCTCCCCCACCCCCGTCTGTTTTCAGTGCTGAGAATTAAGCCTAGATCCTCAGGCAGGCTAGCCAAACACTCTGCCACTGAGATGAATTCCCAGCCCAGGATACATCTTTCACCTAGTAGAAATGCTTACTGGTGGTAGAATGGAAAAAAAAATATTGCAGCAAATATGTAGAATACACTGAGCGGCCTCAGCCAAAACCAACGTAGAGGAGTTCCCCAGACCCACTGAAAAAAGGAGGCCGGAGAGCGAGTTGACTACGCATGACTGCATTTGTGTGAAGGGCAGGGCCGGCGAGGCTTATGGCACCGAGGGGAGAGTTTACCTTGGGGCTGGCTGCTGGGAGAGACCTGGAGGTCTGTGAATGACCCATTCCTAGGTCTGAGTGACTGGCTCCGCCTGTGTGTACAGGAAATCTCTCTTGTCCTAGATTTTTCTAGAGCGGCGCGAAGTCACTATGTGCAGAGGACGTGAAAATAGAAGTGAAACTACCTAAGGGAACAGGCTGTGGGGAGGGGAGAGACAGGGGAGGCTGATGAGGGAATGTACTCAAAATATATTTTTTGTATGAAGGTGGCCTGATATAGCCCAGTCTAAGACAGCTGAACAAAACTCATCAAGCTGTGTGTATATGTGAGACCAAAGCTGAGCTGTATGTGTATGTGTGTAAGACCAAAGCGAACAATGCTCTCTCTCTCTCTCTCTCTCTCTCTCTCTCTCTCTCTCTCTCTCTCTCTCTCCTCTCTCTCTCCTCTCTCTCTCCCTCCCTCCTCTCTCTCGGTTGGTTTTTTTTTTGAGTCAAGGTTTCTCTGTGTAGTCCTGGCTGTCCTGGAATTCACTCTGTAGACCAGGCTGGCCTTGAGCTTAGAGATCTGCCTGCCTCTGCCTCCCGAGTGCTGGGATTAAAGGCGTGCGCCACGGTGCCCAGCTTGTACGTTCTATCTTAATGATCTTTCGAGCCTAGTCTACATAGCAAGTTCTAGGCTAGCCAGGGCTATATAGTGTGACCCTGCCTCAAAATAAGTAAGTAAGTAAGTAAACAAACAAACAAACAAACAAACAGGGGCTGGAGAGATGGCTCAGTGGCTTAAAGCTCTGACCTGGGGCTCAATTCCCAGTACCCACGTAGCTGCTCACAGCAGTCTGTAACTCCAGTCCCAGGGGACCTGATGGCCTTTTCTGGTCAGGCTTGCATGTGGTACACAGACATACATGCAAGCCAAATATCATCCACGTAAATAGCAACAATACTAATAATAAATGAAGTAAAATAAGGTGGGTTTTTTTTTCATTGATAGGCATTAGTTTTGAGTCACAGCAGAGGCCACAGCCTGGGGTTTCTCACGCTGCTCTCATGGTGGGACATAGTTGAAAGGGATACTCAGCCCTAAAGGAAATGTTGTTAGGTCTCAGTGAGCTGGAGTCTCCAAGACTAGCCTGCGACTCACAGCTTTAAAAATGTTTTAGATAAGGGCTGGGGGGGGGGGGAAGGTGGTGGCTATGTCAGCAAAGTGCTGCCATGCAAGTGTAAGGACTTGAGTTCAATCCCCAGCACGGACAGAAAAGGTGAGCTTGGTTAACTAACCAGGGCCCAGAGGGGCTTGCGGAGACTAAAGCACCAACGAAGGACCATGCATAGACTGGACCTAGGGCCCCTACACACACGTCGCTGATGGGCAGCTCAGGCTTCATGTGGGTCCCCCAGTAAGGGGAGCGTGAGCCGTCTCTGACATGGACTCTGCTGCCTGCTTTTTGATCACTTCCCCCTGGCGGGGCTGCCTCACCAGGCCACAGGGGAAGAGGATGCGCTCGGTCCTTGATGCAGCTTGATGAGCTGGGGTGGGTTGGTTGTGGGGAGGGGCTCCCCTTTTCTGAGGAGTGGAGGAGGGAGGATAGGGGGAAGATGGGGAGAGGGTGGGACTGGGAGGAGAGGAGGGGGAGGGGGCTATGATTGGGATGTAAAGTGAATGAATGAATAAATAAATAAATGAAAAGAGAAAGGGGAAAAAATGTGGGCTGGGTGGTGCATGCTTAAAGTTCCAGCACTGGTGCAGAGAGAGACAGGAGGGGCCCTGGGCTGCACTGACCAGCCACCAGTGGCCTAATCAGCGAGCCGCAGGCTGGTGAGACCTTGTCTCCAAAACAGAGTGGACAGCTCTTGAGGAACAGTACCTGAGGTTGACCTCTGGTCTCCATAAGCATACACATGCAAACACACAAACATGTATACACACATATACACATAATCACACATGTGTACAGGGACACATACATATGCACACATGTGTGTACACACTACATGTAAACACATTTATATAAGTACACACACCTATACACACATAAACATATATACACATGTATACATATATATACACATGTATAGACTAATGTATACACACTAACAAACAGGTATATACACCAACACATATGTACACACAAATATATATACACACATGTATAGACTAATGTATACACATACACACATGTATACACACTAACAAACAGGTATATACACCAACACATATGTACACACAAATATATATATGCACCGTACACATTTCAGGTGAAAGAAAGGATTTAAGATAAATATTTTCAATCCCCAAGCCCACAGCCCCAGAGGCCCTGCTGTAAACTGTGTCTCACATGTATTTTAGTGTCTTCTTTCACACACTGTCCTAAGAAGGGTCCCCATAAGCTCACCTCATAGCAGCAGTGCCCTCACAGCACCCAGTGTGTGTCTGGCTCTACCCTGTGATAAGCTGCACCTGCCTGAATGTCTGCCTGTTTGCACAAATCTTCATATGCTTGTGCAAGCACGTCTTCAAGGTAACGGCTCACAAAAGCAGAAGTTTTGAGCTACAGGTTTATTCATTCATGTAATGACGTGTGTTGCCTTGTCAACGGTGTGGGAGGCTGCCCCACTCCCTTCCCCTTGGCCATGACTAGGTTTCGCCAAACCCTCTCCACCTCTGCCCTCCTCTCCCTGCCCCTTTCTCTTTCTTCCCTAATTTGTGTGTTCACATGAGTGTGTATGCACGCTCACCCATATGCGTGCATGTGGAGGTCACGCATTGACCTTACTCTGTTGTTTGCCACCTGATGCTTTGAGACAGGGTCTCTCACGGAACCTGGAGCTCACTGGGAGTCCAGACTGACTGACTCCTCCCTTCTCAGCTCTCCCTACCCAGCGCTGGCAGGCTAAGAAAGCATGACACAGCACTCAGCTTTCGGGGGACCTGAACCCAGGACCTCACGTCTGTGCTGCAGGCACTTTGTCCACCCCTCAACCTTTTCCCCCAGTATTTGAGGCAAGGTGTTGCTGTGCAAGCCAGGCTGGCCTTGAACTCCTGACATTATGACTGAATATCTTCCCTGACTCTCTTTTTCCATCAAACAGTTTTGAGTGTTTCTAGTCCAGCCGTTTAAACTGGTGTTACCCCTTCAGTATTAGTTTGCATGGATCCATTGTAAACACGTGTCCGTTGCTCTGTCAGTTTTTCTGTTTGTTCGTCTCCTTTAGCACTTTCCCCCCTGGGTTGAACTCTCTTACTCTGGGGTAGGTGAAGTTCCACTAGGTCTACCCTGTGTCTCCCACACACCCATTCTGTCTGTGGCCTAGAGTTGAGTCACATTGAAAGGGACCAAAGTTCACACACCCTAAAAATTTTTTTTTTTAATTTGGACCCTTCAGGATGAAGTCAGCAGATTGCAGTGACTAATTGTTTTATGATCTTGCTCTTTATATATTAAGGAAAGGACTCTTTGTCTTATCTACTCTGTTTTGCATGGAACTCTCTTCTGCCTCCTACCCTCATAATAATCCAAACAAAAGGAAAACAAACTTCAAAGCACATACCTCAGAGTACTGAGACACACTTGCTTCACCCGAAAGTACTCTCTGTGTTACTGTAGGGATACTACTTAAAAAAAAATTTTTTTTTAAACAGACAGAGTCTCACTAAGCTGCCCAGATTGACTGAACTCACTCTGTAGTCCTGGTTGAACTTGAACTTGCCATCCTCCTGCCTCAACCTTCTAAGTATTTGGGATGACAGGACTGCATTCCCATGTCCATTCAGGGAACAGTTTGTGTGTGCATGAGTGCGTGTGTGAGTGTGTGTATGTGTGTTGTTGTTGTGTTTTGTTTTGCTTTGCTTTTTAAATTCACATGGAAGCCAGAAGACAATCCTGAGTACTCTCATCAGGGATGATGCTGTTCACCTCATCGTCCACATCTGGACAGCGTCTCTCCTTAGCTCTCCTTAGCTCATCAATTAGGCTAGACCTGCTGGCCTGCAAGCCCATGGATTCTCCTGACTTTGCATCCCCAGCTCTGAGATTAAAACTATATGCCAACATGTGCTTTTTTTTTTTTTTAAACATAAGTGCAAGGGATTAAACTCTGGTCCTCATCCTAGCAAAGCAAACACTTTATTAAGCCATCTCTCTATATGGGAGGGAAATTTTTTGTTTCAAGATGTTTATTTGTTTGTCTTGAAACAGGGTTTCTCTGTGTAGCCCTGGCTGTCCTGGAACTCACTCTGTAGACCAGGCTGGCCTCAGACTCAGAAATCCATCTGCATCTGCCTCCCAAGTGCTGGGAGTAAATGCATACTTTATTATTATTTTATGAGTGTTTTACTTTCGTGTACGTCTATGCACCATGTGTGTGCCCAGTGCCCACAGAGGCTAGACAGAGTGTGAGGTACACCTTGGAACTGGAGTCAGAGACAGTTGTGAGCCACTGTGTGGGTGCTGGGAACAGAATGCAGGCACTCTGCCACAGCAACAAGCCTTTGGTCACTGAGCCAACTCCCCAGCTCCTGGGAGGGTATTGTTTTATACGTGCTCTTTGCTGAGGTCCCACAGCTCACAGGAAGCAAAGCTAGGGCAGCAGCCTCATTACCTGGCTCCAAGTGCCCAGAGAAAGCAGGAGTCCCGGCAGGTGCTGGCTTCGTTCCCTCTAGGTGTAAGAGGGATGCAGGGCCCAGCATGACGGCCAGGGTGGCCCTCAAATGTAATGTGTACATATTCCTCAGTGAAACAGGCATAAAGGAGAATGGTATACTACCACATAAAGCATATGGGGGGCAGTTTGGAATGAAGCATGGACATCCTTCTTTTACTCAACCTGTCAGGAGCATCATCCAGTTCCGGGTGGATGTGTGGACCACGATATTACAGTGGGACGGATGTACTGGTGAGAGGAAGGGGAGGAGCCAAAGGCGGGAAGAGGGAGCAATTGCCAGGCAGAAGGACCTGGTGGTGAGCTTTTATGACTCTTGGCACTGGGCCACGGCCACTCATTACACAAATCTGAGAGTGACCGTTATAATCCCTGAGCCCTTGAGCAAATCACTGCCTGAAAGGTTACCTTTCTGAAAACTGTCACTCCGTTAAAACCACCGGGCCAGAGAGCAAGGAACCAAGAGGAGGGTGTGGGGATGCACGTGGGCTGTGTGCTTTATAGGTGGCTTGTAAGAACGGTGCTCTTCCCATGTGGCCTGGCTGGCTGAATAGGATGGTATCTGGGAATCTGTGCCTGGTAATGTTTCTTTGGGGCCAGGAATGTGTTCTCTGTGGTGGAGCACTTGCCCTGAATCCTCCAGTGATGGTTTGGGATGTGGCTCAGTGGTACAGCACCTGCCTTGAACCCTCCAGTGATGGGCTGGGGTGTGGCTCAGTGGCAGGGCACCTGCCTAGAATCCCCCAGTGAGGGGCTGGGGTGTGGCTCAGTAGTAGAGCACCTGCCTAGAATTCCCCAGTGAGGAGATGGAGGCATGGCTTAGTGATAGAGCCCTTGTCTAACTTGAGTGAGTCCCTGGCTCTGCTCTCTAGCATTGAATAAAATCCAAACAAAACCATGTCAATTTTCTTCAGCAGAAAGCAATTTTCCCTTAAAAGCTGTCTTTGCTTTTCTTTTTGCCCCATATTTCAATCAATCCAAGTATTTTCCAGGTGGCTTGAGCCATGCAGTCACGCCAGTGAGAGCAGCTTATCTCCAGGGTAGATTTCCTGAGCACCACTTTCTAAATTCCTTCAATTCTCCCAGTCACCCTGATTACTGGGAGTATAAATAGGAAAACTGAGGCAACCTGGGCAAAGAAGCCTACCCAGCTGGTCTATAGTGGGAGCAGTCAGTGGTGCTGAGCCTCCAAGTTTGAACTCAAATTTTAAGCTTGGATATGTGCCTGAGGCTTGGCTGTTAGCAGCCAAGGCAGTGAGTGGCAGGCCCATCTTTCCTAAAAAAAATTTGTTTGCTTTTTTTTTTCAAGGCAGGATTTTTCTGTGGAACATCCTTAGCTGTCCTGGAACTCACTCTGTAGACCAGGCTGGCCTCAAGCTCAGAGATCTGGCTGCCTCTGGCTCCTGAGTTCTGGAACTAAAGGCTTGCATTATCACTTCCTCGCTTCCTTTAGAATTATTTAAAAAAAGGATTTATTTTAAATAATGTATATACGTGTACGTCTCTATGTGAGTATGTGCATGTAAGTGCAGTGCCCATAGAGGCCAGAAGAGGGCACAGTATCTCTTGTGCTGGGCTTAATAGGTTGTTGTAAGTTGCTGACATGAGCATTAGGGACTGAACACATATCTGCAAAGGACAGTACTTGTTCTTAACCACTGAGCCATGTCTTCAGCTCCAAGACATCTGTAATTGTCCCTAATACCATAGAGTGGCAACTTTCCTAACACTGCAACCCTTTAATACAGTTCCTCATGTTGTGGTGACTCCCCCCACCCCCCCACCCCTGGCAACCATAAGATTATTTTCATTGCTACTTCATAACTGTAATTTTGCTACTGTTGTGAATCATAATGCAAATATCTGTGTTTTCCTAAGGTCTTAGGCTGCTCCTGTGAAACCGTTTGACCACCAAAGGGGTCACAAGCCACAGCTTGAGAACTGCCCTCACAGAGCGTGCTATAGACAACAAGGGCTGGCACTCCATCTCTGTTAGAGCCTGACACCACAGAGCTCAACAGGCAGCAAGGCCGTCCCAGACCTTCCCAGCAACACAGAGCACAGAACCTGAGACACTGGCCCCTACTGCACCCTACTGCCCCCTGATCCTATGTATATATTTTAATTCTAGCATCACAGGTCTGTCTTTGCAAAACAGCAGAACAAGCTACGGTCTGAGCCAGGGTAGCTGTCTGGGATGCTGGCCCATAGGAGACATGACAAGGCCCCATCTTGATGACCTTCAAAGCAGAGAGAACCAAGAGCGGTTTTACAAACACACACCAGGGGAACTGGGCCTGGTAATGAACGCCTATCCCTTCCAGATAATCTGAGGCAGGAGGATGGTATGATGATGGCCAGCCTAGGTTACAGAGTAAATTCAAAGAACTCAAAGAGCTGGCCTGGACAGGTAAGAGAGATCTTGTCACACATCTACACAGACACACAGACAGATAGACACACACACACATACACACATGCAGAAAGAGAGAGAGAGAGAGAAAGAGAGAGAGAGAGAGAGAGAGAGAGAGAGAGAGAGAGAGAATGGTAAGAAGAAAAATAAAAGCTGGGCTTGGGATAGAACAGCTCAGTGGTAGAGCCCCTGCCTAGAATCCCCCAGTGAGGGGCTGGGGTGTGGCTCAGTGGTAGAGCCCTGCCTAGAATCCCCCAGTGAGGGGCTGGGGTGTGGCTCAGTGGTAGAGCACCTGCCTAGAATCCCCCAGTGAGGGGCTGGGGTGTGGCTCAGTGGTAGAGCCCCTGCCTAGAATCCCCAGTGAGGGGCTGGGGTGTGGCTCAGTGGTAGAGCACCTGCCTAGAATCCCCCAGTGAGGGGCTGGGGTGTGGCTCAGTGGTTGAGCACCTGCCTAGAATCCCCCAGTGAGGGGCTGGGGTGTGGCTCAGTGGTAGAGCACCTGCCTAGGATCCCCCAGTGAGGGGCTGGGGTGTGGCTCAGTGGTAGAGCACCTGCCTAGGATCCCACAGTGAGGGGCTGGGGTGTGGCTCAGTGGTAGAGCTCCTGCCTAGGATCCCCCAGTGAGGGGCTGGAGTGTGGCTCAGTGGTAGAGCACCTGCCTAGAATCCCCCAGTGAGGGGCTGGGGTGTGGCTCAGTGGTAGAGCACCTGCCTAGGATCCCCCAGTGAGGGGCTGGGGTGTGGCTCAGTGGTAGAGCACCTGCCTAGGATCCCCCAGTGAGGGGCTGGGGTGTGGCTCAGTGGTAGAGCACCTGCCTAGAATCCCCCAGTGAGGGGCTGGGGTGTGGCTCAGTGGTAGAGCACCTGCCTAGGGGCTGGGGGTGTGGCTCAGTGGTAGAACACCTGGGGTGGGTCTCTGGTAGAGATGGTGCAGAAAATCTCCACCAGAAAGTGGAGAAGGAAGCCTAGGTGTCACTCTACCATCCTGCCTCGGCCTGGGATCCTTACTCATCCCTGGAGTCCAGCTGTCTCCTATAGTCTCCCTCTGAGCAGCCTGCCTGCAAGATAGGCATCTCAGGGCAAGCAGCCTCATGTTCTTTCTGTGGTCCCCATGTGTCAAACACAGAGCAAGACCAAAGCAAATTGGCATCCTCATGAGAGAGTTTTGTCTGTCTAGGATTTCTCTGTATAGCCCAGGCTAGCCTAGAACTCCCAGACCTCTAGACTCTACTTCCAGACTGCCTCGTACCCTTGTGAGTTTTACATACAGTTATGTGATACAGTGATTTTTCTTTGTAGTCATGGAGGATTTGTGTGTGTGTGTGTGTGTGTGTGTGTGTGTGTGTGTGTGTGTGTGTGTGTCTTTAAGCTCTGAGCTTGGGGCTGGTGACAGACCAGCCTGCCCTCCTGATACTTCGCTAGTTGAATCTGCACAGGTGTGTGCACTTTCCTGTGATGTCCCAACAAGTTCCTGGCTTTCCTCTGCAAGCCCCCATCACAGGCCCAGGGGTGTCTATTCTCTCTTCACAGATGCCTTGGGGATGGGGCTGACTGGGATTCAGGGAAGGCGTGAAGGTGAAGGACTACAGTTAAGTTCCTGGCCATCCACTAATTCACTGTCCGGGATTTCCAGCACACATTTTGCATGAGAAGGTACTAAATAAATGTTGGGTGAGGGACCCTCCCTCCCCCACTTACTAGTAGGTCATACCTTCCAGAAAAGTCATAAATGTCACAATTTTTTTTTCCAAACTACAAATCAAACTGGCTGGTCATTAAAGATCAAGGCTGAGCTAGTTGCCTCTGGCTAAGACAGTGAGAGGAAGTCCAGGCTTAGGGAATGATCCTGGGCAGTCCTGAAGGTGGCCACCTTTGCTCCTCATAGCATAAATATATCCCTTGCCGATATGTCACACTCTCTTGTATTCAGAACCCCTAAAGGGATGGAAGAGCTCTGAACCTCCCCATCAAGTTTGGGGAGGTGACTCTAAGGGACAGGCCATTGGTCCCCCAATATACATGCCACTGGAGGACTATGGTTTGCCCTGGTATCCCTCTTTAGACAGCAAGGAAGGCCACCTTCTCTCAAGAGCCTCTGAGTTAGGCTGGGCTGTGTGCTGCCAGCTTCCGGCCGTTCCCTTGTGAGCTAAGTTCTACGCCAGTCTCTGGCGGCAGGTACGACGAGGGGGCCGGACTCCCCATTCATTCCCCTCCTTTCTGATGATTGCTAGGGTCAGAGCCAGATGTGTTTGCAGTTAGTGACCTAAGAGTTGCAGAGTGAGGTCCAGAACACTTAAGGAGGGTCGGGGGTGGGGTGGGGGGTGGAGAGCCGAGAGACAGGGGTGGGGGTGGGGACTGCTGAGTGGACTCCTTACCAACCCTCCGCACATGCCCTACTGCCTCCAGAATGGCCCTGGTGTCCCAGCAGCACCCCTCTTCATATCTTCTGCTCCCCAACCCTGCTGCACCTACCTGGCGTGCTCATGCTCCGCAGGCTCCGGGTGCTTCCTCCACGTTGGCCTCCAGCTTCCTCCAGCGCTGGGCTCCGGCCTTCAGCGGTTACCTGCTGGAGGCTGCCACCCTTCCCAGGCCTTGGAGACCCACGGGGTCGCCAGCGGCCAGGAGCCCAGAAATAAGCCGTCTCAGAGAGAGGAGAGAGAAAAGAGGGAGAAAGAGAGGAGAGAAAGAGAAGAGAGAAGAGACAGAGAAAGTGTGTCATAAGCTGGTAGGGGCGGGGGAGAAAAAAATGCAAAACCAGACAGGAAATGAGACTTGAAAAAAATTGCAAAAGGTTAGAAAAAGAGATAAGGAAGGGGGATGGGCGGAGTTTGAGCCTAAGGCTTTGGGGGTTCTGGCTGTACTGAGGTAAGGGGTGCTCTCAGGGTGACGACATTGCGGAGGCCTGGGTACTAAGTCCAAGGTGGCCAGGCTACCTGCTTTAAATGGGGGTGAAGCTGGCCCAGCCATGGGTTCCCCGTGAGAGTTTAGGAGGGGCACCGTTTTTACGTTTTTTTTTTTTCTGGGGTAGTTTGGAAAGAGGGGTCTTGATTTCTTTATTGGGAGGGGTGATGTACAGGAGGGCAGCTTCTCCTTCCATCAGAGACTCAAGTTTGCTCGGAAATGGAGCCAGACAGGAGTCAGAAAGAGAATGTCCCCCCTCCCCCCCCCAAAAAAAAGAGCCAGCAGATGATCCCCAACACCGGGCTCAGAGAAATAGGCTTGCCTTGGGAGAACGGTTTGAAATATTAATTATAACTACTTTTTAAAGTGTGGGGTGGGGGTGGGGTATATATGTGCTGGTTTCTAAAAGATGCTGTGTCTGGCTTTTCAAATCGCTTTCTGACTTTTCCCCTTGAGTCTCCTAGGCTGACAGACAGCAAACTGCAGTGACTCTCCTGTCTCCACGCCCACAGCCCCAGGGTTGCAGGTCTGGCCACACACAGCTTTGTGTGGGGGCGGGGGAGGGAGGAGGGAGTGCTTGGGATTTGAACTTGGATCTTCCTGCTTTCACAGTAAGCTCTTATATGCCAAGCCCTCTATAAAAAGGAGAGCTCTCCCCATAAAAGGCGAGAAAGGAATCCACATGCTTTCAGACAATTGAACTGTATGAAGATGTACACAGGGCGCATGCACCGAGTGACAACTTCTCACCAACTGAACAAAGCGTGTAGTTCACACCCACACTGTGCCCCATCAAAACGTGAGACTTCTGTGTCTCCCCCCAGGTTCTCTTCCAATCACTGTCTCACCTCGTAGCAGCTCGCTCAGCCCCAGCTGAGACTGGTTTCACCCATTCAGGAACATTGTTACTTTTTGTTTTTAAATTGATGGCGATTGAGTCCAGGGTCTTCTGTATAGTAAGCAGGCATTCTGCTGCTGAGCCACACCCCAGCCCCTCACTGGGGGATTCTAGGCAGGAGCTCTACCACTGAGCCACACCCCAGCCCCTCACTGGGGGATTCTAGGCAGGTGCTCTACCACTGAGCCACACCCCAGCCCCTCACTGGGGGATTCTAGGCAGGGGCTCTACCACTGAGCCACACCCCAGCCCCTCACTGGGGGATTCTAGGCAGGGGCTCTACCACTGAGCCACACCTCCAGCCCCTCACTGGGGGATTCTAGGCAGGTGCTCTACCACTGAGCCACACCCCAGCCCCTCACTGGGGGATTCTAGGCAGGGGCTCTACCACTGAGCCACACCCCAGCCCCTCACTGGGGGATTCTAGGCAGGTGCTCTACCACTGAGCCACACCCCAGCCTCTCACTGGGGGATTCTAGGCAGGGGCTCTACCACTGAGCCACACCCCAGCCCCTCACTGGGGGATTCTAGGCAGGGGCTCTACCACTGAGCCACACCCCAGCCCCTCACTGGGGGATTCTAGGCAGGGGCTCTACCACTGAGCCACACCCCAGCCCCTCACTGGGGGATTCTAGGCAGGGGCTCTACCAGTGAGCCACACCCCAGCCCCTCACTGAGGGATTCTAGGCAGGTGCTCTCCTGCTGAGTCTCATCCCCAGCCCCTGGTTGTAAACTTTCCCTAACTGGAAGCAAGCACAGGCTTCCCCTTTTGTTCTTCCTTCTCACTCAGTCTTCAGTGTTTGACATTTATGGATGGGATCGAATGCAGGTGTAGTTCATTAAGATTTGGCTTCCTCCCACCCAAATCTTCTTAAACATGTTAAACTTTTCAGAAAGCTCAGAAGAAGAACGCAGTGATAGCCATGATTTCCCGACACCTGATTCTTATAGTTGATATTTTTGGCGCATCATAACCTCTCCATCTATCAATCTTCATTTGAATGCATTTTATAAACAGGTGAGCAGACATTGGTAAGGTACCCTCTACATACACCATCCTGTATGTCCCTCGCTGGAGAACTGGGTTTGTCCTCATGTTGGGGGTCATACACAGAACGTCGCCCATACCGAGCAAACTATGCCCTTAGGCCTCTTTATACTTTTTATCTTTAAAAAATTAAATTAAAAGATTTTTCTGTGTGTGCAATGTTTTCTTGTGTGTTTAGTTGCACGTGTGTGTGTGTGGGGGGGTGCATGTGTGTGGAGGTCAGAGGTCAACGTGGGGTGTTGATTACTAGGAAATTGTGCACTTGTTCTTTTGAGACAGTGTATGTCATTAATTTGGAATTCAGCCAGGGTGGCTGGCCAGTGAATCCCAGGGACCCACCTGTCTAGGACACCCCAGTGCTGGGGTTACAAGCACACACTGCCAGGAACCCACCTGTCTAGGACACCCCAGTGCTGGGGTTACAAGCACACACTGCCAGGGACCCACCTGTCTAGGACACCCCCGTGCTGGGGTTACAAGCACACACTGCCAGGGACCCACCTGTCTAGGACACCCCAGTGCTGGGGTTACAAGCACATACTACCACACTCAGTTTTATGTAAAACATCAGCTCTGGGAATGGACCACAAATCTTCATGTTTGTAAGGCGCCACTCCACCCATTAAGGCATTACCCAGCCCTAATCAGACAATTTGTTGTTGTTTGAGACAGGGGCTCTCTGTGCAGCCTTCCGTGTCCTGGAACTCATTATGTAGACCAGGCTGGCTTCAAACTCACAGAGATCCACCTGCCTCTGCCTCTGGAGCGCTGGGAATAAAGGCGTGTGCCACCACCGCCTAACTAATCAGAGAAAAATTTAAAGGCAACAATTTACATGTGGGTCTCACTATGTATGTATATATTATACATGTAAATTATTTATATGCTATTTTAAATATATTTATATTATTTAAAATATAAATTATTTATATATTATATTTAAATATATTATTTTAAAATTATGTGTATATGTCTCTCTCTATATAAATATGCGTATGTGTACGTGGGTGCGCGTGCATGCATGCCCACATGAGTGCAGGGGCTGGAGATTTGATCTCCTGGAGCTGGAGTCTCAGAAGTTTGTGTGTCATCTGGTGTTGGTGCTAGGAGCAGCACTTGGGTCTTTTGCAAGAATAACATTTGCTCCTAACCAGTAAGCCATCTCTCCAGCCCCTAAAACTTACAGGCAGGTTTTGGCTGTGTGATAAAATGAATTTTGGTAAATGTGTGTACCGTGTCATGCAAAAACCCTCGCGAAGACACAAGACCTCTTCGTCTAATACGGCTGTATCCAGTGACTTCTGATCGCTGAATGCTGTTTGGGTGGCTGCTATGAATAGGCACTAAACTTTAAATTCTGCTTAGGTTTAGTTGATCTTAACTTAAATCTAGGAACCATTATTTGACTCTGTCACTGAAAACCTTTCATGCACACTGAAGCAATTTACTTGCCGACTTAGAAATTCCACGGAACCTAAGTAGAGAACAAATATTTCTGAGAGGAACTGGATGTTCATTGGCGGGCTTGTAGGACTACTTCATACACATCAGGTGAGGCAGGAGCTGGAGAGAAGGCTCAGCAGGTAAAGGGTTTGCAGCACAAGTGTGAGAAGCAGTGATCGGATCCTTGGCGCCCATGTACGTTGTGCGCAGGCGTGGTGGCCTCCACCGTGATCTCAGCTTATGGGAAGCGGAGATGGGGATTCCCAAGGCAAGATGACCAGTTAGACAGACGAGTCTGCACGCTCTGGGTTCAGCGAGAGGCCCTGCTTCAGTGAAGAAGACAGACTCGAGGGAAGGAGACATTTGCTCACAACCTCTATCGAGAGATTGCAATTGCGCGTGCACACGGGTGCATAACATCCACACACAAGAGCCCAAGCCTACACGCAGAGTAAAGGACAGAGGATGGGGCTGTACTAGGTATTGAGCCTAGGGCCTCACTCGCGGAGGAACAAATACAGGGTTAGCTGCCAAGTGCCCGCGTTGAGGGATAGGGTAAAGTGAGCCATGGAGCTTCTAGGAGGGGATGCTGTGGGCCGGATCTTATGATAGTCTCTTGTTGGTCACCATGTGTTCTGATTTCAGCATTGCGGCGGCTACCTCAGGCTGCATGACTGAACCTCATAACAGCAGCTCTTCCAGAACTCTCTGCAGTACGAGACACTCCCCCTTCTTAAAGTAAATGTCTAAACCAGGTGGGGTGGTGTACACCTGTAATTCCTGCACTTGAGGGGCAGGAGGATCACCAGTTTGAGCTTAGTCTGGGCGATACAGCGGGACTCACAGGAAAAAAAAAAAAGAAAAGATTAAATCAAATGTTTTTTTAAAATATCTAATCTGTTATGGATTGATTGTTTTGTAAAATATAATGAAAATTAATTACTAGAAAATGGAATGTTTAAAAAGACACTCAAGATACAAGCTGACAGACCATGCTTGGCTACCGCAACAATGTTGGGCATGTTATAAAAATCTCAAAATGCTGAGTCTCCATTTACGTCTTCTGGTTTGGACTAGCCTACACAAGGCCCTCATGCCAGATTGTGGATCGCTCCCCTGCAGAAAAGACAGCTTGCTGATGATGCTCGTGTCTGCCCCGAGACGGACCAGCCCAGCCTTCCCTCCTGAACCCACTGGAAGAGGAAAGATAAACATCACATTGGTTGCTTGGATGTTCACAATCAGGGCCTGAAGTCAGCAGCTTGAAAGATCCAGGCTTGGGGTGAGACTATAGCTAGTCGGTAGATGTGTGTACATTTTCTGGGGAGAAATGAACAAATGACTATTCACCCCATAGAGTACCAAGCACGGAGCAAAGAAATGACTCCATAGAATTCAGCTTGGGGGAATCAACAAGTTCTAGCGGGGTCCCTTACAGGAGTATGGGTGAGGGGTTAGTGACAGAAGCATGGATGACAGAAGCCTGGTGCATCACCCAAAGCCAGCCCAGGCCAGAGTGACGGCTTAGGAGAGCTGCATCCCTGAAGCTCCACACAACACTTGCATGGCACTCCACAGGTTGGAGTCTTCTCTCCCCAGCATCTGCTGCTGTGGCTTCTCTGACTTGGCAAGGGGGGTCTTATGAATCCTGTAAGTTTCATCTCTTCTGGGACTTGTGAGATGTCTTTGTATCCTAAGGCTCATGAGCCGCTTTCCTCCCGCCAGGTGGGAGTTTTTTCAACTCAGATTCAGTCTCGGCACACTAGCAGAGCGCTTGCCTGACAGGCACAAAGCTTTGAGTTCCAACCCCAGCACTGCATGGACTAGGCACGATAGTATGCCTGTGATGCCAGCACTGGGGAGGTGGGGATGGGGTAATCAAGAAGTCAAGATCATCCTTGGATATTGTCTTAGTCACCGTTCCACCGCTGTGAAGCGGTGCCACGACCAAAGCAACTCATAAAGGGAAGCATTTAACTAGGGCCTTGCTTTAGGTTTCAGAGGCTTAGTCTGTATGACCATGGTGGGGGGCATGGTGACACACAGGCAGACGTGGTGCTGGAGAACCAGCTGCGAGACCCACAGGCAGAAAGACAGAGGTGGTGTGGGGGGAGGGGAGGAGACTGAGCTTGGAATAGGCTTTTGAAACCTTAAAGCCCACCCCCAGCGACTCACTTCCTCCAACAAGGCCACGCCTCCTAATCCTTCTAATCCTTCTCAAATGATGCCACTCTTGATGACTAAGCATTCAAATAAATATATGAGCCTATGGGACTGTGGTTGGTTTGAATAAGTTTGGCCCCATAGACTCATGTGTTTGAATGCTTGGCCCATAGGGAGTGGCACTATTAGGAGGTGTGGCCTTGTTGGAGGGGGTGCGGCCTAGTTAGAGGAAGTTTGTCACTTAAATGCTCAAGCTATGCCCAGTGTGAAACAAAAATCCAGTCTCCTCCTGGCAGCCTTCAGATCAAGATGTAGAGCTCTCGGCTCCTTCTCCAGCAGCACGGCTGCCTGCGTGCCACCATGCTTCCTGCCTGGATGATAATAGACTGAACCTTTGAACTGTAAGCCAGCCCCAATTAAAAAAACGCTTGCCTGTTAAAGGAACTTTTATTCTCCCGACTTAAGTGTCGTCTCAGAGGCTTACTGCCTCTGTCTGCTAATTTACTCTAGTCCCGGAAGCTTCTAGCCTCCATACAATCTAATCTAGTCTTAGAATGTTTCCAGCCTCTGAGACGTTCCGCTGAATAGGCTCACCCTTTCTCGCTTTTTCTGAACTCTGGCTGGCTGGTTCAACTCAGCTGTTCTGACTCAAAGTCCACTGTTAGCTGATTGATTCAGTCTGGCTTCTCTTTCCACCTCTGACTCTGAATTTGTTTTGCTTGGCCTCAAACTAACTTCGGCAATCTGTTCTAATCTTCTGTCTCATTCTCATTCTCTGGCTCTTTCTATCTTCACCAGTGTCTAGCTTGCTCTCTTTCTGCAACCTGTCCCGGTACAACTGTCCCAGTAAAATTGTCTCCTCCATCTGTCCCTCTGCACTGCTCTCCTAAGTCCTCTCTTTCCTGTCTTGTCTGGTGAGAGTTGGGCATAGCCCATCCTGTCTCATTCTGTCATATCTCTCCCTCCCTCTCTCTCTCTCTCTCTCTCTCTCTCTCTCTCTCTCTCTCCCAGTTACTCTCATTCATTACTTTGTCTACCTCTCAATTAGACACCATTTTCAAACATCACTGCTTCCTTATACCAACTAACTTTACCATCATCACTTGGGATTAAAGGTGTGTGCTAAGGGAGTGTCTGCATTCCAACTGGGTCACTTAGACCTAGAAGGTCTTTGGAGGTGATCTCTTGCCAGAACAGCCATGTTCTAAATTTAAATTCCTCTACATTTGTCTTTGTAAGAGTTGCCTTGGTCATGGTGTCTCTTCACAGCAATGAAACCCTAACTAAGACGGGGACCCATTCTTATTCAAAGTACCACAAATAAGTAGTGAGCTAGCCTGGGGTCCCTGTCTCAAAAAAGAAGAAAAAGAAGGAAGGAAGGAAGGAAGCAAGGAAGGAAGGAAGGAAGGAAAGAACAAAAGATCAAAGCTCACAAAAGCAGCTGGAACAAACATTTCCCAAGGGTGGAAAGGAGCAAGGGATGCTGGGAAGGTATATGATCTCAAACAATGGAACTCTAGGACACACACAGAAGCCACACCCACATAATAAAGATGATTACTATGGGACAGCCTGGCCATTCCTGGGTTTGGAAAACACAATTGGCAAATTAATAAAATCAATATAAACATCGCATAATTGGGTTGGAAAACATCAGTCAGGCCCCTCCTCCGAGGCTAGAGAGCAAAAACAGTATAAAACCCCAAAGAAAAGGAAAAGTTAGGAGAAAGAGTGAGATGCCAATGGTCAATTCAAAAGGCCAGGCTCGCCTAGACTTCCAACAGAAAGGGAGGATTCACCAGGAAATGAGAATTCGTCTCAGAGCTCACTCAGCCCTATAGGGTGATCCAGGAAGAACCCTGAGAAGTTGAATGCGAGCACCCGTGTCCCAGCTGCACCCCAGGCTGAGGCAGGTGGATTGCTGGAAGCCAGAAGTTCAAGGCCAGTATAGTTACCTTTTATGAGATCTTGCCCCAAAACAAAAATGGACACAGCATGAGTTTAAAAAATAATCCTTAGGACAGAGGAGCTGGCTAAGTTTGCAGAATGCTTGCTGTACACGTTTGAGCATCTGGGTTCTGGTCCCCACATAAAGAGCTGGGTGTGGTAGTGCAATCTCAGCCCTGGAGTGGCAGATACAAAGGCAGTCAGCCGGTCTGGCTGATTCAGTAAACTCTGGGTTCAGGGAGAGAGCCTGTCTCCAAAACTAAGGCGGAGGACATGTGAGAAAGCTAAAGGCCCCATTACCACAAATGACACTGAATTTGGTCTCTCTGGGACCAAATAGTGGAAGGAGAGAAATGCCTCTGGAATACTGTCCTCTGACTTTGTACTCACACTGTGACTTGTACACACACACACACACACACACACACACAGACACACACACAGACACACACACACACAGACACACAGAGAAAGAGAGAGACAGACAGACAGACAGAGATATAGAGAGACAGAGAGACAGAGAGACAGAGATCACTCACACAGAACGTAGAAGATGATTAAGGAAGAACTCCAAGGTTGTCCTCTGGCCTCCACTGTCAATTACGCATACATACATGCACATGCCCCTGCACACACACACACACACACACACACACACACACACACACACACACACACACACAGACATAAGAAGCTCTTTATCCAGATATAGCCACAGGACATTTGGGGAAGGAGCTGGGATTCAGGGGCAGTTTAGAAGATTCTGAAATCTTACAGGAAAAGCACACGTACCAATGGTGAATCAAACGGCTTCCGAGTTCCCAGAGCTGCTCCAGCTGGACAGACAGTGAGGTGAGGCCTCCGCCTTGTCAGAGAAATTGGCTTCTGCGTTCAGTGGAGCAATCAATCAAGGGCAAAACAAACGCGGCAGCATTCTTAGATATGCAGGGAGTGTTGACGAGTCACTTCCCACAGCCCTCGGGTAGCGCATTGCCAGAGAACTAGGGAGCATATAATGAAGAAATGTGGTAAGAGGAGAAGACATGGGATCCAAAGACCGAGAGACGTCCAAAAGGATAATAAACAGGAGGGAAACAGGGGACGAGGAGATGGCTCAGCGGGGAAAGCGCCTGCTGCTCAAGCACGAGGACCCGGGTTTGAGCCCCGCGCCCCCGCCCCCCCCCCCCGCTCCCTCCCCCCTCGCCTCCTTCCCTCCTCTTGCCCCCCCACCCCCGTGCCTGTGTAATAGCCAAGTGTGGCAGTGAATGTCTACAGCCCTAGTGATGAGAGAGATGGGGAATAAAGACACTTGGGCCATGTCCAGCCAGTAAGCCCAACCAATGAGCTCCAGGTTCACCAAGAGAGTCTTTCTCAGGAAAAAAAAATGTTCAGTGACCACTGAAGTTGACTTCTAGCCTCCACACACATATGCACATGTACCTTGTGTACCTGCACGCACATGTGCACACACACACACACACATACACACACACACACACATGAAAATATAAAGAAGGACAAAAATAACCCAAAAGAGTGAGTGCCTCAGATACTGTGATGGTTAAATCTTCATTGTCAACTCGATGGGATTTAGAACCTCTGTGGATACAAATCTTAGCGCGCGTCTGAGAGGAATTTCCTAGAGAAGGTTAATTAACATGGGAAGGCACAGCCTGAACATAGGCTAAGGTCTTTGGGTGAATAAAAAAAATCAGGAAGCGAGCTGAACCCAACATTTCATTCTCTCTGTGTGCTGCCCACAGATGCAATGTGACCAGTCACCCCGCATTCAGACTGCACCCCTTCAAACTGTGAGCCAGTATGATTCCTTTCGCTATTAAGTTGCTTCTGTCAGGTATTTTGTGACAGTAATAGAAAAAAAAATCAATGAATATGGAGACCTAGGTGAGAAAAATTAGTATGCCAGGGATTTCAGTAAAAACAACAACAGCAGCAGCAGCAGCAGCAACAACAACAACAACAACAACAAAAACCATCGACAGCTAGCAGAAAGATGCTAGCTACCCAAAAGAACTGAAAAAAGTCTAAGTAGTAGTAGCATGTTGGGCTACATGCTACTTTGGCCAGATTCCCCATTATGTGTTAAAAATGGTCACCCTTAAGGAGTCTTACTAGAAAGGGAGTAAGCAACACTGTGTGTTATTTTTTACCTGCCCTATGTGCTGTATCAGCCGGCTTTTTATTACTGTAACAAACTACCAGAGGCAGGGTATGTTACATAGAGCGTTACAGGGAAAAGAGCTCTACTTAGGCCGTGTTTAGACTGACTAGAAGTGCAAACAGTATGGCACAGGCTGTGTCAAAAGGCTGTGGGTGGCTTGTCCCATTGTGGGTAGAGTATGTGTATTTCTTGGCGTGGGTGTGGGCATGGGCGTGGTTGTTTCTTCTTAGAAAGTCAGGAAGATGCTTCCTTCCCAATGACCTTCTCTAATCTAATCATCTCTCAAAGGTCACACTTGAAAATGCCACTGTTGGAATAAATGTCCACCCTCTTGACCATTAGCACAGGACCTGGTGCTTTGAACTCCCGTATGGATTCTAGAAGACAAATTATCTTCCAAACATTGCACTTTCTACTCTGGCAAACAACTGTTTCTAATTGTTCGTGTGTATACGCTTGCAAGGGCTGTGTGAGTGCCTGTGCATGCGTGTGTATGCATGATTATGTGTGTGTAGCCTGCTCTCTAATGAGACCCAAGAGTCTGTCCATTGGGGCTGGAGAGATGGCTCAGAGGTTAAGAGCACCACCCGCTCTTCCAGAGGTCCTGAGTTCAATTCCCAGCAACCACATGGTGGCTCACAACCATCTATGAGTTTTGGTCCCTCTTCTGACCTTCAGGTGTACATGCAGGCAGAACATTGTATATGTAATAAATAAATCTTAAAAAAAAAAAAGAGTCTGCCCATTTCTGTGTTGGGTTCATAAACCTGCATCACTATGCATTGATTTTTTTTTTTTGACATGTGTTCTGGGAATCGAACTCAAGTCCCTGTGTTTGTACCACAGACATTTAGTGAATGACCCGTCTCCTCAGGCCCACAAAGTAAAAACTAAATCCTTGCTTCTGGGAGTGAGTCTGTGTGTGTGTGTGTGTGTGTGTGTGTGTGTGTGTGTGTGTGTGTGTGTGTGTGTGCTGGTTACTCAGCTTCTTGGCAGCTTAACACAAGCTGGTCACTTAAAAAGAAGAACCTCATCTGAGAAATGCCTCCATCAGACTGTAGGCTAGGCTATGAGGCATTTTTGTGCTCAAGGATGATGGATGAGTAAGGCTAATTTTGGGCTGAAGCTTTTGTGGGTAGGTTGATATTTCCCCTCTGTCTACTAGGAGTCCTGTCTGGTTAGAGGGTGTCCTTTTCAGTCACCATTGTTAGTAGGGGGTCCCAGCTAGAGTCACTCCCGTATCCTCCCAGGAGCCTACCCCACTGTCTCAGAGATGCCTCAGGCGACAGTTTCTCTCCTCTCTGCAAGCTCTCCCTGTCCTCTTGTCTCCACCTCACTCTCCTCACATTGGATGCCCACCTTCATTTCCTTCAGTACTCTCTCTCTCTCCTATCCTGTTTTCTTCTATTTTATTTCCCCTCCTCAGGGATAAAGAAAGAGCAGAGATTGAGGGAATGTTCAACTAAGGCCTGGCCACACCATGCAAGAGAGCCAACCCCTGACGCTACCAAGGACATCCTGCTATGCTTGCAGACAGAGCTGTCCTCTGAGAGGCCCCACCCAGCAACAGAACCAGATGACTCACAGCCAAACAGTGGGAGGAGCACAGACAACCTCGTGGAAGAGTGGGAGGGAAGATAGGAGGGACCAGGAGGGAACAGGAGCTCCACAAAGAGACCTCCGGATACCCTTGGGACACTGTCCCACCTCAGGGCAACAAACCTGGGCCTCCTAGGGGCCTTGCAGAGACTGAAGCATCAAGCAAAGACCACATAGGGACAGGGCCTAGGTCCCCCTACACAGATGTCCCCGATGGGCAGCTTGGTCTTCATGTGGGTCCCTTAGTAAGGGGAGTGGGGCCTGTCTCTGACAAGGATTTTCTTGTATGCTTTTCAGTCACTTTCCCCATGGTGGGGCTGTCTTATCAGGTCACAGTAGTAGAGGATGCGCTCAGTCCTGCTGCCACTTGATGTGCTGGGATGTGATGGGTGGTGCCTTCCCTTTTCTGAGGGGTAAGGGAGGGGGGACAGGGGGAAGATGGAGGGAGGGTTGGGCAGGGCGGAGAGGAGGGTGGGGGCTACCACTGGGACATAAAGTGAATAAATAAATAATTTAATTATTTTTTTTTTTTAAAAAAAGAATTAATGTGGGTGCACCCAGCTATTATTGGTGGTGCCACTCCTGGGCAGGTGGTCCTGGAACCTGTAAGAAAGGCGGCTGAAAGAAAGATGAGCCTTGAGCAGCACTCCTCGCTGGCTTGCGCTTCAGTCTCTGCCCTGCAGGTTTTTGTCTTGAGTTCCTGCCCCCCCCCCCCCCAGAAGAGTTCAGGATGGACTGGGATCTATCAGCTGAAACAAACCCTTAACTCCTCAAGTTGCTTTTGGTCAGTGTTTTAACGTTAGCAACAAGAAACTGAGCTCGGACAGTGTCCCAGTGAGTAAGAAAAGTTTACTTCCTGCTTCTGAGCTTATATGTCCACATCATCACAGCTGGGGAGCTGGCCTAGGGCTACCCACACACCCCAGCAGCACGTTCAGGAAAAACAGCTCTGTCCTACTTGGTGTTTTCCTCTGGAACGTGTGTGTGTGTGTGTGTGTGTGTGTGTGTGTGTGTGTGTGTGTGTGTGTGTTAGGACCCAGGCCCGTCTCAGTCCGTTGTTCTGGAATGAAGGTGACCTCTCTCTTCCCTCTCACTTCCTCTCCTGGTGCCTGAGTGTGTGGGAAAAGGGAGGCAAGAGAAAGGGATGCAAAAAGGATGCTGGGTATCCTGGGCCTCCATTCCTTAGGCTTGGGTGTCCAGTTAGTGGCCTCTCTTTACCAGGGGCCATCAACCTGGCTCGAATGGAATGCATATTGACTTGGAGCTCTTGGATGTTACACATCACCGGTTACCTCTGACGGTATCTAGTGTCCCACCAGCCCCGCCCCCATCTTTTTGGGGGAATGTGCAGCAGTTTGGGAATGAAGGCCACCTCCCCTCTTACCCCCCTCCACCCCCCCTCCACTCCACACCCCCAGCCCCCACCCACATAAGGTCTGGAGACAGACTTGGGTACTGTACTGTTTCTGCAAGCACAGACAAAAATTCTTCTGACACTTTCTCTTTGTCTCCTCTGCCCACCTTCAGGGAGATCTCCAGCAGCCCCAATCACCTCACCCCCTACTGAGGGGCCTGGAAGTCAGCCTTATGCAGTCATCCATGTGGGCTCAATGTTCTGAGGGCTTGAACAGAACGTTGCATGCACATTCTGGTGGGATTTACGGAGTGTGTTTCAAGGAGCAGGAAAGGGGGAGGGAAAAACTACTCAGGCTTCCCACCTGGTGTGGGGCGGGGGTGGAGGCACGGAGGGGGGGAATGGAAGGTGGGGGTGGGGCGAAGGCTCTGAGCCTTAGATGCCCACCCACTGAGGCAGCTTCCTATGGGAATGTGGCTTGTACCATCAGCAGCTAGTTAGCTGTGGGCTCCCCGAGTGAAACAGAGATGGCGCCTCAACATGGTGGCTTATGCCTGTCATCTCAGCTCTCAGGAGGATTACGACACATTCAAAGCTGGGCTAGTTAGTGAGTTCCAGGCCAACCAGGGTTGCAGTATGAGACTGAAGTGTGTGTGTGTGTGTGTGTGTGTGTGTGTGCTCGCGCGTAGGCAAATATGTGTGGCTTGGGAAACATAGCTCACTCAGGAAAATGCATGCATGCAAGCACAAGGACCTGAGTTCAGATCCCCCAGAACCCACATTAAAAAGGCTGGGATGGTGGCTTGTGCTTGTCATTTCAGAGCTAGGGACAAGGATAACCCCTGAAGCTTGCTGGCCAGCCAATCTCCTAGAGCTGATTGAGGTCCAGAGTCAACAAGGAAGATGTTCAGTGTTGATCTCTGGTTCTTACGGGTGGCTGTGCACATGTGCACACATAAACACACACACACACACACACACACACACACACACACACACACACACACGGGAGAAAGAAGGAAGGGAAGGAAGAGAGAGAGAGAGAGAGAGAGAGAGAGAGAGACAGACAGACAGACAGACAGACAGACAGACAGACAATGGAGGGACAGGAAGAGAGAGAGGGAGGGAGAGCAGGAACATGCTCCTGATCATGTACCAGCCCAGGGATCCTCGGGGTCCCAGCTGCAGAATTTGATTCTGCTTCTTAGGTGCGTCCCAAATCCTTGGCTTGCTTTCTGCACCCCCTTTCTCCCTATCGTCTCCCAAATCTTCTCCACATATCTGCAGGCATTTCCCGTCTTCCATTGCTTTCCAGTGACAAACATTAACTTTCCACAGTAACTCAGGGATCCCAAAGACCCCTAAAGCAATCAGAGAACAGAGATGGAGGGGTCAGGGGAGGGGAAGATGAGGAACTGAGATTTTCCCAGGGGAGGAGGGGGGCTCAGCCTCCATCCCAATGCCCTTTTTAGACATTTCCATACGCCGCAGCCGAAAACCAAATGGAACGGGAACAGGCGCCCAGGGGACCTGGGTCTGTCTCTTCAATGACCTCTTCTTCACTCGGCCCTCTTCCTGCCTTCGCCTCTAGAGAGCCATCCCCTCCAACTGCTGATGCTTCTGACTCTAAGAAAATCATTCCTTATCAGAGCAGCAGTCACACGCTTGGGACAGGAGAGAGGCATTTCACAAACTATTGATCTGAGAATTAATAACGCCGACTGTGCCCGTGAACACCCCTTCAAAAGAGGCACAGCAACCAGACAGAACCTTTCGGGCCTTAATTATGTTTTACGTACTTTCAGACTTTTATGACGTTATTGCTCTCCCTTGCCCCGGCAAGCTCGTGTCTCTTAATTTCACATTGTTTCCCTGCTGTCTCCCTATGCAGAGAAAACTCTAGAAAAGCATCCTTGTGTCTATGTTATGGTCTCTCTCCACCAATAAAAAATAACCTGCTAAAAGGCCCATTGGCTTCTTGTTATGCCAAGCTTAAATGACCCTTGCCTTGCTTTAGATATTTCCTTTCTTCCTTCCTTTCTTTTGTTAATGCAATAATGTTGTTGCTTAATTCTTCCAGAAAGTGTGGCCTCTGTCCAAGATTCAAGTGTTCCCATCTGCAGGCTGGCAAGAGACGTGGTGATTGTCCATGGCTTGGGCTATGAAATACTATATAGCCGGCTGTATGTCTCACTGGGGGCTAAGATACCTTGAAATTTAACCCACCATAGTACTGGCATGGAGGAAGGTTTTGGTTTTTTTTTTTTTTTAACAAGAGTGTATATTAAGAGAGGAACACTGAACTGGGGAGATGGCCCAGTATGTAAAGTGATTTTCCTGCAAGTGCAAGGACTGAGTTTGTGTCCCCAGAACTCATATTAATCTGGGTAAAATAGCACATGTCTGTAATCTCTGCTCTTTTGTGGGGAGATGGGAGGCAGACACAGGAGACTCAGAAGCTTGTGAGCTAGCTAGATTTGTGTGTACAGCTGTGGACGAGAGATTGTTTTAAACAAGCTGAGAACCAAGGTTGTTCTCTGACCTCCGTACATACATCATGGCTTACATGTGCCTGCACTCACACACATGAATATGTTCACATACATGTGCATGCATATACACATATTTGCACAGACACAGACACAGACACACACACACACACACACACACACACACACACACACACTGTTTTTTAAGACAGAGTTCTACTTGGAGGGGATTGAAGGGTTTAGCCTAAGCCCCACCGGCCCATTCTCCTCTACAGAGGTGCCATCTTTTTACTCGGCAGATGATGTTGGGCACAGGAAAAGCCACCCCACTTCCTGCTTTATTTTCCCTTCCCAGAGTGATGGGGAGAGGACAGTCACCGACACCTGACCGGTGTTATTTTTCCCTCACAGTTAATCAGCATTAGGGTAATTGGCACATTACATCCATTTCAGTGTGCCGGATACGCTCCACATCAATAATGAATAATCACCAGTGGTGTGTGTGTGTGTGTGTGTGTGTGTGTGTGAACGCGCGTGCATGTGCCACCAGGGCCGGAGCATAATGGATGCTTTGTTGTCTTTGGGGGGGGGGGGGGAGACTGTATTACTAGCACGTAACTGATTAGGCTTTTAAAACGCTCTGGGTCACCTGAGGCCTGGAAGGTACTTCCATCAAGCCGGTCAGCCTAGCTCCTCTCCTCATGGAACTTCAGGGTGGCCTGATCTTTGCTCCTGGTTCCCAGGTTTTAAAAATGGAAGCTGTGTAGCCCTGTGCATCCATCACTATGTCCGCTGACTGGTTTTTTTTTTCTGGTTTCCCTTCCCCCCACTTTGCTTTTAGAGACAGCATCTGGCAATACCCAGCAATGGCCCTGAGTTATGTCTGTTTTTAGCACAGAGTGCTTGAGTGGGAAAGTCAGGCCTCATTAAAAATACGGATGTTGTGGCTTATGGAATGGGCCACTTTAAACACAGGCGTCTACACTTCAGTGGTTCTCAAACTGGTTTATAGGAGTCTGAGTTTTTATGAGGCCTCTCTCGGTCTGTGTGTGTGCACACGACTGTGTATGTCCCTAAGGCTCAGCCAGGCACTGATTTTTACAAGATCAGTCCGGCCGATGGAGAAGTGAGCTGACCGTGAGTAACGTGATGCCCACCTGCCAACATACCACTAGAGACGCTGATGTGTGACAGTGACCGGTACGTAAAACACTGGATGGCTTTCTGAGCCTGAACACTTAGATCTCTCTGGTTTAAGCCTTACGACATTTTACATCATGTCAAATTAAATGTGTTTTTATGTACTGTGTGCGTGTGTGTTCACACGCGTGCGAATGTGTGCACGTGCATGTGTGTGGTGCGTGTGCATGTGTGTGTGTGTGCGCACGCGCGCGCGTGTGTGTGCCCATGAAGAAGCATGAGACACCCTCCCCCATAATTCTGTACCTTGGAGGCAGGGTCTCTTGGAGCTTATTTATTTTTTTCAACAAGGCTGGCAGCCAGCTAGCCACAGTGATCCTCCTGTCTCTGCCCTTTCCCTTTGGCACTGAGGTTATAGGAGTGTGTGGGACCACACCCAGCTTGTTATGTGGGGGCTGGGATTTGAACTCCTGTCTTCATGCTTGTGTACCGAGCACCCTTCATCACTGAGCCATCTTCCCAGCTTAAGCGTATTGCTGCATCCTTTATTTTATTATCCTGGCCACATGGGGCCATTCTCATGTAAGCACCTCTTCCTGAAATCTGCTTTGTGCATGTTCCCCACATCCCCACGGCCCTCCCATCTCCCCCTCCCACCAGTTCCCTTTGATCCCCTAAAACAGTTTCGATCTACTTTCCCATCATCTGTACATATGCGAGTTTATGTATCTCTATAAAATCTAGGACCCACAATTGAGAGGAAAATGCGGCATTCGCCTTTAACGCGGCACTGGTTCCCCTTGCAAATCACATCACATGGCTCTTCTCTATAGCTCGAAATAGTGCTGCCGTGCGGCGGGCAAACTACAGTCACTTTATTTATTCTTCACTGATGGACTTCCAGGCCGGCTTCAGTGACTTGGCGGGCTGGGAAGGCGCTGCAAGAAACACTCACGCGCAAGTGTCTTTCAATGTGTTGCCTTGGTGTAAGCAGGCCTGGTGTGGCTGGCTCCTATGGTTGATCTGTTTCCAGGTGTTTTAGGGACCTCCATACTGATTTCCATGTTGGCTACAGCAGTTTATGTTCCCGCCAGCGGTGTGTAAGGATTCCTTTCTTCCCCGTCCTCACCAGCACCAGCGTTTTGTTGTCATTTGTTTTCTTGACGGGCCGCCATTCCGACTAGGGGTGAGATGAAACCACAATATAGCGTTAATTTGCATCTCTGACAGCGAGAGTGTGGTTGAACATTTGTGTTTCCTGTTTATCGGCCATTTGTATTTTGTATTTGAAAAAACCCTCGGCAATTACACAGCCCATTTATTGACTGGGGAGTTTGATGGCTTGTTGTTCGGGTCTTTAAAACTCTTTGATTATTCCGGATGAGAATCCACGATCCGATGGGAGACTAGCAGAGATTTTTTTTTTTCTTTCTGTAGGTTGGCCATTCACACAACAGTCTCCTTTACTGTGCAGAAGTTTTGAATGCCATAATACTTCATCTGTCAGTTGCTGGCATCATTTCCTGAGAGATGGAGTCCTGTGCAGTGAATCCTCACTTATACTAATATCTTGAGGTGCTTTCCCTCTGGCAGTTTCAGAATTCCAGGTCTAACATTAAGTTCTTCGATCCACTTGGAGTTGATTTTACACCGGGTGAGAGATAAGGGTGTAGTTTCATTATTCTACACATAGCTATCTGGTACATGTGTCCTTAGTATTTTCTGTTTAAGGTATTACTTATGGAGGAAAATGTATGTTTGGGGCATCTTTGCCAAAAACCAGATGTTTGTAGCTGTGTGGGTTTATGGTTGGTTCTTCTATTCTGTTTTATTGGTGTGTGTGTTTGTGTTTGTGGTGTGTGTGTGTGTGTGTGTGTGTGTGTGTGTGTGTGTGTGTGTGTATGTCTTGGACCATGTTGTTTTTGTCACCATTTGTGTTTGTGGTGTGTGTGTGTGTGTGTGTGTGTGTGTGTGTGTGTGTGTCTTGGACCATGTTGTTTTTGTCACCATGGTATCCTTCTTTCATTTCTGTTTCAGTGACAAAAAACATTGTGGCCAAAAGCAACATAGGAAAGTTTTGTTTCTGCTTCCTCTTGCAGAAAGAACATAGTCCATTCACTGAGGGAGCTCAAAGCAGGAGCACGAAGGCGGCCTCTCTGACCAGGGAAGTCACTCACAAAGAAGTACAGCAGGAACAGGCTCGTGCCCAGCTGACTTTCTCATAGTTCAGGGACACCTGCCTTGGGGATGGCACCGCCCACAGTGGGCTAGGCGGTCTCGCACCAATTAACAAGGAAGGCAATTCTCCACGGGCCACTCTTCAGTTGAGGCTTTCTTCTCAGCTGACTCAGGCCTCTTCTCAAGTTGACAGTTAAAAAGCTAGCCAGGGCATAACGCTGCACAGCGTAACTTGAGATCACATGACCCTGTACACCCACACAGAGCTGTCACACATTCAAACACTTTCACACATCTATTCTCCTCCCACGGGACTCATACACTCTTGCAGAGATACACCTACACACAAACACAGTCACACGTGCTCGAACTCTCTCTCTCTCTCTCTCTCTCTCTCTCTCTCTCTCTCTCTCACACACACACACACACACACACTCCTACATTCAGACTTATACCACATTCAAACCCACACACAGTTTCTTCAGCATTTTGTTTGTAGCAGGGAATGCTGAAGCTAACTGACAGTACAGAAATGGCCTGTATAATTTTGAAGTACCTGAGTAGAGAAATTAAATATATCAATATTTTATTAATAACTCATCTGAGGCTCTGGGCCTGCCTGTGTTCTCTGGGTACAGCAATTTTCATTAAAGTGTGGTGTCCCAACTCTCCATGGTGTGGCCCACCCCAATTGATTTTTACTATCGATCTCATATTTTTCCAGCTTGCAGAACCTGTTTATTACTTGTGATAGTTTTTAGTGGATTCCTTGGGGTTTTTCTACAAGACCTTGCCATCTGAGAATAGGAACAATCATCTTTCTTTTCCTACTTGGATACCGTTCATTTCTTTTTCTTGCCTAATTGCCTGGGCTAGAACCACTAGAAGCAGCCAGAGTGGGCAGTCCTGTTTTGTTGCCGTGGGAACTCATTCTTGAAACAAGGCTTGCATCTGGGAAGGTGTGCTTTGGGGGCATATCCTAGAGCAGAACTCCAGGTGAGTACTTACGTTCAAGGAATAAACAATGTGCTAATTTGAGGCTCACATATACATCATTAAAATCAGAGGTAACCCCATCGGTTGCTTGGAACTTACACTCACCCAAGATTACTTTCTGGGAGAAGATGACTGATAGCTGGCATTGTGTAGCTAAACACAGTTGGTTTTATGCTTAAAAGGTGCCATTTTTTTTGTGGACACCCAGCATGGAGATGCCTCTCAATAACCTATCCTTAGTATATATACTAAGGCTCATGTTACTTTTCCTGGGTCCTCTGGGCCCCTTCTTGACATAATCCTCTCCGATGCACACACAGGTTGTCCCATGGGCGGGAATGGTGTGTGCATCCTTTCTGCTTTTCTCACAGCACAGCACAGAAGTTCAAGGGCACACACCTACAGAGCTGAGCTGCAATGCTTCAGGGGCTGTCCAGAGAACACAGGACAGTGGGTGGGACTGTAGGGTGTGTCCCCCCAGACCCTTGCACATTCCAGGCAGCAGGGCTCTGCCTTGGACCCAGTGTGTCATCCTGGGTCCCCAATATTTCTTTCAGTTTCTTTTTTGTGTGATGGAGCACCTCTAACTGCTGCCACCAGCCCAGCCCCTCCCTTTCCTCTTCCCCCCATCTCACTGCTGTTTCAGAGTGGAAAGTTTTGTAAATGTGGCTTTGCTGCTGAGCCAGGGATGGAGCTAGGTGCCCTGAGTAAAAGGAAAAGGGGATGCTACCTGCAGGCATCACCTCAATCTTCAAGGTCTTGAACTGGCCAGGCAGGGATTTTAGGATGCTCTGTAGTCTATGCAGAGTCGAGGTGGAGGGGAGAGGAGAGAGAGAGAGAGAGAGAGAGAGAGAGAGAGAGAGAGAGAGAGAGAGAGAGAGAGAGAGAGAGAGAGGGAGAGTGAGTTGTTTCTAGAGGAGCAAGCCATGGCAGAAAGAGGAAGTGCTTCTTCTAGCTGCTCCTGCAGCTGTCAAGCCCTCACCCCTGGCCCTGTACTCTCTACTGTGGGGCTCTGTCCCCATCATCCTAAGAGTCACCACCTGGGCTTTCTCAGCTGTAGTTCAGCCATATAAAATGGTTCTGTGTGGATGACCAGAAAGAAGAGAACACCCTGGCTCTAGAGGCAGGAGCAACAGCATGTTGACTCTCCCTGTCTCGTCTCCTAAAGGTCCTGGCAGGACCGTTCTGTGAAAGCTCACCATGGTTGCTCTGATGTCTGATGTCTGATTCTGTGTGTGTATGTGTGTGTGTGTGTGTGTGTGTGTGTGTGTGTGTGTGTGTGTGTATGTGTGTGTGCAGATGTGTGTACATGCGCATGTGTGCTCTGGAGGTAAGAGTCAAAGCTGAGTGTCTTTCTTAATGGCTCTTCCACCTTGTTAAAAAATTATCTACCTAGAAAAGGAACAGGATGGGAGGTTCTCTGAAAGATTCCACCCAGCAAGGGTTCCAAGCAGATGCTGAGACTCACAGCCAAACTTCAGGGAAGAGTTGGAGAATAGAAGGACCCGGAGGGGTTAGGAGCTCCGCAAGAAGACCAATGGAGCCACCAAATCCAGGCAGAGGAGAGGGGTGCTGCAGAGACTGATGCACCAACCAAGGACCATGCATGGTAAAGACCTAGACCCTGCTCAGATGTAGTAGACAGTCAGCACAGTCTCCTTGTGGGCTCCATAGTATGGGGAGTAGGGACTACTTTTGACATAGACTCTGGTTCCCACACGCTGATCATTTCCCCCTGGGGAGGGGCAGGCCACAGAGGAAGAGGATACAGGCAGTCCAGATGAGACCTGATAGGCTGAGGTCAGACGTTAGGGGAGGAGGGCTCCCCCTTTCTGAGGAGTAGGGGAGTGAGGGAGGGAGGGGCGATGAGAGAGGGCGGGTGAAACTGGGAGGTGACGAGGGGGGGCTACAATCAGGATATAAAGGGAACAAGTTAAAAATAAAAAAGCCCAAAACTCACTCACTCTATCTATCTATCTATCTATCTATCTATCTATCTATCTATCTATCTATCTATCTACCTGCCTATGTATGTGTGCTGTGTGTGTGTGTGTGTGTGTGTGTGTGTGTGTGATTCTGTGTGCTACAGAGACGTCTTTCTTCTTTTCCTTCTTCCTTCCTGCCAGTCTTTTTTTTCACTCTTCTTTTAAAAATTGGGACCTGTACTCACAGAGATCCTCTTGCCTTCATCTCCCGAGTGCTGGGCATGTGCCACGCCACACCCTGGCTTCATGTACCGTCCCTTTCTTGACACATCCCTTAGGCACAGAAACACAGATGCTTGTCAGGGAAGCCACGAGGAACTTGATGAAGGGTAATTATGACTGTGTCTGCCTCGTTCCCTGATTCGCCAGGAAACTCAGGCTCAAAACCAGGGCTGGCTGTGTGTAAGTCCTGCCAAGGTTTGAGCTTGATACGGCCCTTGCGGGCCCATGTTTTGAAGGCTTGCTCCCATGAGTATGGAGTTGTTTTGTAGGCTGTGAGGCCTTAAGAGGCAGGGCCTGGCCAGTAGAGGTTGAGGTGGGCTTTTGAAGGTTGTATCCCCCTATTTTGTCCTATTAGCCATGGCAATCACATCAGTGCTGATATGGTACTAGTATCAGTCTATGATAATAATAATAAAGCGAATGGCATTTTTCCTATGTAGTGGATGAAAGCAGGGTCTGTACATCTTCCTGAGATTTCCTCCTCCTGCTGCAAGGCATCTTGGGTGGTGCTAGTGCTTACAGGAAATGGAAGCTTGGCTGAAAAGGGGCTTCTATGATGCAGCTTTCATTCAGTGGCCATCCATCACGAGGCGGGACTTTGTGGTGATGTTTTGGGGTCACTCATACTTCTCGTAAGGAACCCCTCATTCCTGCTTGGTAAGCAAGTTCAATAAACTCATCAACTCCCCAAGTTGGAGTTGGTACCCATCTGGGGTGACTAGACGTCTCCCCAGGAAAAGTGGACATGACAGAGGCTCTCTCTGTCCCCTGGTCCTGCTACCATGTGAGCAAACAGTGCTATGGGCTCCGGCCATTGTGAACCGAGCCATGACGCCATGCCCTTTCCATTGTGTTAGGCTGACATATTGAAGCAGTGAGCCCAAGAGAAACCCCTTTCTTCAGGTTGTTTCAGTGTCTTGGTCACAGTGCTCCAAAGTTAACACAAGCCCTGTCTGTCACCTCCCTTGGAGATTCTTGCCCCAAGCAAGTCCTAAGAGGAGGCAAGTTCTATAGAACAAAGCACAGATAGTATTCACAACAAAATCCCTAGTTCCTGTCTCCCCAGGTCGTTGCTGTCCCACTCTGTGCCCATGTCACCTGGGCATGTCTATTGGGGGTTGTCTTCATTAAGTTGACTGATGTGAAAAGACCCAGCCCACCCGTGGGTAACACTGTTCCCTAAGCAGAGAGTTCTGAAATGTAAAGATATTGAGCCAAGCTCAAGCAAGCAAGCAAGCAAACAAGCATGCCTACATTCATTTTTCTCTGCTCTTGACTACGGATGAGATGTGAACAGCTAGTTGAAGTTCTTGCCTTGAGTTCCCATGGTGATGGACTATGCCTTGGAGCTTATGAGTTAAGCTAAACCCTTTTTCTCCTAAGTTGCTATTAGTTAGAATATTTAGTCACAGCAACAAAAATGAAACTAAAACAAGTAACTGTCAACTATTGTCTGAGGCAAGGTTTTGTTTTGTTTTGTTTTTTTAAAAGATTTATTTATTTATACAGCAGTTCTGCCTGCATGTACACTTGCACATCAGAAGAGGGCACCATATCTCATTATAGATGGTTGTGAGCCACTATGTGGTTGCCGGGAATTGAACTCAGGACCTTCGGAAGAACAGACAGTGCTCTTAACCTCTGAGCCATCTCTCCAGCCCCCACCTTTTTTTTAATTGTCCTGAAACTACATCAAGTAGGCAAGGTCAGCTAGCCCATGGACTTCCAGGGATCTACCTGGATTTACCTCCCATCTCCCCACTACCAGGGTTATTCAGTTCCTCACACTTGCAAGGCGAGAGCATTTTTCCCACTGAGCCATCTCTTCAGCTCCCATCTTCTACTTTTAACTAAAGGTGAGAAGAAAGGCGAGAAGTTATGATCTGGAGGTCTCAAAGAAGACCACACCAAAGTAGGAGTGCAAACCTTACAGTGGTATCTATCTGTGTTTCCCTCTGAGAGAGTGCACTATTTGACACAGCCTAGCGGCACCTCAGGTGGGAGGCTCAATGGAGGATTGCCCAGAAATCAGGCTAATCTGTGGGGGATTGTCTTGGTTGCGATTGATTGATGCAGAGGCAGCCCAGCCCACTCTGGGCAGCCCCATCCCCTAGGCAAGCAGTCCTGGGCTGTAATAGCATGAGGTTGTGAATAAGCCGGTAAGCGGCAGCCTGTTATAGTTTCTGTTTCAAGTTCCTGCTTGAATTCCTATCGTGACTTCACTTAATAATAAAAGACTGTGACCTGTAGCTGAAATAAACTCTATCTTCCTCCTAGTTGCTTTCAGTGGTGGTGTTTGTCACAACAACAGAACGAAAACAGAACACCCTCTTAACGGGAGCTGGGCCCTTCGGATCAGAGGCCACACTCGTGAAGCATGCTATCATCACTCCACTTTACCGTGCTTAATAGTTGTGCATAAATGCTTTCCCCAGTGTCAACAAATTAACAACACACAGGACCTGTGAATATTTTGCAGGCAGCAAGGAAACTGAACAGAACAGGAAAAGACCCAGTTTGTTTGGCTGAGATTTATTGGGATCAAGTCAGATTCTGTCTCTTCTTTTGTTTACTCGCTTTGTCTCCAAAAATAAACTTTGAGAAAACGGAGCTTTAAGGACAAAAGGTGGTGGAGTACCGTCGAAACTGCGGAACGCGTGAGAAGGAGCGAGGGTAAGAGATAGACTGGGGCCTCTGCTGTCACCAACGCCAAGGACGACAGCAGTAGACAGAAGTGGAAACTGCACACAGTTCATCCCGGGCACATCACATTTTCCTCTCAAATTTCTAGGGCATGAGGTTCTGGAGAAAGAAGGGAGAGGGAAAGGGGAGGAAGGGAAGGGAGAGGGAGGGAGGGAAGGAGAGAGAGAGAGAGAGAGAGAGAGAGAGAGAGAGAGACAGAGAGAGAGAGAGACAGAGACAGAGACAGAGAGAGAGAGAGAGAGACAGAGAAATGATTTGTGTCTGTGGCCTCTAGGAGCATGCATTTCAGGTAAGCAAGAAATGTTCATGAAGTCTAGTGTATATCTGGTCAACCCAGAGCTCTATGAAATCCCCAAAACACAGAGTAGGGTAGGAGAAGGCTAGAAGTACCTCTCTTCCACTCCCAGCTATGTGTCCTTGTGCATTATAACACGAGTAAACCCCGGGCTGGGGAAACGGCTTGGTCGGTGAAGTGCTTGCCTTACAGCCGTGAGGACTGAGTTTACATCTCTAGTATCCAATTGAAAAAGCTAGGAGTGGGGGCACTTGCCTGTAACCCCAGTGTTGGGGGAGTGGAGACAGGAGGATCCCAGGAGCTCGCTGGTCAGTCAGTCCAGCTACATCAGTGAGCCCCAGGTTCAGTGAGAGCTCGCTCAGGAAATCCAGGTGGATGATAATTAGTCTACCCAAGTTTGGCTTCTGGCTTCCAGGTGGATGAGAGTATTCATGCATATGCAATTGCCACCATGAATATGCACATATGATGAAAAAGAAGTGAGGAAATCTGTAGACAGCTAAATAGAATCCTTTCCCAAGTTCACGTTCACCAGAACCTCAGAGAGCCACTGTTAGGGCTTGAATCGGACCTGTTGCCCAGAGGCGCTCACGCTGAGCACTTGGCCCCCAGCACATGGCACAGTTTGGAAGGCTGTAGCTCCTTTTAGAGGGCGGAGGCTGGGTGGCAGATGTAGTTTGCTAGGGGCAGCCCTTTGAGAGTTATACCTGCCCCCGGGGTTCTGAAGAGTTCTCTGAGCTGCTTCTTCACTGTCATATGAACAGAAGCTTTCTTCTGTGATGGGCTGAAATCCCTCTGAAGCCCTGAGCTAAAATAAATAGCCCCTGCTGTGTGGGAGAGGTGGCACAGGCCTGTAAACCTAGCACTTAGGGAGGTGGAGCTCTGTGAGTTCGAGGCCAGCCTGGTCTACAAAGAGAGTCCAGGACAGCCAAGGCTACACAGAGAAACCCTGCCTTGAAAAACAAAAATGATAATAAATAAATAAATAAATAAATAAATAAATAAGTAAATAAATGCCCCCTTTAAGATGTTTCAGTTAGGTGTTTGGTCACAGTAATGCCGATGTAACTATGACAGTAAGGCCACCTGGAAATAGGGTGTTTGTAGCTTCTACTAGGGTGAGGATTTTTGAGATGATGTCTTTTTGCCTTAAGGGTAGACCCAACATAGATTCAATAACAAATATGATGGTTGGTTGCTGTTTTGAGACAGTGGCTCACTATGAAGTTCTGACTCTATCTATCTAGACCAGGCTGGCCTTGAACTCACAGATATGCCTACCTCTGCCTCCCAAGTGCTGGGACAAAAGGCATACATGACCATGCTCAGACATGGTGGGCATTCATCTTCAGATTGACAGGGTCTAGAGTTACCTAGGAGACAAGCCTCTGGGCACGTCACGTAGGGAATTTCTAGACTGGGAAAGCTGAGGGAGGCAGGCTGAATAAAAAGACGGAAAGCCCACTGTGCGCCATCATTTACTGTTCTTTGCTTTCTGGCCGTGGGTGCAACATGCCCAGCAGCTTTGTGCATCCTGAGCTAAGAGGGACCATAAGCTGAGTCAAACCCTGCCTTCTTCCCGCCGCTTCTTGTCTGGTGTTTCGTCACAGCTAAAAGGAAAGTAACTGCTGGGCTTTTTTAAAAGAAGAGGGGCCAACACAGAGAAACCCAGGTGAGGCAGAGGCCAGAGACACACATTGCACATCACAGAACAAATGCCGAGAATTTTCTGGGGCTGCCAGAAGCTCTCTCTCAGAGTGTCATGATGCCGACTGCTGCGCAGAACCAGGGAATCAACCCTGGCAACACTTTTCCTCAGACTTCTGGCCCTCAGAACAGTAAAGAGACTATACTTCAATTTATGGCAACTTGTGACACCCCAGGAAACAAATCCTCGGATCCAGAGAGAATTACAACATAATCCACAAAAGGATGGATGCCAGCGTTTGGCTGATATAGACGCTTAGCAAAGCACTGATATTTCTTTTAGATGGTTTACTAGGCTACAGTGTGAGATGGTTAGTTTTAATTGCCAACTTAACACAAGGTAGAATCACCTGGAGAGAGAGAGAGCGTCTCAGTGAAGGGTTGACTAGATTCGGTTGGGCTCTGAGTATGTCTGTAGGAGCTTGTCTTGATTATGTTAATTGATGTGGTAAGACCCAGCCCACTGTGGGCAGCATCATCCCTCTCCCAACCCACTGTGGGCGGCACCGTTCCCTAGTTTTTGGCCCTAAGCTGTGTAAGAGTAAACTAGCTGAGTCTCCATGGGAGATTTCCTAGGTCAGATTCGGCCTGAGGACACATCTTTAGGGGGTCTTCTTGATTGTTGATTGATGCAGGAGGGCCCACCTCATCCTAGGTGGCACCATTCTTAAGTATGTGGTCTTATATAAGAAAGCTAGCAAGCTATATAAGGGAGCCAGTAAGCAGTGTCCTCCATGATTTGCATGAGCTCCTGCCCTGACTTGTTAAATTGACAGACTGTGACCTAGAAGAATAAAACTAAATAAAACCTTTCCTGCCTTAAGTTGCTCTTGGTCGGAGTATTCTATCATAGCAACAGGAAGGAAATTGAATACCATTCCTTGCCTCTTCTGGCTTCTGGGAGCTTCCATAATCTCCACTGTTCTCTGACATGTGGGCAAATATCTTAAATTAAATATCTACTTTTGTCTCTGAACTCTCCTTTGTGGCTGATTCATGCCTTCTCATCTTTGGAGTCTTTACTACAATGTCAATTCCTCAGGGAGTCTTCAGACCTCCTGCTGACTGCTGTACTGGAGACCCTTACACCAAACATCTCTCAAAATAACAGATGCCAAGTGAACGGAGAAAAAAAGACTTGAGGAAAGACTTATCATGGCTCACTGTTTCAGTGGTCTCAGCCCATTGCCTACATTGCTTCCAGGTCCATGGTGAGGTAGAACATCATGGCTGGGACCATGAGCTGCCCACCTTGAGAAGAATAGGGAGTTCTAGAGAAGGTTTGACATCTACTTATAACCCCATCGAAGCCACCAGGAGCCTGGAGAGATGGTCTCTAATAGAGGCTTTAAGTACATGGCATAGGCCTATGACCCTAGTTACTCTGAAAGTTCAGAGAGAAGCATTACAAGTTTAAGTCTAGCCTGGGCTACAGAGTGAATTCAAGTCTACTTTGGGCAACTTAGTAAGATCCCATCACAAAATAAAATGAGAAATATGGGTTGGGGTATAGCTTAGCAGTATAACACTTGCCCAGGGTCTTCCCCTTAGGGCTTGGGGTGTGGCTAAGTAGCACCTGCCTAGAGTCCCCCAGTGAGGGGCTGGGCTGTTGCTCAGTGGTAGAGCCCCTGCCTAGAATCCCTCAGTGAGGGGCTGGGGTGTGGCTCAGTGGTAGAGCTCCTGCCTAGAATCCCCCAGTGAGGGGCTGGGGTGTGGCTCAGTTGCAGAGCATCTGCCTAGAATCCCCCAGTGAGGGGCTGGGGTGTGGCTCAGGGGTAGAGCACCTGCCTAGAATCCCCCAGTGAGGGGCTGGGGTGTGGCTCAGTGGTAGAGCGCCTGACTAGAATCCCCCAGTGAGGGGCTAGGGTGTGGCTCAGTGGTAGAGCACCTGCCTAGAATCCCCCAGTGAGGGGCTGGGATATGGCTCAGTGGTAGAGCCCCTGACTAGAATTCCCCAGTGAGGGGCAGGGGTGTGGCTCAGTGGTAGAGCCCCTGCCTAGAATTCCCCAGTGAGGGGCAGGGGTGTGGCTCAGTGGTAGAGCACCTGCCTAGAATCCCCCAGTGAGTGGCTGGGATATGGCTCAGTGGTAGAGCCCCTGACTAGAATTCCCCAGTGAGGGGCAGGGGTGTGGCTCAGTGGTAGAGCGCCTGCCTAGAATCCCCCAGTGAGGGGCTAGGGTGTGGCTCAGTGGTAGAGCACCTGCCTAGTATCCCCCAGTGAGGGGCTGGGATATGGCTCAGTGGTAGAGCCCCTGACTAGAATCCCCCAGTGAGGGGCTGGGATATGGCTCAGTGGTAGAGCCCCTGACTAGAATCCCCCAGTGAGGGGCTGGGGGTGTGGCTCAGTGGTAGAATGCTTGCTTGGCATTCTACCTCCAATACTGAAGACATAGAATAAAAGAAAGGAGAAAGAGAGGGTAGGAGGGAAGAAGAAAAGAAGGAAAAAGAAAGGAGGAGAGAGGATGAGGGACAGATGGAAGGAGGAAAGGACGGCTGTTACCCTGGATACTATGTATAAAATGCTGTAGAAAGATGAGGGAGGGATCAGGGAGACCAGATGAGGATGTTGGCATCTCAGTTTGACATGGTGGGCCTGGACTGAAGTACTTGGCTCCATAGTGGATTAAGGGAGAACTGTATTGACCCAAATCCGGATATTGAAACCGTACTCCTACTGCCTGGCCATGCAGCTGTATTTGGAAAAAGGACCTTGAAAGGTGTAGCCAAAGTGAAATGAGGTTGTTGACGTGGACCTGCATCCAATGTGAATGCATGCAGTTTTATAAAGATGGTGAAGAAGAGAGGAGACCAGAACACAGACATGAAAGGGAGAGGACCACATGTGGATGCTGGGAGACGGCAGCATCTAAAAGCCGAGAGTGAGCTGCCAACATGCTTATATTCCACCCTCGGGCTTTCAGTTTTTCAGATTGTGAGAAAATAAGTTTCTAATGTTAAATCACCCAGCTCCTGGCATTTTGTTCACCAGCTGAGCTAGTATACATACTTTTGTTATAAGGGCTGAGCTGATACATACCATTTTGTTACAGTACTCAGCTGACCAGCCCACACCTTCTTGTTACTGCAACTGAACTAATACACATCCCTTTGTCATAACAGATGTGCTATATCACACACTTTCTGGTTACAGCAGCTAAGCTAGCTAATACACACCCCTTTATTGTTAACTGAGCTAATATGTATCCTTTTGTTACAGCAGCTGATGAATACCTATTAATACTAACAATAATACCCTTTTTACAACAGCTGAGCTGATTGACATACACTGTCCATGTTCAAATTTCGAATGGGCTGGCCCCTCTCCCTCCCTCCTTCCCTCCCTCCCTCCCTCCTCCTCCTCCTGGTGTCTCCTCTCTGGAATCCTCACTGTCTATGATGCTAAGGGCTCCATTTCCTATGGACCACCGGCAGACAAATTCTGTCTTATGGAAGCCCATTGGAATTTTGCCTGTTGCTGCTGTATCTCAGAATTCCTTCACAAAGACGTCCAGAGAACTTACTCAAACATTTCAAACTGAGCCTTCTCTGCCCCCCACGCTTACAGCAATTCCCAAGCAAATGAAAGTCACTTTTACATTATGGAGTCGGACCAAATTAGCATTTAGCAAAGAAAGGGGTTTCTTCCTTTTTTTTTTTTTCTTCTTCAAATCATATAACTCTAAATTACCTTCAATTTCCTAAATGGAATTTGGCTCGCGATTCACTCTGGTACGGAGTAGTCTGTAATGAGATTATATTATGTTTGGGGGAAAACATTCAAATGACCAAGATAATTAATTTTGCATAACAGCCAACATCTATTGAGATCCTCAGTTGTAACTCAAAGCCCCAGACCTCCAGAGCCCCTGGGAGTGGCGATGTTTCTTTTAAAATCCAGCCACAATGACAGTTCTGTGGACCCGTGAAAAGCAGAGGGGCAAGGATGGGAGTGTTGGGGTCTTTTTTGTTCTAACCACAGCTTCAGGTTTTTTTTTTCAGATGCTGCCATTTCTGGTAGGAGCTCTCCTGGGATTGGAGAGATGAAACAAAGCTGGGGAGATAGCTCAGTGGGTAAAGCGTTTGCTGCATTTGCTGTGGAGACCTGAGTTCGAATCCCCCAGAAGCTGTGTGGAGCCTGGTGGGGCAGCCCACATCTGTAATCCCAGCGTTTCTTTGGTGAGGTGGGAGGCAGGGAATGGAGGGTCCTCAGAAGCTCCTGGGCTAGCTGGCTTAGCAGACACAGCAGCAAAGAGCAAAAGAGGAGGCCTGTCCCTAAGAAGGTGGAAGGCAAGGACTGACACCCGAGGCTGTCCTCTGACCACCACACACGTGTTGTGGCATGTACACACCTGTGAACACACAAGCAAAACAAACAAAAACAAAAAGCACCATCCCGGGAGGGCTTGGGGACCCTTTGGGAACAATTCTTAGTATTGAAAATGATGGTGCTGTCCCTGGGCTCAGCAGTGATTGTGTGTGTGTGTGTGTGTGTGTGTGTGTGTGTGTGTGTGTGTGTGTGTGTGTATGTGTGTGTGTGCATGTGACCACATGACTGAGTGTGTGCACATGAATGTGTATGTGCTCATGAGTGTGTGTGTAGACAGATACGAGTGAGTATGTGTGCACATGAAAACTGTGTATGATCCTGAGTGTGTATGCATAAGCATGTGTGTGCGCGCGTGTGTGCACGTGTGCACATAAGATCAAACTCATCTCCACCCTGGAAACTGCCTCAGCAGGCAGCTTTATTTGTGTTCTATGAACATCTGGGAGGGATTTGACCAGAGCAATTTTTTCCAGTTCTGATTCATCGTTAAAGTCACCTCGGACACAGCCAGGACCTGGCAGACTGCCCACCTCCTCACACCTCTCTTGGCTCTACCTAGTTTTAACATTATCTGGGAATATGTGTTAGTTTGAAAACCAAAGAACCTACATTTTCATTTAAGATCTGCTTCTGAGTGTGGCTTAAAAAATATGCTGATTGTGCCTGAATATCCACATCAGCCCTGTTCACAGCGTTCAAAACAACCATCACGTCCCCCAGGTGGAAGTGTGGATGGGTACAATCTAGAACAGCCACACAATGGGAATATTACTAAGCCACAAAAAAAGAAAGACAGCACTGAGACACACTTCAAGGTGCACAGGCGAGTTTTGAAACAGGAGAGTCAGTGAAGTAAGTCGGAGGACACAGGAAATCCTACGTGGACAGTTCCACTCCGAAGATTTGGGTTGTGAGCCAAACTCACTACAGGGTGTTTAATTGTGTCTTAGCGGTGTCTTTAAATATGAACTTTCTTTTGTGATGGACGGAGTGTCACCCATCCTGTGAACCACGCACCTAGCACTTCCACTCTTGGTCACTCTCCCACCCTCAAAACCTGATGCACCTGAGGCTGGCTTTGACCAGCAAAAGTAATTCCGAGTAACTCCCAAAGGGGGACTCCAGATGCATATGGCCACCGAGCCCAGACTGCCTGAGGGATCCTGTGGATAAGACCCAAGCCACATGAGGAGCAGCCTGGGATATGCCAACCCAGCGGAACTCCCAAATAATACTGTCTTCACTGATAAGTGTGTTGTAGAGACCCACAGGGCATCTCACAGACCCCTGAGCTAGCTCTGAGGAGGTGATCACTGTTCCTGGTGGTGCATTGTAACCATGGCTGCTGAAGAGAGCTCCGATGGGTCCCCTGGCTTTCATCCTCACCCCATGCCCCACACCGGGTCCACCTTACGTGCTTGTGTTGCATGCCTTGCTCCTGTCTGCACCCGGCTCTGCAGCCTGGCATGTGGAAGGATGTCTGTGATGGTTTGTATTGACTGTCAACCAGACAGAATCTAGAAGTATCTAGGAGACACACGTCTGGGCATCTCTGTGAGGGACATTCTAGATTGACTTGATTGGAGACCCACCCAGTACAGGCAGGTACCATCTCATGGGCTGAGGTCCTGGGCTGGACAAAAAGGAGAAAGTGCACTGAGCACCAGCATCCATCTCTCTGCTTCCTGACTGTGGATGCAACGTGACCCGCCGCCTCACGCTTCTGCAGCCATGACTCCCCCACCATGGTGGGCTGTGCCCTCAAATCATGAATCGAAGCAAGCCCACCCTTCGCTAAGTTGCTTTTGTTGGGTTTATCTTGTCACGACAGTGGATACTAACTGATACTGTCTCCAAATTCGCATCCATGTCTGGTATATTTGGAATCTCCATGGCCCAAGTTGAGTCTACTGAGAGAGTTCCTGGCCAGGAAGTTCGAGTTGTCAATGTGCGTTCTCCACAGACATAGAATCAACAGGATGAATGTGTGTGTTTGGGCACACGTATACACATGTGTAGATGTGTATGCATGTATGCATATACATATGTGTGTGTTACATTTACACATAAACGCAGGTGTATTTTAAGAGACTGGCAGATGCAGTAGAGACTGGTCTACCTCGGATCTGCAGACCTGATGGGTGGCACTGCATGCTCTGGGAAGAACTGATGCTGTGCCCAGAGTTTTGACAGCTAAGAACATCTGCAGCAAGGTTCTCTTTGCCTTAGGGAAGTCTGCTTTTTCTCCTAAAAGACGTAACACTTGCAGGGGAGGCCTGTGCAAGGAGGAGGTGGCAGCAGGAACACTGTGAGGGAGGGTGGTATACTTTCCATAAAGTCTGTTGAGCTATGGAACCTGGGAGATGGCTCATCAAGTAAAACACTGGCTGCACAAGCACAAGGACCTGAGTTCAATCCCCAACAGGTCCACAGAGCCACAAAGAGAAGCATGCACTTGTGATCCCAGTGCTGGAGGGGCAAGGTCAGGAGAGTCCCTGGCTAGTCAGTCTAGAAAAACGGGCAAGCTTCAGGCTCAGTGAGAGGGCTTCCATAAAAAAAATAAGGTAAATGACCTGAGAGATGGCTCAAGAAGCACCTGCTATCAGGCCTGCTTAGAATCACCTAGGAAGGGGCTGGGGTGTGGCTCAGTGGTAGAGCCTCTGCCTAGAATCCCCCAGTGAGGGGCTGGGGTGTGGCTCAGTGGTAGAGCACCTGCCTAGAATCCCCCAGTGAGGGGCTGGGGTGTGGCTCAGTGGTAGAGCACCTGCCTAGAATCCCACAGTGAGGGGCTGGGGTGTGGCTCAGTGGTAGAGCATCTGCCTAGAATCCCCCAGTGAGGGGCTAGGGTGTGGCTCAGTGGTAGAGCATCTGCCTAGAATCCCCCAGTGAGGGGCTGGGGTGTGGCTCAGTGGTAGAGCCCCTGCCTAGAATCCCCCAGTGAGGGGCTGGGGTGTGGCTCAGTGGTAGAGCCCCTGCCTAGAATCCCCCAGTGAGGGTCTGGGGTGTGGCTCAGTGGTAGAGCCCCTGCCTAGACTCCCCCAGTGAGGGTCTGGGGTGTGGCTCAGTGGTAGAGCACCTGCCTAGAATTCCCCAGTGAGGGACTGGGGTGTGGCTCAGTGGTAGAGCCCCTGCCTAGAATCCCCCAGTGAGGGGCTGGGGTGTGGCTCAGTGGTAGAGCACCTGCCTAGAATCCCCCAGTGAGGGGCTGGGGTGTGGCTCAGTGGTAGAGCCCCTGCCTAGAATCCTCCAGTGAGGGGCTGGGGTATGGCTCAGTGGTAGAGCATCTGCCTAGAATGCCCCAGTGAGGGGCTGAGGTGTGGCTCAGTGGTAGAGCCCCTGCCTAGAATCCCCCAGTGAGGGGCTGGGGTGTGGCTCAGTGGTAGAGCCCCTGCCTAGAATCCCCCAGTGAGGGTCTGGGGTGTGGCTCAGTGGTAGAGCACCTGCCTAGAATCCCCCAGTGAGGGGCTGGGGTGTGGCTCAGTGGTAGAGCCCCTGCCTAGAATCCCCCAGTGAGGGGCTGGGGTGTGGCTCAGTGGTAGAGCCCCTGCCTAGAATCCCCCAGTGAGGGGCTGGGGTGTGGCTCAGTGGTAGAGCACCTGCCTAGAATCCCCCAGTGAGGGGCTGGGGTGTGGCTCAGTGGTAGAGCCCCTGCCTAGAATCCTCCAGTGAGGGGCTGGGGTATGGCTCAGTGGTAGAGCATCTGCCTAGAATGCCCCAGTGAGGGGCTGAGGTGTGGCTCAGTGGTAGAGCACCTGCCTAGAATCCCCCAGTGAGGGGCTGGGGTGTGGCTCAGTGGTAGAGCCCCTGCCTAGAATCCTCCAGTGAGGGGCTGGGGTATGGCTCAGTGGTAGAGCATCTGCCTAGAATGCCCCAGTGAGGGGCTGGGGTGTGGCTCAGTGGTAGAGCACCTGCCTAGAATCCCCCCAGGGAGGGTTTGGAGTGTGGCTCAGTGGTAGAGCACCTGCCTAGAATCCCCCAGGAAGGGTTTGGGGTGTGGCGTACGCTCAATTCATACCTTAGAATTCACAAGACCTTCCATTAAATACCCAATCCTAGAAAACAGAGAGAAACATATATATCAATTTCCCTAGGAGACATTCCGGGCCTCCCCCCAGTGCAAAGGCATACACAGCAGGATCACCATACGTGGCCTGGAGTACCAGGTGTGGCTCAGAACACTATGCCGGGTGAGTGCTGGCTTCATAAGCACACATGAAGGTATGTTGGTGTTTGGTGATGAATTTGGAAAATCAATAGAGGCAAGTTAATTAAAAAGGAACAAACTATTGCCTGGGGCAGCAAAACTCCAATGCTTATGTGACTGAGCGTTAGGGTGCAAAGAGAATACCATATGTCCTCTGTGCTTCTTCTGGGCCTGTTGTTCCAAGGCAGATAACAATAATCAAAGGCAATGAGTGTGTAGGTCCAGACAAGTGGTTCTCAACCTTTGGGTCACGACCCCCGCACAGGTTGCATATCTGGGGTTTAGGTTCTGATTTATAACAGTAGCAAATTCATAGTTATAAAATAGCAACAAAAATACTTTTATAGTATTAAAGGATCACCGCATTAGCAAGGTTTGGAACCACTGCTCTAGCTGGTGATATGTGTATGTATGTGTGTCTGTATGTGGTGTGTGTTGCATACATGAATAGCTGGCTCTGAATTTGGGGCTGGTAACAGTTTAAATATGAAATGTCTCCATATTAGTTACTCTTCTTGCTGTTGTGACAAAATACCTCATAAACGCAGCTTAAAGAAGGAGAGGCTTACTTTAGCTCAGGGTTCAAGGGTACAACCTGCCCTGGTGGCAAAGTCTTGGAAGCAGGACTCTGAGCAGGGTGGTCATGTGGCATCCAGTCAGAAAGCAGAGAGAGATGCATGCTGGGGATTAGCTCTCTTTCTCCTTTTTATTCACTCAAGGACCCCGGCCCATAGAATGGCGCTGTCCACATGTAGGGTGTCTTCCTACCTCAGTTTAACCTAATCTAGAAAGTCCCTCACAGACACGTCAGAGGTTTGTTTCCATGGTGATTCTAAGTCTCATAAGGCTGATGAGATCACCCGTCATTGTCCCCTATAAGCTCATGTGTTTGAACCCTGAGTCCCCCATGGGTGGCTGTCTGAGGGATTGTGGAACCTTGTAGATGGAAGTCCTGGCTGTAAATGTTGTTTTTACTTCCTTATATGGGGGGTGGGAATAAGATGAGAACTGCACCCCAAGCTTTACTAATACATGACTTGGGCTGAGCCCAGGATGGTTCCGTCTAAATATCCCTAGGCCTGGAAGCCTCTAGCCTTTGTACTATCTAATCTTATGCAAGCCCAGACCGTGAAAGCTTCGACTTCCAGTCTCCGTCTGCTAACCTAGGCCTAGAATGTTTCAGCCTCTGGGCCTTACTGCTGAATAAGCTCACCCTTTCTAGTTCTTTCTGAACTCTGGCTGGCTGGCTCAAAACTCCTCTCTAAGATGACGGATTCAAACTGGCTTCTTTGTGCTTCTCACTGAATTGCTCTGCTTGGAAAAACTGTCTCTGAACTCCAAGAACTGAACTGCACTGACCTGCACCAAACTGTATTGTCTCTATGAACTCTCTCTCTCTCTCTCTCTCTCTCTCTCTCTCTCTCTCTCTCTCTCTCTCTCTCTCTCTCTCCTGATCTTAAATAGCTTCTCTTTCCTGTCTGTTCTCCTGAGAGTTGGGCATATCCTGTCTCTGACTCATTCGGTCAAATCTTTCTCTGATTCATCACCTTGTCTGCCTCTCAACTAGATATCATTGTTTGGGATTAAAGGTGTGTACTAAATTCCATCCAGAGGGATTAAAGGTGTCTTGTGTTTACATTCCAGCCAGGGGGATTACAGGTGTGTATTAAAGGTGTGTCTGTATTCCAGCTGGATCACAAAGACCTAGGTCTTTGGATGTGATCCCTTGCCAGAGCAGCCATGTTGTTGGATTAAAATTCCTGTACACCTAGCTCATAGATGTAGGACACTAGGCATGGGCCTTTGTAGCTGTGCTAGCTGGCCTTATCTTGTGTCAACTTGACACATAAACTAGAGTTGTCTGGAAGAAGGGACCCTTAATGGAGAAAATGCCTCTGTAAGATCCAGATGCAGGACATTTTCTTAATTAGTGATTGATGGAGGAAGGACCGTTGTGGGTGATGACATGCCTGGGCTGGTGGTCCTGGGTCATATAAGAAAACAGCCTGAGTAAGCCACGAAGAGCAAGCCAGTAAGCAGCACCCCATCATGGCTTCTGCATCAGCTCCTGCCTATAGGATCCTGTCCTGTTTGAGTTCCTGTCCTGACTTCCTTCAATAATGGGCAGTGACGTGGAAGTGTAAGCTAAGCTAACCCTTTTCCATCCCAGCTTTCTTTTCGGCCATGGCATTTCATCGCAGAAATAGAAACCCTGACTAGGACAGTAGCTTCTGCTGACCTCTGACCTGGCCTTCCTTCCTATCATACACCATGCGAGGGGCCCCCAGACACTCATTCTCACTGCCACACCTTCCCCCCAAAGACAGACCACAAGTCCCCTGAAACCATGAACCAAAACAAACCTTTCTTTTCTTTACATGTTTTCTTCAGGTATTTGGTTGCAGTAGCACAAAAGTAGCAAAGCCAGAATTGCTGGTTTGGAAAACCCTACAGACTCCCAGCCCCTGGAGTCATGGTAGGATCTTGCTCATGACACCAGAGAGCAAGCATAGTGCCCAAAACTTACCAAAAGTGTCCACTATCCTATATGATGCCAGGAGACAAAATAACTGTGTGGATTGAAAGATGCCCCCCCACCACCCTCCCATTTATGAGTTTGGGCACCTCCAGATCTCAGACCCTCAACAAGCTGAACCTCAACATCTTGGTTGGGTTCACCTCTGTTGTGGGTAAGTTGTTGGCAGCTACAGATTCCAGGCTGTTACAGGCTCCAGCAAGAGTTGGGCTGTTGCCATGGAGACAGCATCCTTCCAAGTCAGAGAGCACCTGGGCACACACTCTTGAAGCCTAGCCTCATGACTGGCTTGCCCTCATCTTTGCTGCATTGTAATGGCCGTTGTAAGTCACGCAGTCAGACTGCATTCAAGGAGGGCTGCAGAGCACTTTGTTCCCAAGCTAGAAGATCACTGGAATTTTCATTTTGGATGTAAAGTTTGACCTTAAAAATTAAATAGTTTGGAATCCAATTGTCCACAAATGGCTTTTGGGGGCGGAGGAGATGGCTCAGTGGGTAAAGTGCTTGTTTTTACAAGCGTAAGGATCTGAGTTCAAGCCCCTGAACCCACATAAGAAAGCCAGCCATGGAGCTATATGCTTGTAATCTTAGCAGCAGAGGTTAGGACACAGGAAGATCTCTGGGGTTCTCTGGCCTGCCTAAGCCTCCTTGGTAAATTCCAGACCAGTGAGAGACCCTGTCTCAAAAGAAAAAGATTGACAATGCCTGAGGAATGACTCCCAGGGCCTCCACGTACACCTACAGGCGCACACACAAAGCATCAATAACAAAACGATCCCCTGCTGTACAGGAAAATCCACCCCAGCTTCTAATTCCAGAACTTTCTGACATGGTTAAGGGCTCACTGACCAACAGTTACTCCTGTCTGGGGAGGAGGGGTTTGGAGGTGGTGAGGAGAAATGCTGAGTCAGCTAGGAGTCCCTGCTCTGCAGCCGGGAATTGGAGACCAAGTTAAACTTCCTGTAATTAAGCAAGAGGGAACACACAGGATCGATCTACAAAATTACTAACGATGTGTTTTTAAGACTTTTGGGGTGTCCCAGGAAATTTATATGTGTTAAATAAGAAAAGGGGCGATTAACACCTTAGCAAGGCCCAAGAGAAAGTCTACTCAACTGCTGGGGTTGATTTCAGACAGGTACAGACTTTCTGCTTTGTAACCAGCCTGGCAGAAATGAAGGTATTCTAGAGAGACAGTTAAGCTGGCTGTCAGACTATTGGAACAGTGGACCTGGAATAAATGGGAATGTTCCTGGAAATCTCATGCTGGGAGAAGAAAAAGGCCCCACCGGGAGGGGGAATTTGTTTCCAAGGGGGTTTCACCCAGTTCTGAGGGCTTGTCAGACCCCCTTACACTGTGAGGCTGAAGCCTAGACAAGGATGGGTTAATGGTGGACCACACTGTCACTGCTTGGGATTGCTTAGATATGCCTCTCCTTGGCCCTTGACCTCTGGACAGACGGAGAGGTTCTAGCCAAATCTCCTTGTCCCTCTTCTCACTGTGCCCACATTGAATATATCAAGACATCTCTTTTTTCTGCTTCTCACTATTATTGGCATACTGAGGGGTAGGTGGCCAGATCCGACTTGGGGCATAAGTTGTTATACTCCAAGTTTAATAACTTCTCAGAAAGCCCTCAAGCCTGGCCTAGGCTCATGTCTTAGTGGTAGAGCACCTGCCTAGAATCCCCCAGTGAGCGGCTGGGGTGTGGCTCAGTGGTAGAGCACCTGCCTAGAATCCCCCAGTGAGGGGTTAGGGTGTGGCTCAGTGGTAGAGCACCTGCCTAGAATCCCCCAGTGAGGGGCTGGGGTGTGGCTCAGTGGTAAAGCCCCTGCCTAGAATCCCCCAGTGAGGGGCTGGGGTGTGGCTCAGTGGTAGAGCCCCTGCCTAGAATCCCCCAGTGAGGGGCTGGGGGTGTGGCTCAGTGGTAGAGCCCCTGCCTAGAATCCCCCAGTGAGGGGCTGGGGTGTGGCTCAGTGGTAGAGCCCCTGCCTAGAATCCCCCAGTGAGGGGCTGGGGTGTGGCTCAGTGGTAGAGCCCCTGCCTAGAATCCCCCAGTGAGGGGCTGGGGTGTGGCTCAGTGGTAGAGCACCTGCCTAGAATCCCCCAGTGAGGGGCTGGGGTGTGGCTCAGTGGTAGAGCACCTGCCTAGAATCCCCCAGTGAGGGGCTGGGGTGTGGCTCAGTGGTAGAGCCCCTGCCTAGAATCCCCCAGTGAGGGGCTGAGGTGTGGCTCAGCAGCAGAATACTTGCCTAGCATGTACAGGGCACCAATTAGTGCAAGTACCATAAAGAGAAACAGAGTAAGACAGGAAAGGAGCCCTTGGCAGGCAGGCCTTCATCCTAAAGGGGGAGATTCCTGCTCCTGTTTTGGGTTGACTTCTGTGCTTGTTCCCAGGGCGGCCCCTCTCCCTGTGAGTTCTCCAATGGCCACTGTTGTCTGTCAGAGAAGACTCTGTGAGAGGGCGGGGATCTTCCAGGCACTGGCAAGACTGCCCCTGCCCCGCCCTTCCCCCTCTTCCGTCCCCATCCCTCATCCCCAAATGTCTGTTGATGGTACTCCCCCTGCTCCCTTCCCTAGAGTACAGAGCCCAATTGCTTTCTGGGAAATCAACGGAGACTAACCTTGTTGAGCCAAGTACAGAGTTCTTCCTTGACAGCCCTGTTCCCTTTGGGCAGCATTGAATAGAGCCAGAGATTTCTTTACAAGGAAATGAAGAGGCTCACATTTCTAAAAGGGCACAGAGCCGTCCTGTGAACCCCGCCTTCAGCTTGCCTGCCAGGGATTTAGAGGGACAGATGGTAGAACTACGTGGCTTTTGGCAGCTGAGACAAATGCTATCCCTAAGGTCCTAGATCCAAGGGACTCCCTTTTCAGGGGACCCTAAGCTAACTACGCTTTGGTATGGAGCTTTCCTTGAGCCTGGCTTTGTCTCGTGTGACGCCTCTCAATGGCTCTGAAATACGTGAGCACGTTCCTTGGACAACAGTAGTTCAGTTCCGATTGCTGCTTACAGGCAGAACACAGCAAATGAAGATAAACAAGATTCATAGTTATTTTTCAAGCATGTTGCAATATGAGCAAAATTAACTTTGGTAAATAAGGCCCTCCTGACAGAGATGAGGATTTTTGGAAACGGCTCTGGACCCTGAAAATGAATTCAGAAGCTAAAGAGAACCGGCAGGCAAGTTTGGTGGATGGTGACGTGGCGGGGGCGGGGGGGGGGGGGCGACGTGGAGGAGGCAGGGAGCCGGAGCGCTCTCCCAGGAGTACTATACAATGCGAGAATTTATTCTTCTTCTTTTTTTCTTCCTCCAGCATCTTTCACAGAGAAGTTTAACAAAATGCCCCACGGCTAATTACAGACTTCCTATGCAAATACAAGCAGACGTTTGTAATTTATCAAATGGTTGAAGTTGGAAGACTTACAAGGATCACTGCAGAGATAGGCAGCTGGATCGCGCAGGGGGAGCCAGGATGGCACTGCGAACCAGGAGCAGAGTGGTCCCCTGGAGGGATGCTGTGCCAGAGGGGCCTGGTGTTCTCAGGAGGCTAAGGAGGCAGGCACACCAAGAAGCCTTGGACAGAACCAGGTCCGGTCATACCCATGTCAATGGGAACTGATCTGCTCCGGACCAAGTCTACATGGGGACGTGTGACATGTGACACCTGAAGGACGTGTGCTTTAAAGGACAATGTGGACAAGAAGCCAAGAAAGTCTTTTGTGACAATAGCAGAGGCCACCGAAACAGGTAGCTCAGAATGGGGGACGTCGCCGGGGGTGGTGGTGGGGGGTCACGGCCGAGTCAAGCTCAAGACAAGGACCACATCAATTGACCGTTCGGCAGGTGTGCTAACAGGTATATGGCAGCCTTGTGTGAGAGCCCACTCAGTAAGGGGCATTAGATTGGTTATTCACTCACTCACTCATTCATGTGAGATGGGGTCCTATGTAGCCCAGGCTGGTCTTGAACTCCCTATGTAACCAAGGATGACCTTAAACCTATCATCCCCTGCCTCTATCACCCAAGTGAGAGATGGCAGGCCAGTGCTGGACATCAAACCCAGAGCTCTCCTTCCCTTACTCCCTTCATCTTTCGCCCCTCCTTCCCCACACTTTCCCTTCCTTTCTCAGCGACAGCCCAGCTGAGAGGAACACTGGTGCCTACTTTAAACACCTTCTAGCTCTTCGCACCTGTTTCTTTTGGAACAGCTTGGAAGACCAAGCAGAAAGCCCCACCCCCCAAGCGAGCATCAAGGTCAGGCTGGGATAATAGCATCAAGGTGACTGTTCACTTTGGCAAAGAGAATTACGACCTCCTTTTTCCACCCGTCCTCCCCTGATGGCCAGAGAAGATGGAGATAATATTTACTATTTTGTCCTCACACACCACAGCAGAGGCAGCAACCATATATTTGAAAAGCAGGGACCTACTATCTTGAGATGGGGAGTTGGGGCCTGAATACGCGCGGACTTTGGTATAGCTAATCCGTTTAAGTGTGGCACGCAGCGGGACTTTCTCCTGAGGAACTCAATGTCACTCCTATAAAATGTCCTGGGCAGGAAAAAAAAATGCCACTGTGAAGGAAAGTAAGTGTGTGTGTGTGTGTGTGTGTGTGTGTGTGTGTGTGTGTGTGTTTTCCTGGTAGGATTATTTTTAAATTTTTTTTTTAGTTTTTGGTTTTTTGAGACAGGGTTTCTCTGGGTAGCTCTGGCTGTCCTGGGCTCCCTTTGCAGACCAGGCTGGCCTGGAACTCACAGTGGTTTACCTGCCTCTGCCTCCCAGAGTGCCGAGATTAAAGGAGTGTACCACACCGCCTGACTCCATGGTAAGACTTTTTTTTTTTAATGATTAAAAAAATTTATTTATACAGTATTCTGCCCACATGTGTGCCTGCCCACCACAAGAAGGTATCAGATCTCATTGCAGGTGGCTGTTAGGCACCATGTGGTTGCTGGGAATTGAATTCAAGACCTTTGGAAGAACAGACTGTGCTCTTAACCTCTAAGCCATCTCTCCAGCTCCCCCTCCCCCCATGGTAAGATTTCTAAGGCCTTTTTTGTTTTGTTTTGTTTATGTGGCTGTGTGTCTTCCTTGATTGTTCTCTATTTTATTTTATTTTATTTAGACAAAGTCTTTCACTAAACCTGGAGCTCACCAATTTGGCTGGAGATCCAACTGCCTCCGTGTCCTCTCCAGACTGCAGCCATATGTCATCTTATCTGGCTTTTCACATGGCTGCCAAGGGTCCAGACCCGAATCTCCATGCTTGTGGGGCAAAGGAGCCACACATGTCTTGGCTTCATGTCTAAGGAACTGAACCATCTCACCAGTGTCTACCTTGTTTATTTGAAGCAGGGTCTCTCACTGAATCTAGAACTCACTCAGTAGGCTAAGATGACCAGCTAGCTAATGAGTCTTAGGGACCCTCTCACCTCTGCCTCCCCAGCACTGGGGTTACGAGCATGCACCCCTATTCTCATCCTTTTTTTTTTCTTGATAGGTGTTGGGGGCTCCTGCTTGGGCAGAAAGGACTTTGTTGACTGAATCATCTTCCTCAGCCTGGTTATAATGCTTTTTTTTGCAAGAAGCAGAGGTGGCATTGTTCTAAGGGCCTGCGTACTTCGTGGGTCAACTGTACTCTTCAGTGACAGCCCTGTCCCCAGGCCACAGAGGCAGCATGACCCCGGGGTGGGCTCTCTTTCCCACCCAACACACACCGAAGACTGTCATTTTGCCTTTTTGTCTTTCAGAAGCCTCCTCTACTCCATGGTAGCTTGTGTCATTTCCTGAGAAAAGTCCCAGCAACAGCTAAGTGAATTCTTCCTACCTGGATTGCAACTCCTGCAGGGGCGTTGCTCCTGGCCCTGAGGTGACACCGCCTGGACTGGCCCCTGCATGTGGCACTGTTTTCACTCACCTTGGAGAAGGGCAGCTCAGCCCCGGCTCCTCATTCCTGAATCCTCCCAACCAACGCAGGTCATCTTCCCATCCTGGCAGCGTGGCCCAGAACAGGTGCAGGCTTTGAGTTAAGTGCATTTTGCCAAGAACCCTGAAAACCTGCATCCCACTTTACTGGCAGTGATGGATGAGCCTCTCTGCCGGGGACGAAGCCCTGGTCATGGACCACTGATGCTTTAGGAGAGAATTCACAGTATAACATTTACTTTCCAGCTACAGGGCTGGGAACAGAAGGCCACAGGAGCCGAGGGGGAGGTTCGTCTCCATAGCAGGTGGCTTTTTGGCTTGATCTGCTGTTTAGGGCTTGGATGCAATGAAAATACTGAAGGTCTCTGGATGCCTAGATGTCTGTCCGTCTCGTGTCCCCAGTCACGCCCAGGGTCTGGAGCAACAGTGTTCAGTCAGTGCAGTTTGTTTTGTAGACTTCGGCAGAGATAGATACATTTTCTCACGCGGCAGAGGACGTCTTTGTCATCGGACAACACGAAACGACAATGACAAAAGAAGCAAGCCTGGAAATTGCTAAGGGCTGATGGGAAATCCTAACTTCTGTGGTAAGATGCGTGGAGGCAGGAGGCTTCCTGGCTTACAAGGCAGCAGCAAACCAGAGACGGTGCCTTGAACAAGGTGGAAGGCAGGCAGGGGTCTCCGTAGGGGTCACTCACCACGTCAACTTCCGGCTAGGACACTTGGTCCCAGGATGGGAGCGCTGCTTTGGTAAGGTTGTGGAAACTTTAAGAGGTGGGGTCCGGCTAGAGGAGGTAGGGCAGAGAGATAGGCCATTGAAGACTACACCCAGTCCCTGTTTCCTGTCTGTCTCTGTGCTTCCTGTCCTCCATGAAGAAGTTCCCCTGTCAAACATTTCCACCACCATCACGTTCCATCCAAGTGTGCGCACAGGGCCAAGCAACTACAGGCTGAAAGCAGAGAAACTATCATCCGAAAGGAGAAATGCCTCTCTTGAAGATGTCCAGTCTTCCTCGGGCACTTGTCAGAGTGATGGTATGAGTCACCACGGCTTTTGATGTCACGGTGGGGAGATGTCTTAGCAGATGAAGTACTTGCCTCAAGAAGTAGAAGGACCTGGGCTCAAACCCTCAGAACTCAACTAAAGCTGGATGCTGTAGTGCATGTCTGTATGTATACCTAGTGCGTCTACAGCAAACTGGGGTGTGGAGACAGGAGAATTCTTAGAATCACACAGGCCAGCTAGCCTGGTGTGCACAACAGCAGAGTACAAAGGGACCTTGCCTTGGACAAGATGGAGGGTGAGGCTGGACATCCAGGGTTGTCTTCTGACCTCCATATGCCAAGACACGTGTACATACACACACACACACACACACACACACACACACACACACACACACACACACACAAATAATACAGGGATGTTTAAAAGCCAGCCAGTCATCCCAGCTCCTGCCCTCCCCTCGCACTGGCTCTTGATGTTAGCCCAGGACACGTCAGGAATATAAACCTGGGATGTAGCCCAGGCAGACAGTAGTGACACCCCTCCACCCCTGCACGAGGAGATATCATTCTTGACCCAACAGAGGTGACAGGGTCGGGCCCAGCATGGCAAAAACACATTTGTTCTCATCCTACCAAGGGCCCATTCAGTAAATCCTCCCAACCCATGAGTTGCAGCCTCATGGGGGGAAAATGGCTTCCTGGTGTCTCTGTAGACACTCAGCTGTTTATTAACAGCCGGGCCGTCAATCTCTCAGAGCCGTCAAAGGATGGAAGCACATTGTGTTCTTTTTCTCCTTTTGTGTTTATTTTCTTAACAGCCAGTGGGAGTAGCCACAGATTTCCCATGGTGTCTCCCATTGCGTGTGTGTGTGTGTGTGTGTGTGTGTGTGTGTGTGTGTGTTGGTTGCTAATTGATGAGTGGCCTAATTAATTAACCTGATAAATATTTATGCATGGCATTATTTCTTTCACGTTGATGTGCCCACAGTACCTGGCAGAAACAGCTTAACGGAAGGAAGAAAGGTGTGGTTTATTTATGTGAATTTTTGTTGGTGTGGGGACAGGGGAGAAAGAGAGAGGGATGGGGTTGGGGGAAGGAGAGAGAGAGAGAGAGAGAGAGAGAGAGAGAGAGAGAGAGAGAGAGACAGAGAGAGAGACAGAGAGAGAGAGAGACAGAGAGAGAGAGAGAGAGAGAGACAGAGAGAGAGAGAGAGAGACAGAGAGAGAGAGAGAGAGAGAGAGCGAGCGCATGTGGAGAGGCCAGACGTTGACATCAAGTATCTTTCTTTCTTTTTCTTTTTCTGAGACAAAGTTTCTCCGTAACAGCCGTGGCTGTCCTGGAACTCTCTCTGTAGACCAGGCTGGCCTCGAACTCACAGAGATCTGCCTGCTTCTGCCTCCTGAGTGCTGGGATTAAAGGCGTGCACCAGGAATGCCTTTATTGTGCCTTTGTCTTTCTTACTGCTTAACGTTGTCTGTGTGTTTCTTAATCAGTTTCTGTCTTATTTTCTGAGACAAGGATCCACGCTGGACCTGGGGCTGGTTCGCTCTGCTAGACTGCCTGGCCAGTGAGCCCTCTTATGCCTTCCTCCCCAGTGCTGGGATTATAGCTGTAAGCCACCTCACGGAGCTTTACACAGATGCCAGGGGATTGGAACTCAGGTCGCAATGTTTGTGAAGCAAGTACTTTACTAAGCGTCGGCACAAACCCAGAAAAAGGTTTTATTTGGCTATCTTCAGTCCGTACATGCGCAGTAGCGTCAGCTTAGCCTGTGGTGATGTGAGCCTGAGGTCGAGGCTCCTTATATCTTCGTGGACCAGGAAGTAGAGACAGCATGTGAGAAGAGCCCTCTGCTGGAGAGGGCGCCCGTCTGAGTCACATCCGTATTCAGGAAAGCAGTGTGTGGCATCTGTCCAAACAGGGCCCGAGGGCATCGATGCTGCTGACAGCCCGAAGACAGCCCTGGGTGCCCCCGTATTTTCAGAGCCCCCTCTGGGGTGCCCGAGGCTTTCACTGGAACCCCAGAGAAGCTCAATAACTTATTTCTGAGCCCGTGCCCGCCTCTTCCTTTCCATGGGGGTGTGGGAGAGAAGGAGGCTGCTTTTGGTGTAATCGCGTTCAGGGTAATGCTGAAATTCTAACCCCCCAGGGCTTGTGAATGCAGCCTTATTGGGGAAATAGGTCCTTTGCAAATAACCAAATTAAGATAAGGTCCTTAGGCAGGCCCTGTGGTGGTTCAATTTAATTGTCAGTTTATGGGGTTTAGAATCATGGTTGGTGGTGGAGAGGGTTGGTGGGGGGCTTGGGGGTGGGGGATTTGGGGGTGGAAGGGCGGGAACTTCTGGGCATGTCTATGAGGGAATTTCTGGGTTGGGAGAACTGAGGTGGAGAGAGCCACCATCTCACTGTGAGCAGGGTCATCATATGGCCTGAGGTACTGGGCTGAAGAAGAAAGGCAGAAAGCTGGCTGGGTACTGGCATTCATCTCTCCCTACAAAAAGTCAGTCAACCCGGTACCATCCGGAATCACCTGGAAACAGAGGCTCAATGAGAGGTAATTTAGATCCTGTTGGCTAGTGTTCCTGTTGCGGGTGGGGCCAGAGGGGGTGCCTTGATCATTATGTGCAAGGACCCAGCCTGACAGTGGCCAGCACCATTCGCAGGCTTGGAAGTCGGGATGTGTACGGGTAGGGGAAGCCAGCTGTCCGCTAAGCGTGCCTGCTTCCATTTCTGGATCCTCTGGACTGTGGGTGTGACGTGGATAGCTGCTTTAAACTCCTGCATTGACTTCTCAGGTGCGATGGGCAGTAACCGGGAGTTGGGAGGCGGAAATAAAGCCTTCCTCCCCTAAGTTGCACAAGTCAGGAGTCATCAAAGATGGGTGGCAAATGACCTAGAGATGGGAGGACACATTTCTCCCTCCCCAGGCCTCAGTAGGAGCCGAGCTGATGGCCCTTGATCTTGGACGTCAGGCCCCCACAGCATGGCATGTGACTTTTTGAGCTGCCTGGTGATGTTTTCTTTTTCTTTCTTTCTTTCTTTCTTTCTTTTCTTTTTCTTTTTCTTTTTTTTTTTTTTTTTTTTTGGTTTTTCGAGACAGGGTTTCTCTGTGTAGTCTTCGCTGTCCCTGTCCTGGACTAGCTTTGTAGACCAGGCTGGCCTCAAACTCACAGTGATCCGCCTGCCTCTGCCTCCCAAGTGCTGGGATTAAAGGCAAGGTGATGTTTTCTTACAGCAGCGCTGGCTAACTTGGGACTCAGGAGATGGTTGGTGAGAGACTGCAGATAGGCCATGCGCCTGTTGTCCTTCCTCCACTTACATATGTGTTGATGTGTGTGCAGGCAGTGCAGGCGAGTCTGTGCACATGTGTGGAGGCCGGAGGTTGATGGTTAAATGTGTTCCTCCATTTGACTGATCTCCACCCTAGTTCTTCCTTCCTTTTTTCTTTTTTCTTTTTCTTTTTCTTTTTTAAATTTCTTTTCTTTTCTTTTTTCTTTTTCTTTTTTTTGATGTTGGAAGCATTTATAATTTATTAATGTTTTTTGTTTGGTTGGTTTTTTTGTTTTTGTTTTTTGTTTTGTTTTTTGAGACAGGGTTTCTCTATGTAGCCTTGACTGTCCTGGACTTGCTTTGTAGACCAGGCGGGCCTCGAACTCACAGTGATCCGCCTGCCTCTGCCTCCCGAGTGCTGGGATTAAAGGTGTGCGCCACAGCGCCCTGTTTATACAATACATCTTGATCATATCTACGCTGTAATAAACTTCTCCAAGACCCTCCATCAGGTGCCTCTCCCATGAAGGTTTCCTCTTTTGTTATAACAGGCTGCACCTAGTTAGTGCTGCTCATATCCAAGGCTGTGGGGCTTGAGCAGTTGCTACGCCTTAGGAGAAAACCGACTCTCCCTCCCCTTGCTGTCAATCATGGATGAGGGTGGAGCCTATGAGCGCCTTTACCATTCAAGCCGGACTGCTGACTGGCTTGACTGTGTGCTGGCTGTAACCACCACGGCAGTCGGTTCACGAGTACTGCGGTCCAGAAGCCCGTGTTCCGCAGCTCTCTTCCACATCTCTGCCTGGTTTCCACAATGGTCCTTGCGCCACGGAGGAGGGTTTGATATAGATGTCCCATTTAGGGCTGAGTACACAGCAGTCACTTTTTCTTAGCACTTTGATGTGCACTGTGGGAGCTGAGGATCCCAGCTCGGGTCCTTGCGCTTACACAGGAACTGAGCCACTTCTTCAGTCCTTAAAAGGATTAAAAAAAAAAAATCTGCTGCAGGGAAAGGAAGGGCGGTCAGATTTGCCCACTGCCAGCCCGCAGGCTTGATGCAGCTTCGGGCTCCACTTCCTGTGCCGCCTGTGGGGTGGGGTGTGTGGCTTCTGTGCACAAAGCTGGGGAGTCCGGGAACCCATAGCTGAGAGCAGGCAGGCTGTGTGCAGGCTGCAATCCTGCCTGCACTAGCCTGCTGGGTGCTCTGGCCCCTCATGCGTCGCCGAAGACCCATATCCCAGGAGGCAATGGTCCCACCGGGAGCAAGTTCAGGAGAGCAGTGGGAGCCGAGTGCGTACATCTCCCATTTCAGTCATGTTTAACTTGCGTAAAAGAGGGAGGCTTCGAGAAAAAAAACAACATAAAAACCTGCACGCCTTTTCAGGCCAGGTGTCTAAGAAGACTTTAGTCCCAGGGATAGATGCCTATGTGTGCGTGTCACCACTATTAAAAGTTACAATGGCTCTCTCCCTTAGAAGACTTTAGAATGTCACTAGAACATTATAAAGACAAAAGCCAACAAAAGGAAAAGCCAGGCACCTCGGCATGCGCCTGTAATCCCTGCACACTGGAGGCTGAGGCGAAAGGATTGAGAGTCTGAGGCTAGCCTGGGCTACGTAGGAGAAGTGTCTCAAAAAGAGAAGGAAACAAAACAAAACAAAAGGCGCAGCCAGCCATTATCGTTGGACCCGAATACGGCTTTAAAAATGATGATTAACATAATCACAAAAGCACAGCTTAATCCGCGCAAGGTTATAAATATTAATTGGGAAAAGACGTTATATTGGGAACATTATTATACACTATCATGTTAATTTTATGAAAATAAGTCCACGAAGCACACATACTTTTTTTTTCTTTTCTTTACTTTTCTCCTCAGCTTTTACTGGCAGTCTCAGTCTTACTGTGTGGATAAACACTTCCTGTTTCAGCAGCTAGCTCTGCCCGGGGTGGAGGGTGGGATCCTGACACTGCGAGGCTTTGTGATCTCCCACAGATAAGAACTAGGGGCTGCAGAAGCAGGATAAGGGGTTGAGCTACAAGCTGGGTGCTTGCACTCGTAACTGTGATTGTGTGTGCATGAGTGCACATGTGTGTGTGTGGGGGGGTTGTCTGTCTGTCTGTCTCTCCCTCACTCCCTGTCTTTATCTGTCTCTCTCTCTCCCTTTCTCTCTCTTCCTCTCTGTGCTTGTGTGTGTGTGTGTGTGTGTGTGTGTGTGTGTGTGTGTGTGTGTGTGCACAGCATGTGGAGGGCAGAGGACAACCTTAGGTAGCAACAGACCTTAGTTCCTATCTACTTTGATTACTGAGACAGTCTCTCACTGGCCTAGAAGTGACCATGTAGCCTAGAGCATCAACCAGCAGGCCCAGGCATCCACCTGCCTCCACCCACCCCAGCTCTGGGATGCATGTATTGCCAGGTCCGGCCTTTCCTACATGGGTGCTAGGTATCTGGACTCAGGCACTCACGTTCACACAGCAGGCACTTTACTGACTGAGCCATCTCCCCAGCCCTCATAACAGGGATCTGATTTACATCTCTCTAAAGGTACACCTTTAGAGAGGCCCTAGACGTCAATGCAAGGCAAAGCCACTCAAGTCTGAACGGGCAGAAGCAGGCTGGTCTCAAAACTCTCAACTCTCATACCTTAGCCTCCTTAGTGCTGGGCCCTGCTGGGTTCTGTATCACCTGCAAGGCCCCAGTATCCAACCTCTTGTGCCCATCATATTTTACAGGTGAGGAGACGAGGACACAAGACAGAACATCACACATCTGTAGGCACTCCAGGAGGAAGTAGCTATTACCAACTGCAATTTCTTGAGTTTTCCTCTCTTCATTTTCTAATCCAAAAGCAAGTGCAAAAAAGAAAAAAAAGAAAAAAAAGAAAAAAGAGACTGCATCAAATTCGCTAGTTGGGCCACTAGTCAAATAAACAGGGCTTATCAGTTTGCAGGTCGAAGTAAGAAGGAACCCCGAATACTCTCTCAAGGCAGCTGAAGACGTGCTGGAAACACGGCAGATCGCTCAGTCTTCAGGCTTCGGAAGCTCTCTGGCCTTAGACTTCAGAACCATGCAGTTCGAACTTCTTCTCGGCCTGTGGCGTATTTACTAAATGGCCCGTGCGGTTCTTATTCTAACTTCCTCTCAAGAGGTCAGTTATAAAGAATGCCTTTAAACAGACCTCAACTTGCTTGTACTGCTAATAAGCAAGAAGACGGAGGTAGTCCGAGGACGAGAGATGTGTATCAGCCTTCCTATCACCCGTGCACCTTATTAAATGAACTATGGTTTAGTAAACAAGAAGAACAAATAAAAGGTATCAATTGCCGAATTGGGGGGGGGCTGTAGCTTAGTGGGTAGAGAGCTTGCCTAGCATGCGCAAAGCCCTGGGTTCCATCCCTAGTACTGCCTAAGCGAGACATGGCGAGGCTTGCCTATAAGCACTGGGGGAGTGGAGAAAGCCAGGCCATCCTGCCTACATAGTGAGTTCAAGACCAGCCTGGGTTACATGAAACCTACTCTAAATAGATAGATGATAGACAGATAGACAGATGATAGATAGACAGATAGATAGACAGATAGACAGATAGATAGACAGATAGATAGATGTCAGTTGCAAGTAGGTCTGGAACTGGAAGCTTTGGCAGTGGAATACTATGTGGCACTCACTGCTATCTCGTTGTCCATCTAGAACTTTCCATGCCCTAAACCCAGGGATTCTCAGTAAAGGGAAACACAACCATACTTTCAGCAGCCAGAGGGATACGTTCTGAAGGCATCTACACTTTTTTTTTTCGAGACAGGGTTTCTCTGTGTAGCCTTGCCTGCCCTGGACTCGTTTTGTAGACCAGGCCGGCCTCGAACTCACAGCGATCCACCTGCCTCTGCCTCCCAAGTGCTGGGATTAAAGGCATGCGCCACCACGCCCGGCTACTTTTTTCTTAAAGCTTCTAAAGAAGTTAAAACTGTACCGTTCAACACTCTGTTCCAGTTTCCCTAAGGTGGGCAACTGGGTGAAGTCCTTTATAAGTGATTAATAATTAATTAAATGTAGCATAACGACAGTGACACACGAGGAGGTTGTGGTCCGGGAATCAGGCCGGAAGTTACATTGAAAACCCATTTGGGCTTGCATAGAAAGAACTGGAAGCCTGGAGACAAGCCCGGCACTGTAATCCGGGGAGAGCTCGGCAGGCAGGATCGTTGCCCATTTTTTCCCTAATTTGTGAGCTTGGAGCTGAGCACGCAGCCTTGTTAGGGAGCTAATACGGGATGAAACGGGACATGGCGGTGTCAGGGAGAACACGCCGTTCCTTAGTGAAGGGCTGAAGAGCGATCAAGCTGAATTAATTTCTAAGCGACCTCATGACAGATTCTTGATTATGATCCTCAATTAGGGGAAGCTCGATTTCGCTTTTGTTTAATGTCAGGGAGTTAGGGAGCTGCAGGGCAGGCGGCTGCCGCAGAGAGCGCGGGGTGAGGTGGAAAGGGCGCCTCTTCTGAGGCTGCTGCTGGGGCGCCTCATTGAGGGCTCTACAGAGGAAGTGTGAAGTGGCTGGGGACTGTGGCTCAGTAAGGTAAAGGAGTTCCTGGTCAGGTGGCAGGATCTCAGCTCAGGTCCCTGGGACAGATTGAGTTGGCCATGTCTGCCAATCCTAGCTCTCCTAGGGTAAGACGTGTAAGAGACTCCTCAGAGGACGATGGGCTAGCTAGCCCGGCGTAGCTCTCACGTGATGTACACAAACATGCACACATGTATGCACCCCCGTACACACTCACACACATATCGTACACAAAACTGCTCTGTCGAGGGCCAAAGGAGGAAGCACAGAGGCTTAAAACACTTAACAGACTTGCTCTGTGAAAATGGAAAAAGAAGAAGCCAGGTTTGGTGACACAAGGCTGCCATGCCCAGCATTTAGGAAACTGAGTTCAAGATCAGCTTAGACTACATAGTGAAACCTTGCCTCAAAATCCCAAAGCTGGGCACAGTGGAACATGCCATGCTGATAGTTCCAGCACTTGAGAGGATGCAGCAGGGGGATTGCTCTGACCCTGAGGTCAAACTGGGCTGCATGATAAGACTCTGTCTTTAAAAAAAACAAAATAATGGGAAAAGCAGAGGCTGGAGGGCCTTTAGGGTTTCTTCACCTGGCAACCTGAATTATTTGTCAAATTCTATCATAAGGTAGACCAGTGTCTGAGGAATGGTGGCTGAAGTTGATTTCTGGTTGGCTCTTCACACATATGTACACATGTACACACATATGTATACACACATGTACACACTCACACAACCCAAATAAGAGGAAGGAAAGGCTCAGAACAGATCTGTGTGCCTTCATGAATGTGACAGCAAGGCCAGAAGTCCAAATGTTGTGGTGTTTTCTCCAGATAAAATGAGAAGCCACAGCTGCCCAGCTGGTTACAAAGCGCACCCAGGGCTCCCAATGTAGTTACAAGATCAGAAAGGCCTCTGAGCTCACCACAGCTTTTGGCTAGTGACCTTATCTGGGAGCCCGTGTCCCTTCTCAGTTTCTGAAGTGTTTCTTCTTCGAATCCAGAAAAGAGACAAGTGCAATGGCACAGAATTGTCATCACAGGCACCCAGGAGGCCGAGGCAGGAATATAGAAAGCTCCAAGCCGAAGAATGAGTCCAAAATCAATCTGGACAATTTAGAGGGAGACTGTCTCAAAATAAAAAGTAAGAAAACTGAGGGTGTGGCTCAGTAGTAGAGCACCTGCCTAGCATCCCCCAGTGAGGGGCTGGAATGTGGCTCAGTGGTAGAGCCCTTGACTAGCATCCCCCAGTGAGGGGCTGGGGTGTAGCTCAGTGGTAGAGCACCTGCCTAGAATCTCCCAGTGAGGGGCTGGGGTGTGGCTCAGTGGTAGAGCACCTGCCTAGAATCCCCCAGTGAGGGGCTGGGGTGTGGCTCAGTGGTAGAGCACCTGCCTAGAATCCCCCAGTGAGGGGCTGGAGTGTGGCTCAGTGGTAGAGGCCCTGCCTAGCATCCCCCAGTGAGGGGCTGGGGTGTGGCTCAGTGGTAGAGCACCTGCCTAGCATCCCCCAGTGAGGGGCTGGGGTGTGGCTCAGTGGTAGAGCACCTGCCTAGCATCCCCCAGTGAGGGGCTGGGGTGTGGCTCAGTGGTAGAGCACCTGCCTAGAATCCCCCAGTGAGGGGCTGGGGTGTGGCTCAGTGGTAGAGCCCCTGCCTAGAGTCCCCCAGTGAGGGGCTGGGGTGTGGCTCAGTGGTAGAGCACCAGCCTAGAATCCCCCAGTGAGGGGCTGGAGTGTGGCTCAGTGGTAGAGCCCCTGCCTAGAATCCCCCAGTGAGGGGCTGGGGTGTGGCTCAGTGGTAGAGCACCTGCCTAGAGTCCCCCAGTGAGGGGCTGGGGTGTGGCTCAGTGGCAAAGTTTCTGCCTAGCATGTAGGAAGCCTTGAGTTCAAACAGTGGAGGGCTGAAGAGCATGGAGGAGCAGCAAAACCCACAGCAGCTCCCACTTTGCAGTCAGTGGAGAGCAATAGAATGTCCCATAGAAGAAATGTTTAATCCCTTCCTGTCTCTTGGGGGCTTATGGCAATTACATAATGAAAGCGCAGCCTCGATTAGACCTCAATTTGGGACAGCTTGCATATAATTCCCTAGAACAAAACGAAAAAACCTCATTAGAAAAGGAGTTCACCCTGAGAGAGCACAGTGTCCAGGCTCTGAAGTGTCACTCAAGTTCCAACATGGAAGAAAATACTGTTGTCTTCAGAGGCCTCCTTTTCTCTGCCCAGCACATAAGAGGCTGCCTGGGAAATAGTCTTTTCTTGTGTGTTGTGAAGAAGAGGGTGGGGGTGGCGGCCGCGTCTCTGGCCGAGGTGTTAAAAGTTGTACAGAATGCTGGATTACTGTGCACCTCACCTGTGAAGAGATGCCGTGCCGGTGGCTCTGGCTTTAATTAGCAGCAGCATTGTGGCAAGATCGATCTTGCGGTTCCTGAGCCAAAGACCGGCTCCTCACAGCCGCGCGTTCTGCTGAGTATTTTTAGGATTCCGGAACCTGTCTCATGCACTTGGTTTTACTGGATACTTCCAGAGTCGGGGTTCAGAAGGCAAAGAGTTAGAAACTAGAATTCTCCAAAGAGCGGAGGAGCTGTGTTCAGCGAACATGCCTGTCTCAACACATGAAGGCAGAGGCAAGAGGGATGTGTGTTTGAGGCCAGCCTGGGCTGTGGGATAGATTAAGCTTTGTCGCAGGTGGAAGCAGTCTTGGCGGGCTTTACCCTTAGGGCACACCATGAATACCTTGTGAGAGACTGTTTGGAGCCTTCCTGGGCTTGGAATTCAGGAAGCCTACCTAGGAACCCCACCGTGGCTATTGTTTTCCTAATTGACCCTCGCAGGGAGAAGGGACCGCCCTTTGCATATGACTGGGAAGGTGGGGGAGAGAAAAACAAGAGGTAGAAGGAGAGAAGGAGAAGGCGCGGAGAGAGAGAAAAGGACCGGACCAGCTCATGGGACTGAGACACCTAAGGACCCGTCCTGTAGAACGGATTCCAGGAGGTTTTAATCTTCTGTCCCTTTAACTTTTTTTTCCTTCTTGTATATGCTAGTTGGGTTGTATAATAAAGTTTAATTGTTAATAAACTGAGCCAACACTGGGCTACATAGGGAGATCCTGTCTCTAACAAAATGAGTGGGAAATCCCAGTGTGATGGTGAGTCTTAGATTCTGATCTCTCTCTCTCTCTCTCTCTCTCTCTCTCTCTCTCTCTCTCTGCCTCTCTCTGGTTCTCTGTCTCTGTCTCTCTGTCTGTCTGTCTGTCTCTCTCCCTGTCTCTCTGTCTGTCTCTCTCTATCTCTGCCTCTGTCTCTGTGTCTCTGTGTCTCTGTGTCTCTGTCTCTGTTTCTGTCTCTCTCTCTGCACATGGTGCATGTGTGTGCATGCCCTAGTGTGCTTATGGAATTACGCAATCACAGGAGAACTTGCTGGAGTGGGTTCTCTCCTTCTGCCATGTGGACTCAGTTCTTCAGGCTTGGCAGCAAGCTCCTTTGCCTCCTGAGCCACCTTGCCAGTCCCTTGGCTGTTTTCAATTTGTTGTTATCTGTGTGTGTGTGTGTGTGTGTGTGTTCACACCAGTGCATGAGTGTTTAAAACGGATGTATCAGGTATCTTCTTCAATCACTGGACACTTTATTTTTTTTTTGGAGTGGGGGACAGTGTTTCACACTGAAAATGGAGCCCATTGCTTCAGCTAGACTCGCCGGCCATTGAGCTTCGAAGATTTTCCTGCTTCTGTGCCCTTCCTGTCAGTGCTCGAGGTACAAGTGCATGTCACCCTCTTGGCTTTTACCGTGTACTGAGGACCTGAGTTCAGGACCCCACACTTGAGCAAACATATTACCCATTGGCCATCGCCCCAGCCATCGCTCTTGCCCATTGCTTCAGTACACCTCAACAAGGATGCACTAGTCTTACCATTCCCACAGGCAGATTCTACATAATCCTATTGGAACCTTGGTCTTGAACTTGGAGCTCTCCAGTCCATCCTCCAGACAAAAGGATCATCGGCTGTGTAATCCAAGAACACCTTCCCGGGGGCTTCTCCAACTGAATCAACCTGTAAAAGCTGGCTGCACTTCCGGTGTGCAATGGCTTGCTTCAAAAGTGAGCACGAATCAGAACATGGTGTGAATCAAAGATCCTGGAAAGATTCACACCTCCCGCTGAGCCTCCTGCAAGGCGGATAAACTGGTTAGAATTTTAGTGACTGCAGGGAGGTTGGGATGATGCAGGTCCAGAGCCTAGTTACGTTTGCCTCACGCTGTCTTCAGGCCCCTTAGTAGCCGTCCCGTGCTCACCTCTGAGGCTGACTTCCTTGGGGTTAATAGATAACAAGCCCCTGGCTTCCACCACCCAGCAGGCTAAGGGTATCCTCAGACAGCGTCCATGGCCTATGACAGAGAGCGGTTTCCACCAAATATACGTGGAAAGTGCCTTGATTTACGACTTCCTGTGTTCTGTTACTATAAAACGTCATCAAACCGCTACCATACTGCAACATGGACTTGGCACTAAGCTAATATATATGGCCCCTGGCTGTGGTTGCTCTTATTTGGCTCCAAAATAAACCATCTCTTATGACCGTTGAGGTGAAGGCTGTGTTTCTGCATCTGTGGTGACTTTCTCCGGGTCTCCCTGACTTTCTCCGGGTCTCCCTGTAGCAGCTGTGGTTAGGATGAGGGATGAAGGGTATGTTTACTTATTTTTTTTTTATTTCAGGGGTATACGTGTTTTACCTACATGGATGGATGACTGTGCCACCCATGCACCTGGTGTCTGCAAGGGTCAGAAGAGAGGACAGATCCCTTGTAATTAGAATTACAGGGGGCTGTGGCCTGCTATGCGGGTGCTGGGAACTGAACCCTGGTCCTCTACAAGAATGACAAGTGCTGTTAACTACCGTGCCGTCTCTCCATCCCTGAGGAAGATCTTCCGAGTCTTTTGCTCATGAGAAGTTTCCCTAACTGTTCTTTACAAACGGAAAGCAAGGACCCATTGTTGACGACAACACCTACACAGCTCGCCGAGCATGGAGAAGTGGAGCTGGTGCCCACGTGGAGCCTTCACCCCCTAAGTTCCAGCATCTTTGGTACTCTGCACACTCTCACAAGAGAAACATAAAAACCAAGCCAGCCACAAAACCTTTATCTACAGTGGCATGCTGCCTGCAAGATGTTCTAGGGCAATGGTGGCAGAAGGCTTATGGGAATAGCCAACCAGTAACTGATTTGACTTAAGTGCCATCCCATGGAATGGAACCCCAAACTGATACTACTTGGGTGACTAAGAACCTAAGATGAGTTACACTATGGCCATAGGATAAAGCTAAATACACTAGTCTTTTCTAAAAGTGGGGGAAATGTAGTGATAAAATGACCCCTAATGGCATCCTGCTATACCCATAGATCAGTGCCTTGCTCAGCCGTCATCAGGGAAGCTTCTTCCTGCAGCAGATGGGACCAAACACAGAGACCCACGGCCAGACATCGTGCAGAAAGTGAGAGACCTCGGAACGCTCAGCCCTAAACGGGATGTCTCCATCAGATCCCTCCCCTCAGAGCTTGGGGAACCCTTTGGAAGAGGAGGCAGAAACAGTGTAAGAGTGGGGGGGGGCGGGCGGGTGTGGAGGACATGAAGAAAACAAGGCCTTCTGAACAAAGCTTGTATGGACTCACAGAGACTGAGGCAGCACACACAGGGCCTGCGAGGGTCTGCACCAGGTCCTCTGTGCATACGTTATGGCCTCCAGTTTAGTGTTTTTATGGGATTTCTGAGTGTTCCAATGAGCAGGTCTCTGTTTCTTGTGCTTTTTCTTGGACTCTTTTTCTTTTTTTTTTTTTTTTTTTTTTTTTTGTTTTTCGAGACAGAGTCTCTCTGTGTAGCCTTGGCTGTCCTGGTCTCACTTTGTAGACCAGGCTGGCCTCGAACTCACAGCGATCCGCCTGCCTCTGCCTCCCGAGTGCTGGGATTAAAGGCGTGCGCCACCACGCCCGGCTTGGACTCTTTTTCTTATGTTGGTTTGTCTTACCTAAAAAAAAAAATGAATGAATGAATGGATGGATGGATGAATGAATGAAAACCTAGCCACTAGAGTAAAGTTTAACAACTCAACCGCCATTTTGAACTGCTGGGAAGAAGGGAAGTTAACTTTTTTTTTACCCAGTAAAGTGACACTGGTTCTATCAACCTCCACAGGTCAGGAGTAGTTGACTAACCTACAGCTGGACTCTATAGTTTTCTTTTTGTTTGTTTATTTTGTTTTTTTCTTTTTTGTGTTTTTATTTGGTCACAGTTTGGTTTTGTTTTTTAAAAATCTTTTTGTATGTGGCTTTATTTTGCTTTCTTAGTTTTGTTGTTGTATTGGGCTTATGTTTCTTTTTGAGGAAGAACGTAAAGTTCGGTGTGTAGGGGGGGGAAGAAGCCCTGGAGGGCCTTGGGAAAGCGAAGAATATGATCAAAATATATTTGAATTTGAAAACTGTTTAAAATAATGAAATATAATAATGATCGTGACAGTGCTGATGTTAAAGACACTTGGGAGGAAAAGTTTCCCTGGAAAAAAAAATTACTGAGAGGCTAACTGTGGTGATGTATAGCTTTAATCCAGTGCTCAGGAGGCAGATCTTTGTGAGTTCCATGTGAGCCTGGTCTATATAAAGTATTCCAGGCCAGCCAGGGCTGCACAGTGAGACCATGTCTCAATAAATGAACAAACAAACAAACAAACAAACGCATGTTTGAGAACCAAGAGGATATATATATATATATATTGCAGGAAGATTGCCATGAGTTTGAATTCAATCCTGGCTATAGAGTAAGTTCAAGGCCTGGCTGGGTTACAGAATAACCTCTGTTGCAACAAAGAAATGTTAAGCCCCTGGCTATAGGCTAGTGTTTCCCAAGATAGACTAGCTTCTAGAATTTTCTATCATGACCAGGCTCATGCCATACTTGCATTCCTATCTCAAGCATGCCTTCCGTACCTGTCTGTTCTAGGAAGGGCGAGAGATGCGTCCACTTCATTCACTGTCACTCCTAGCATCTACCACAGTACCTGACCCAATGTAGGCAAGAGAAAAAAAAATGCGCTGGAGTGGGAGGAAAGCCGTTCCCATGGGGCAGGAGAGTCTGTGTCCCAGGAAGTTTGTTAGCTTTCCTTTCAGCACTGAGTAAGACCTAGCTAAAAATGCTTTTATCTCCTTTAGGCCATCTGTTTTCATTGAGGGATTTCCCGGGATTTTTGTGTGATATGCATCCCTGAAAGGGCAACAGGGGACGGTGACGTCCTTTCTAGGATGCTCAGTAAAGTTCCAGTGACTCCCTGGGGGGTTGGGGGGATGCAGGAAGCCTGGGAGGGGCAGTGAAGGGAGGATTGTGCCAACCCAAAAAAGACTTTGACTCTTTCGACTCAACCCACAGACGTCCTCATTGCTCTTGAAACTCGCTCAGTTCATGTGTCTAGGGAAGCTACGCTTTGTGTTCTCGGTTCAACAAATGTATAACAGGCATCACGAAGGCTGATTTGGTACAAAGTCTGACCCTTTCTCAGGACAACAAGCTGAGTACAAAAAGACAAAAGGCCCATGTACCTCTGCCGTCATTCTGTCTGCTTTCCTTTGGACCAGTTATGCGCTGACCTCTAGGTACAAGCATATTGAGCACTCCAGGAATGTCTGTCTCCCAAAAACTATCTCCTCCCCACTTAAGGCCGAAGGCACCAAGATGGATCCGTCAGTAAAGTGCTGGCTGCACAAACATGGCAGCCAGTATGTAGATCTCCAGCGTCCGCTTAACGCCAGGTGTGGCAGCACCTGCCTGTCACCCCAGCACAGGACGGAGCGGTGGAGGCAGGTGGCTCACTGGAGTTTGCTGGCTAGCTGGTTTAGCCAACTCAGTGAGCTCCCAAGTCCAGTGTGAGAGGCTGTCTCAAAACATAAGGTGGATGGGAACAGAGTCAAGAGGCTCGCCATCAACCTGGAAAACCTGTGTTCAATCCTCGGCACCCACAGGGTGGAAGGAAAACACTGACTCTTGCAAGTTGGCCTGTGACCCTCCCCCCCAAACCTATGCCCCTTCCACAATGAACAAACAAATGTAATAGAAAAAGTTTTTAAATAAATGAGGTGAGGGTGACCAATGAAGACAGCTGATATTGACCTCTGCTACATACACACACACACAACACATGCACACACACACACACACACACACACACACACACACGTGCGCACACACGGGCACACGCACACAGGTGTACACCCAGGATAGTACAACCTGCTATTAGCTTGCAGAGAAAGAACAAAGATCAGTTTGGGAAGAAACGGGGAGATCTACAAAGAAGAATGGAAGAGAATTTAGCAGTGCATTTGGGGACAGACAGAACTTGAAGAGGACCACTCAGGAGCAGACCCAAGATCAAAGAGCTACAACCTTTAGAACTGGTCCCAGGAAGTTTCTGAGAGAGGAGGGAGAATCTGTCCTTAGATCTCCTCATGCCTGGTAGAGACCCGTTTTGATACGATTATAGATCTGTTACTGAAATGCATGAAGTCAAACACGTCCCACTGCCCCAGGTACCGCACACCTTCCCGGATGTCTCTGGTTTGTCTAAATAGGTTACACTACATAGGAGCCTCTGAGATGCTCCCACCACTAAGCCCGATGACTGGAGTTTGATCCCGGGGGGGGGGGGGGGAGGGCTATATGGTGGAAGGAGAGAACTGACTTGTGTGAATTGTCTGCTGACTTCTGCACATGGGCTGTGGCACGTGGACACACAAACACACTCTAAAAGTAAATAAACACAAGAGACTGTCAGCCTAAGCTTTAGTGGTTTTTGTCATTTTAAGTGAGACCTTTAATAGGTCTTAAATATATATATATATATATATTTTGCACAGGCAATAGAGCCGTGGCAGGGAAATGAAGCCATCTGTCACATACATGCCAGCCACGGAAGGAGCAAGCGGGAAGTAATAGGGATGCCAGGCTGCCGAGATACCTGCCCAAATGAAAATTGATTTTCTTGAGAATTCTTCACATGAAGAAATAAATTAAATCTACAACTACTTCTATTTGTTTAAAAACCTCTTTGTTAAAAATAAGTATAGCGCTATGCAGACGAAATTTAATAAATTAGAGGACACCAAATCATAGCTAATAGTGCTCTACACAGACACCGTTTGCCCAGGAAGTTCAATGGAGTCACACCGTGAAACCACTTAAATGTGTGGATTAATTCTATTTATATCAGTGAGATGGATGGACAGATGCATCTGGGCCTCTTTAAGTCAGTTTTCTGTTATTTTTTTCCAAAGTAGTTTTATTATCATCTTAATTTGGAAAAAAAAAACCTACCGAGTTTCCACTTTGCCTCAAGACAGATACTTTTAACTGGCTATTAAAGCTAATGTAGCTCAAATGGTGCGCGAGACAAGTAGGAACAGAACTTTTTTGTTATTTTCTGATACCAGTGATTGAACCCAGAATTTTGCACATAGGAAGAAGTGCTGTCATTAATTCACATCTCCAAGCTCCTCACTGGGGGATTCTAGGCAGGTGCTCTACCACTGAGCCACACCCCAGCCCCTCACTGGGGGATTCTAGGCAGGTGCTCTACCACTGAGCCACACCCCAGCCCCTCACTGGGGGATTCTAGGCAGGTGCTCTACTACTGAGGCACACCCCCCAGTGCCTCACTGGGGGATTCTAGGCAGGTGCTCTACCACTGAGCCACACCCCAGCCCCTCACTGGGGGATTCTAGGCAGGTGCTCTACTACTGAGTCACACTTCAACCCTTATTGAGGAATTCTCATCAAATGTGACTGAGCCACACCCTCCGGCTACTTTTTACATTTTGTTTTTGTCAGAGTCTCATTGAGTTGCCTGGGTTGGCAACAAATTTGCAGTTCTTTATCCTCAGCCTAGAAGTAGCTGGAATAAGGGGTCTGTGCTTCAGTGCTTGGCTTTGTTTCCTGTTTTGTTTGTTCGAGAGGAGGTTTCTTTACATCTTCTATTCAGACTATCCTGGAACCCAAGATCTCCCTGCCTTTATCTCCTGGGTGCTCATAGTTGTTCTGGAGAGACCATAGAAGCATGGGACTCAAATTCTGTTTCTACTCTCTGTGGGTGCTCACTTCCCTTTTCCCTATTTTTGACTTCTGCCTTTTCAAATTCAGTCTGAGCTGTTCTTAGAAGGGGAAGTTCATGGTTTCTTGACCTCCGGGTCAACCTGGACTTTACCTTTTTTTTTTTTTAAACTGGAGACCCTTAACTTTTTGGAACTGAATGCCCATGGGGATTGAGGAAGCTAACAGAAGCCACAGAGCTTACGTGCATGGTGTGTCACCCCATGCAGTGAGCGGGGTCAAGTGACACACTGGCAGACGCTCCCGGCGCACAGTGGCTGATGCTGGAGTACCAGTCAGTGTGGTGAGATGCCCTTGAGACCCTGGAGAGGTGGCTGGCAGCCAAGTGTTGAACATGATTGAGGTCCATAAGCACGCAGAAGCCAGAGTGCAGTGGGTCCTTGTGTCATGGCAGGGGTTTTAGCTTTGTCCTGGGGGACATCAGGTGATCACAGTGGGAAGCGAGAGACATATTATTTGGAGCTGTCTCAGTCACTGTTCTGTGGCTGTGAAGAAACACCACACCAAGGCAACTCTTATAAAAGAAAGCATTTAACGGGATGGGGTGGGGGCGGGTGGGGGGTGGGGAGGGGGGGACATTTGCTTACAGTTTTAGTTCACAATCATCATGGCAGGAAGCAGATGGCATGGTGCTGGACAGCCAGCCAGGCCCTAGTGTAGGCTTTTCGTTTTGTTTTGCTTTTGGTTTTCGAGACAGGGTCTCTCTGTGTAGCCCTGGCTGTCCTGGACTTGCTTTGTAGTCCAGCCTGGCCTCGAACTCACAGTGATCCCCCTGCCTCTGTGCCTCCCGAGTGCTGGGATTAAAGGTGTGTGCCACCACACCAGGCCCGCTAGTGAAGGCTTTTAGGACCTCAAAGCCCACCCAAGTGACACGCCTTGTTTTAGTCACTGTTCTTCACCTGTGAGGAGACAAGGCAACACTCATCAAAGAAATAATTTAGTTGGTGGCTTTGCCTACAGTTTCCGAGGCATACTCCATTGTCATCATGTCCTGGAGCGTGACGACACACAGGCAGACATGGTGCTGGGGAGGTAGCTGAGAGCTCTACATCTTACCTGCAGGGCGCGAGGGCACTGTGGCCAGCATGGGCATTTGAAAGCCCATCCCAGTGAGACACTGCCTCCAACAAGGCCATGCCTCCTAATCCTTCCCAAATGGTTCCGCTAACAGGAAACCAAGCATTCAAACACATGAGTCCATGATGGCTATTCTCACTCAAACCAGCACAGGCGCTATAGAGTGGGAGCTGGCCTGACCAGATGAAGGCGGTTATTCTGTGGCTATGCCCCGGGTCTTCACTGGGCTATTCTAGGCGAGTCCTTTAATGCTGAGTTAGGCCTCTAGGTCTTCACTAGAATATTCTAGGCATATGCTCTACTGTTGAGCCATGTTCCAGCTCTTTTGCTGTCAGATTCCAGGCAGGAGCTTGACCACTGAGCCCAAGCCCTCATTCCCTCACCAGAAGATTCTACAGGAGCCACTATAGCAGGTGTTAAGGGAGAGACAGGTGGGCTCCAGCAGATGCAGAGCACCACCGCAGGTGTTAAGGGAGAGACAGCTGGGCTCCAGCAGATGCAGAGCACCACCGCAGGTGTTAAGGGAGAGACAGGTGGGCTCCAGCAGATGCAGAGCACCACCGCAGGTGTTAAGGGAGAGACAGCTGGGCTCCAGCAGATGCAGAGCACCACCGCAGGTGTTAAGGGAGAGACAGGTGGGCTCCAGCAGATGCAGAGCACCACTGCAGGTGTTAAGGGAGAGACAGCTGGGCTCCAGCAGATGCAGAGCACCACTGCAGGTGTTAAAGGAGAGACAGGTGGGCTCCAGCAGATGCAGAGCACCACCGCAGGTGTTAAGGGAGAGACAGCTGGGCTCCAGCAGATGCAGAGCACCACCGCAGGTGTTAAGGGAGAGACAGCTGGGCTCCAGCAGATGCAGAGCACCACTGCAAGTGTTAAGGGAGAGACAGGTGGGCTCCAGCAGATGCAGAGCACCACTGCAGGTGTTAAGGGAGAGACAGGTGGGCTCCAGCAGATGCTGAGCGTGGGTGGGGAGAAGCTGGCATGGCTTGGAGTGTGTTTGGGAGCACCCTCACTCCCTCCCCCCCACTCAACATTATGTTTCTTCAGCGAGACCTTCCTGTGGCCCCTGTGAGATAGAGAGCCTGGCATTTTCCCATTTGGATCCAGACTGAATAACTCAATACGGTGCCTGGAACCAAAAGACGGTGGCAAGTGGCAATGCTGAACCATCCTAAGGCCAGATTAGACGAGGCCATATACCTACCTGGCTCTCTGTGGATGACCACTCTGTAGACACCCTCTGGGCCTCTCTTCCTGGGAACATACTTCTGTGATGAAGAAATCCAAGGCACACTCGGAAGCTGCCCTTTAAGACCGGCTAGGGGTCGGACACGATGTGTGAGGTCTCTAGATGACCTAGGCCCTCAATGCCAGTGACACTTCCCCATATGTTGTGTTTTAAATGTGAAATGTCCCCAATAGGCTTATGTGTTTGGACATAAGCTGGTGGAGGTGTTTGAAAAGAGATGGAACTTTTGGGAAGGGTCACGATGTAGGGTCTTGATGAAGGAAGTATGTCACTGGGGGGGTTGGGGGGTGGGGGGGCGGGGCTTTGAGATTTTTCTATCTTGGATCCATTTCCAGTTCTTTTTCTACCTCGAGACTGCCAATGAGATGTGACTGGCTGGCCTCATTTCTAATCTTCATACCTTCCCCACCATGACAGACTATGGGGGCAAAATAAACCCTTTCTGCTTATACAAAGTTTCATCATATGTAGCCCTTTGTTCACAGCAACAGAAAATACGCGATACAGTAACAAAGTATATGTCAAGTGATGCTGAATAAATAAAGGACATTGAAGGTTTGCAGAAAGGTTAGGAGCCTCAGTCTGGTCCCCCCACCCCCTGCCAACCCCCCCTCACCAACCCCCCCCCTCCAGGGCCTGCCCTGAAAGCTTCCTGTTGGCTTTCATCTTGCTCTAGAAATGATAATTCAAGCCTTCTCAACCACCCCCTCCTCACATGACTGTGATTTTGTGACTCCCCTGAAAAAGGCTAACCTTGTATTTTCCTTGGCTTTGTAGGAAACTCCTCCCAGGATGTGTTCCAAGGCGGGAAGAGGTCCAAGGTTTTTTGTTTGGATTTTGGCTCATGGGTCTTATTCTGCATCACATACATATTTAGCTCCCCTGTGTGAGAGCACGTACATATTTTGAAATGGAAACCACATGCAGGCACTTTTCTCAGCCACTTTCCTCCTCTGCCCCGCCCGCCCCCCTCTCTGGTGTTTGGAGACGCAGGTTTGCTATGTAGCCCAGGCCAGCCTGAGATATAGAGGGAGACCTTGTGTCCATAAACAAGCAAGCAAGCAAGCAAGCAAGAAAGAAAGCAAGCAAGCAAACAAGCGAACGAGGGGCTGAAGAGACAGCTCAGCAACTAAGAGTGCCTGCTGATTTTGCAGAGGACTGGGGTCAGTTCCCAGAAAGGGCGGGATTTCAGGTTTGCACAACCTCATCCCATCCTATTTGTGTACTTTTGATTTTAGAGCAGCTGCTCTTCTGTTTTCCTGGCCTGATGGACAAACACGTTGAAAGCCTGATCCAGGCAAAGGGAACCGTGTGCCCCTTCTGTAGAGGCTCTGAGCTCTGACTCCTCTTGTGTGGTCCATATCCTGAGCCTGTTTTTTTTTTTTTTCAGGAGAGCCAGTCATCACTTGATGACATCAGCTGCAACATGAGCCACAGAAGCTCCTAGGTCCTCTCTTTCCTGGAATTGGCTCCTACAATCTGTTTTTACAAGCTTTGTGACCTGGTGCCATTTTCTTAGACTTTCTGTCCTTCATTTTATGCATCTGGAGGCTGAGGTAGACTCATGCTTAAGTTAATTTAGCCAATGCATGACACATGCTGAAGACAGATCCCGACACAGTCACGTGAGCACAGTGATGGGTGAGGCCGTCATCTTGGAGGTCTGGGCTGCAGCCCAGGAGCAAAGCATGAGGGTCCAGGTTCAATCGCCAGAACTTCCAGGGGAAAAAAGCCAACATTGAAATTATTGTGTACCCGAATAGCAGGATGTTTCTGGAAAAGTTTTTGGAGCATTATGTAACACAAAATGTCATCAGAAGCTTTAAAAAAGTGTGTGTGTGTGTGTGTGTGTTGTGTGTGTGTGTGTGTGTGTGTGTGTGTGTGCGCGCGCATGGTATGTGTGTGTTTAATGTGTGTGCTGCACACTAATGTACGTTTATGTGGAGGCCAGAGGATAGCCTCAGGAATGCAGTTCACCTCCTTTGAGATAGGTTCTTTCAACTGGCTTACAGCTTACCGATTAGGCTAGATTGGCTGCCACCGAGACTTTTATCTCCACCTTCCAGGCACTGGGATTCCATGCTCACACCGCCACACCTGGTGGAAGCTTGGGGAATTGAACTCAGATCCTCATGCTTGTAAGGTAAACATTTTAGTAGCTGAGCTATCTCCCCTCCTCTTTATTTTTAAAGCATACTTAAAAAAAATAACTGCTGCTAACTGCCTCTGAACTCGATGTTTATAGCCTAATGGTCCTGACTTGCCCATAAACAAACTGGGACTAATTATCTGCAAATTTAGGGCTTCCGTTCTATTTCCCTGTGGCTAGAGAGCCGTTGGAGGCTACTTTGACACTGAGGAGCTACAATGCGGAAGGCAGCCTGGAGCATTGATTGATGGGTTGCTCCTTCCCCATGAAGCTGTTGAACTGTTCTGTGTGGTGAGAGACCACCACCCCCTGCAGGGATCCAGCGAGGTCCCTGTGTAGAGAGGAGTGTTCACAAAGAGGGGAGATGGTGTGAATGGGGGGGGGGGGGTAGCAATGGCGTGAGTATGCTCTGTCTGCGCTGGTGAGCCTGCATAGGAATGAGGGTGTGCTTGGAGGCCGGAAGTCAATCGTGGGTCTCATCCCTCAGGACGCTGCCTGCTTTGGTGTTTTGAGGCAGGGTCTCTTCATTGGCTAGGAGCCTGCTGACTCAGCTAGACTAGTTGGCCATTGAGCTGCAGGGATCTGTCTATTTCCACCTGTCCAGCAAATGAATTACATGCATAAACCGCCACACTTGCCTTTCTTTTTATGTGGGCTCTGGGGGTCAAACATAGGTCCTCATGTTTGCACAGTAAGTACCTTAACACCGAGCCCTCTCCTCAGCCCAGAAGTGATGCCATTTCCTTCTTTTAAAATTACTTTATTTTTTAGTAGTGTGTGTGTGTGTGTGTGTGTGTGTGTGTGTGTGTGTGTGTGTGTGTGTTTCTGTGTTCATGCACACATGCCATGATGTGTTTCTGGAAGTATGCTGCTAAAATTCCTTCCCTGAGGGAGATGCCAATATCTCCTCCTATAGGCCCAAGGACAAACCAAGGTGTTATCTACCAAAGTTCCTTCAAGGGGACACAGAGTATATTAGGCTTACTTACAGGAAACAGGTGAGGGGAGTTGTAGGAGCCTGGGTGGCCTTAAAGCAGCCAGTGTGGCTACAGTGTGCCTGCATCATGGATGATGACTCCTGATTATAAAAACTGACTATATGATTTCTCCATGGTATGGTTAAGGGGAAAGATTTTATTGTGATGTATGAAAGAGAGAGAGAGAGAGAAGAGCTAGAGGCATCTGGAAGAGTCCAGAACATAGAGAGAGAGAAAGTAGTAGATTGAATATGGACAGCAGACTGAACTGAATCTGGCCATGAGAGAAGCAAGAACAGAGCAGAGAGGGGGACAGGAGAGAAAGAGGTGGGGGAAGGAAGAGGGAGAGAGAGAAAGAGAGAGAGAGAGAGAGAGAGAGAGAGAGAGAGACAGACAGACAGATAGACAGAGACAGAGACAGACAGAGACAGAGATGGAGAGACAGAGAGGGGAATACAAGACAAAGAGAATATAAAGAAAAGAGAACGCTTAGTACCCAGTTAGCAGGGCAATAGGAGAATGAGTGGCTGAGGGGAGGTAAGCCCATGAGCTGGAGACGGTTAGGGTAGGAATGAGGTCAGAAAGTGGGAGGAGCCTAGAGTCTGAAACGTGCAACAGGTCCTTGTGATGCTGAGGGAGCCTGGAGGCCAGCATGCACTGTGCTGTGCTAACAAACACTACAGACAGCCACTTGCCCCTTCTACCAGGGATAAAGGAAATGTCTTGTTTTGCTAGAGGAGAAGCAGCTTCACAAATTCCTGAGGAATGCTAGCTTTTTTTTTCCCTAATGGCCAGAATTTGGGGTTAATGGAGTGTGCTGTATAGTAAATAATAATACTAATAATACTAACACTACTACTACTACTACCACTACTACTACTACTACTACTACTAATGTCAATTTGACACAAGTTAAAGTCATTGGAGGGGAGGGAACTTCAACTATGAAAATGTCTCCATTAAGTTCAGACCATAAGCAAATCTGTAGGGCATTTTAAAAATTGGTGGCTGATGGGGAAGGAGTCAACTCATTGTGGGTGGTGCCACCCCTGGGATGGTGGTCCTATAAGAAAGCAGGCTGAGCAAGCCATGAGGAGCAAGCCAGTAAACTCCTGGCCCCTCCATGGCCTCTGCATCAGGGCCTGCCTTCTGCCCTGTTTGAGTTCCTGTCCTGACTTCCTTCCATGATAAACTGTGGATATGGAAGTGTAAACCCAATAAACTCTTTTCTCCCCAGATTGCTTTGGTCATGGTGATTCACCACAGCAACAGAAACCCTAACTAAGACATCAAATTTTCCTTGGACCTGACACCCATGGCCATATAGACGGAGTCTCCCTCTTTATCCAGACTGATATCCCATAGCTCTCTTCAGAGACTTCAAAGCCATATGAAGTCAGAGCAAAATTACACATAACTAGTTTGGAGAGGTGGCTGTTTACTCAGGTGAGGGGCCCGCGACCATGCCTTCCCCCTCCTTCCAGAAGGGAAGACCAACAGCCAACAAGCCCATCTGTGATGGTCTTCGTAGAGCAGGCCCAGTCAAACCCCTCAAGATGGTGACAGTTTGGCTTGGTGGAGAGTTCTGTTCAGCAAGGCTAGAGGACAAAGTTCAGCGGTTGGTTCTCCCCTTCCACTGAGTTCTAAGGACTGAACTCAGGCCATCAGGCTTGGGCAGCAAGCAGGTGTTACCTACATATCAAGCCTTGTCCTTGGTGTGAACTCCACCATGCCTACATGCCCAGGCTCAACCTAAATGCGAGGGAAGAGGTACATCACATCTGGAGGGAGGCCCCTCTGCTTGCTGCAGCCAGGCAGGATGCCTGGAGCTCAGAGGATGTGGAATTTCTGAATCGTGGGTGTTGAGCCTGAGAGTATAACACAGCAGAGGTCTACATGTCCTCACCTGAGTAACCACAGTCCTGGACTGGTCCGAGCAGGGAAAGCAGATGCATGTTGGGGTTTCCTGGTGTGGGTTTTGAAAGACAGGAAGTCACCACTGTGCCAGTAAAGGATGTGGACCACAGGATGGGTGGTGGTGGTGGTGACTGGCGGTTTTGTGTGTTCTCTGTCTCCATCTGTAGCCTCCTGTGGGAGGGTTGGACCTTGGCAGCAGCTGGAGAGAAAGGCCAAGGAGCAGATGTGAGCTCTGGATATTGCAGATGTGGATCTGAGTGGTGTCTCTGATGCTAGCTAAGAAAATATGACTATTTGGCTTATTTTCTTAAAGTAGAGATGTCTCCTATGGGTCTGGGAAGATGGCTTGGATGATAAAGTGAGCATCTGAGCCTTGAGAGTGGTGGCATAGGTGCTTCTGATACCAGACCTAGGGAGGTGGGGACAGGCGGATCCCTGGAGTGTGTGGTTATGTTCCAGATAGCTCAGCCTGCAAGAGATGCTCCAGGCTAGTGAGAGATGCTGTCTCAAGGAAAAGGGTTGAAGCACCCAAGGATTAGCACACAGGTTTGTCCTCTGGCTTCTGCATGCATGCACGCATGTGCACATAATAAGCACACACACAAGCTCACAAAGAAATCGCTCCTGTGAAAGGCAGGTGGTAATAGCTGCTGTGAAGGGCCATCCATCTGGGAGTTCGCAAAGGGTATGGGAGCTGGGTAGCATGATTTGGGCTCTAGGTCCAGTCCTCGGGATCACGTTTTGGTCCTGGGCACAGTGGTTACTTTGTTCTAGTGGACCTCAGCTAGTATCTGTAGAGACCTATGAGAGATTGGGACCACCTGTGAGAAAAGGCCACAGAAAGGAGGGGTGAAGCTGCGAGTGGCGCTCTAATGGTGTGAGAAGCTGGAGATGGTCAGAAAGGAGCTATGGAGGTTGCACGTTGCCTGCTGGGGTCTTTGCTACAAGTCTTTGGAGAGTGTCCATGCAAAAGTGAAAATCCCCTGAGAAGAAATGCGATTAGCTTGGGTGCACAGCCTGTAAGCTTGGCTACTTAGGAGGCTGAGGAAAGAAGGATAAAAAAATTCAGGGATAGAGTGGGTTGAAGGTAAGATTGGACAGCTTAGTGTGAGACCCTGTCCTAAAATAAAAAGTTGTTTGTTTGTTTAAAGGGCTAGTGTTATATCTCAGTGGTCAGCAGTAGAGCACCTGCCTAGAATCCCCCAGTGAGGGACTGGGGTGTGGCTCAGTGGTAGAGCCCCTGCCTAGAATCCCCCAGTGAGGGGCTGGGGTGTGGCTCAGTGGTAGAGCACCTGCCTAGGATTCCCCAGTGAGGGGCTGGGGTGTGGCTCAGTGGTAGAGCCCCTGCCTAGAATCCCCCAGTGAGGGGCTAGGGTGTGGCTTAGTGGTAGAGCACCTGCCTAGGATTCCCCAGTGAGGGGCTCGGGTGTGTCTCAGTGGTAGAGCACCTGCCTAGAATGCCCCAGTGATGGGCTGGGGTGTGGCTCAGTGGTAGAGCACCTGCCTAGAATCCCCCAGTGAGGGGCTGGGGTGTGGCTCAGTGGTAGAGCACCTGCCTAGGATTCCCCAGTGAGGGGCTGGGGTGTGGCTCAGTGGTAGAGCAATTATCTAACCTATTTGGGGTCTTAGGTTCTATCCCCGGTAATAACATAAGTGAAGCTAAATAAAAATGAAATAAAGGAAAAGGACAAAGGAAGATAAACCAATAAAAATGGATGGAAAAGAGGGGATCAGGGCCATCAACAGAAAGAGATCCCGAAGGCCATGGTGTCCTGGAACGTTTTTTCCCCACGGCAGCTTCAGGGGCTTCTATACTGGGATCTACAGCCTGGCACAGCTCCTTCCCCCTTGAAATGGATGGGGCCGTGATAATGTGACACCATGGGAATGACACTGTGTGCCTTCAAAGGCTAGATACTAAGGCCCCTTCTCGCAGGGTCTCCCATCTCCTCCTGAACCACTCACTGTGGAAGAGGCTCGTCACTGAGCTGTGGGGATATTCAAGGGAGAGTGCCAAGTGGTGAGGAGCTGGGGGCCTCCTGCCCAGAGCCACCTGGTAGGTTGGCCTTGGTATCATAGCATCACGGTGGTGGATAGCCTCACTGCAGATGGGCCTTCAGATGCAACACCCACGGCGGACATCTCCACTGTAGCTTCCTGTGAGACTCTGAACCAGAGCCACCTAGTGGGGGGGGGGGGACACACCCATATCCTCACTAGCTTTAAGAGCCAGCCTGATACAACTACGGTTACCTGGCAACGGAACCCAGATCAGATTGGCTTGTGGACATGTCTGTGGGGATTGTCTTGACTGCTAATTGAGGTAGGAGTCCCAGCCCGCTGTGGGCAGCACCATTCCCTAGGCAGATGGCCCTGGGCTGTATAAATTAGATCTATTAGAGCATCAAGCAGCATCACCCACAATTCCCACATTACTTCCCTGGCTATGAACTGAGGTCCTGAGTAGAAGGCAATGCTGTGTGAGATGGAAAGCCGTCCAGCCTTCAAGCTCCTGTCTTGACTTTCCCTTAGTGATGGACCTAGAAGTGTAAGCAGGACACAGCTTTTCCTCCCCTAGGATGCTCTTGGCCAGCGTTACAGCAACAGAAAGGAGACTAGAACACCCACAAACTCCCAACGCACAGAAATTATGTGATAGGTGTTTTGTTGCACTTAAATGCCTGAGCTGGGGAGGTTGCCCAGTGGTTAGTGCTCGCTGCACGTGCATGAACACTTGATTTTGGATCCTCAGCACCCACATAAAAGTGGGACATGGTGATGAGTATCTATAATTCCAGCCCAGGGGAAGTTGAGACAAGCGGATCCTGGGGTCTTGCTGGAGAGCTGGTTAAGCATGATTAGTGAGCTCTGGATTCAGTGAGAGACCATGTTTGAAAATAACAAGGTGGAGACTGATGGAGGAAGCTATTGGAAATTAACCTCTGGCTTCTATATTTGTGTACACATGTGCCCACATGCAAACACACACACACACACACACACACACACACACACACACACACACACACAGAGAGAGAGAGAGAGAGAGAGAGAGAGAGACAGACAGACAGACAGACAGACAGACAGACAGACAGACAGAGACAGAGAGACAGACACAGAGACAGAGAGAGACAGAGAGAGACAGAGAGAGAAACTGGGAAGGTTGCCTGTTACATAGTTATGGTGTAACCGCATTGATTCCATACCTAGGTTAAGGATCTCTTTGCGCTGGGAACTGACATGGCCTCCACAGGGAGAAGGTAGTTGCTTGCGTGGAGAGTCAGGTACTGGCCGATGAGACTAGAGATCAAGGCAAAGGCATCTGAGGGGATACAGGATGTTCCAATACCACCTGCAGGGACACGCCCAGCACTGGGATTGGGGCAGCCAGGGAAAGGCTCCACATCTCCCTGCACTGCGGAAAGTGGCTATAAAGCCACTTCAGGAAGTCAAGGCTTGAGTCAACACTCGATTATGCCCCCTGTAAAATAGAGTGATGACAGATCCTAGCTCTCTGGGTGGCCGTGAGAATGCAATGATGTCACCTAGGCGTCCTTCAGCTCACAGCGAGCATTTCTATCAGATACAGAATTATATTGTCTGTGACTAGTTACAGGGTAACCACAGCTCTGCAGACTTGGGGATAACTGTGTGTACCTGAGGGGACCAACACCTTCTAAGGGTCAAGATGCAGCACGGGTGTATCTTTGTCTCTCTCGCTTACCAAATGTACCAAAAGACTTGGTCCATCTTGGGACTAAGATGGGGCTCCCACCAGCAAGTGAACCATGGGTGTCTGACTTCCCAGACACCTGCAGTGAAGCTCTCTGTCTGTGAGTACTGTAGTTGTGCCTTGCTGACCGCTGGCCGTCTCCCACTTTTTGATCCACACGACCGCTCTGAGGTGGTGCGTGCATATGCTGGGCCTGGGAGTGTGAATTCACTCTGCAGTTCAGTTGCAGATTCAGAGAGGGCTGGCGTTGCTCTCTCCACGTGACGGTTCATCCCCTGGTCAGCTTGGCCGGATTTAGAATCACCTGGGAGACACGCTCTCTGGCTGTGTTGCTGAATCTGTTTCCACAAAGGTTTGGCCAGATCAGAGAAGATCCATCTTGAGCGTGGGGAGTGCCCATCATACGGGCTGGGGTCCTAGGTTTAATGAAAAGGAGAAAATGAGCTGAGCACCAGCATTCCTTTCTCGGCTTCCTGACTGTGGTTGCAATGTGACCAGCTGTCTAGGTCAAGCTCCTGCTGCTGGGGCCTCACCACCATCTTGGCTATTCCCTCGGACTGAGAGTCGTAATAAACTCTCCCCTTACGTGATTTTTGTCAAACATTTTGTCACGATGAGAAACTAATACATAAAATGTTGCTCTGATAAACCTCTCTATGTGGTCTATAGACCTTTGGAACTGGCTCGTGGGAGGAGTGTGGAAGAGTCTACAACTTTACTCTAGAATGCTGCAAGAGGCTTTAATGGGCTTGCTCTGGGGGAGGGGGAGGGGCAGTTTAAAAAGACCACAATGCTAAGAGAACTACAGGCAGGGGAGGCCCAGCCCGTGATGTTTCGCAGTCAACCACGATTTCGTCAGGAACTGAGCTGAAGCCAACTGTGTGGTGGTGGCTCAGTAAAGAGTCTTGCTGTTATTCCGCCATGTCCTGAGGAGCAAGTGATGCTGAACTCATAAGTAATGAGCTAATAATCTGTTTGGTGGAGGAGATTTTGAGATGGGAGAAATATTCGAGCCGAGGCAAGGCCACTGCTCACATTCAGGTCTGCACTGGGGCGGGGGAGGCAGGGGAGGCAGGGGAGGCTGGGGAGGCGGGGGAGGCAAAGCAGAAAGAAAACCTTTTCTTCCCATCTGGCAAGGCATCCCCCAAATTAATTTAAAGTTTAATATACTATGCTGCTTGCTCTTCTAATGTCTGTGAGGGCAGAGCCGACTGAAAGAGCTTTAGGTTTTGTCTCTTGGTTTTGGGAACATAGTTCATCAAGCTGAAGAGATGTTGAGGTAGCCGACAAAGCTCTGGCCTGTGGCAATGGAAGCTCCTGGCGCAATTTGTTTTTATATTCATGGGCCATGAGGCAGAAAGCAGGAACTTGATGCGGACACATCCCCAAGGCCCCACTTCTGCCAGGTAGGCCATAGCTAAAAGGCTCCACAGCCTCCCCCAAAACAGTGCCACCAGCTGGGGACCGAGTGTTCAAGAATATGAAACTGCGGAGGACATTTCACGCTCGAACCACAACACTGACGTTGCATCTGACACCGCAGGCATCTTGAACTATCAATTTCGAGGCTGTCTAGTTAAAAAAAAAAAAGTGATGGCCTTGCAATTGTAGGGTCTGAGGTCCATCCCCAGCATCCGTGTGTTCTGGGTTCCCTTCTGTTGTGACAAGGCACTCTGACAAATGGTGACATTGGGGAAGAAAGGCTCACACTTCCAGGTCATGGTCTGTCACGCAGGGAAGCCGAGGCAGGACCTCAAACAAGAACTTAAAGTAGAAAGCGTGGAAGAACGTGGCTAGCTTGCTCACTCACAGCCCAGGCCTCACCTGCCCAGGGAGTGGTGCCACCCACAGTGGGTATCAACCACCGGTTAATACCCCTCTTCCCCTCCCCACAGATAGATCTATGGGCCAGCCTGATCCAAGGAATCCCTCAACCGAGACGCCCTTCTCATATGTCCCTAGTCTATGTCAAGGTGACAGTTAAAGCTTATTAGGGTACCACGTACAAGATTTGGTGGTGTGATCTTTTGTGCCCAGCGATGAGGAGGCAAAGACCAGGTCCAGCAAGCTTGATGGCTGGGCCACTGTAGCCCAATTAGAGAGCCCTATCTCAAAAATCAAGGTGGATAATGACTAAGAAATAATATCTGAGGTTTACGAGTGACCGCCACATGCGTGTGCAAACGTATGTACTTGTACCTAAGCACATGCATATACTTGCACAATTTCTAAGGCTGATGCATGCATTTCCAGGGCTTGGTCCCAACAGGGCCCACCCCCAAAACTCTGGAGCTGCGGAACAGGAACGGACTTGAGAGTTTAGAGGAAACGCTGCCTTGTTACAGGCCCGAGGCTTCCTTCACAGAATGCGCTCTATCGATTTCAGTTTAATAATGACAGACGCAGCTCGTGAGCTCTCCCTCTGATGGATCCAAACTGTCAGTCAGGTGACGAGCAAGGGCGAGAGCGAAGCATTGCTGTTGCATTGCTATTTATCGGATGGATGGGAGACTGCAGCATCCATCCACACAAGGTACCAATGCACTGATGGCACAGACTGCAGCATCCATCCGCACAGGGTACCAATGTATCGATGGCACAGAGGCTCCAGGTAAGAGGCTAGCTTCTGAGGATCGAGTCCTGTTTGTAGCTCTCGCCAGTCCATCCCACCCTTGTGTCCTCTCTCTCTTGGGATCCCACCCTCAACTTGAATGAGATGGCTACCATCTGGTGTTTCCCCCTTTTCCACAAGCAACATCACCCCCTCTGCTCCCTCCTTTTCTACCTGCTCCCCAACACCAGGAGTGAGATCAAGCTCTCTGCCACTTTGTGTGAATCATGACTTTACTAAAAGGAACCTGTGTGTGGTGTGTGTGTGGTGTGTGTGTGTGTGTGTGTGTGTGTGTGCACATGTGTGTGTGTGTGTGTGTGTGTGTGTGTGTGTGTGTGTGTGATCTCACACATGTGGAAGCCAGATGTGACTTTGACATGCTACCTCCCAAGTAGAATAGGTTGGTTATCCAGTGAACCCCAGGGATTTTCCTGTGTCCACTTCCCACCACTAGGATTACAAACGTGTACCCCCAGGCTTGGTGTTTGAATAATTTATTGTGTGCATGTGCAGAAATGAGGTGACCAGGAGGTAATTCTTTTTTCTGCCTGAGGTTTCCAGGAACCAAATTCAGGTAATCAGGCCTTGTCATAAGCACCTTTACCTGTCATCGGCCTGTGCTTGACTTTAAAAAAAAAAGTTTTTTTTTCTTTCATGTGTATGAGTGTGTTGGTTGCATGTCTGCTCACTGCATGCGTGCAGTTTCTGTGAAGACTAGAAGAGGGCATCAGATCACCTGGAACTAGTCTTATGGGAGGTTGTGAGCTACCATGTGGGTGTTTGGAACCAAACCAGGGCCCCTGTGCACGTAGGTCAGCATGCACATATGTATGCACACGTATGTGAGTATCTTCCTCAATCTTACTTTACTATTTCTGTTGGGGTGGTGTTGATTTTTTTATACAAGGTCTCTCTATGAAGGCCTGGCTGTCCTGGAACTTACTATGTAGACCAGACTGGCCTCTGCCCTCCAAATTCTGGGATTAAAGGCATGTGCCACCATGCCTGGCCAAGCCACCTACCTTGCTTTTTGTGACAGGGTCTCTTACTAGGATCTGGGACTGGCTGATCAGGCTAGACCACGTAGCTAGAGCCCTAGTGCCCAGCAGCTGGGACCACAAGCCCACACCGCCACACTCAGCTTCTTACATGGGTGCTGGGATTTAAACTCAGGCCCTCATGCTTGTCCGGGCAAGCACTTTACCCACTGAGCCACCTTCTGGTTTCTGTTTTTGCTCCTTGACATAACACCTTACTCTGGAGCCCAAGCTGGGTTTAAGCTGGATACGCTCCTGCCTCAGCCTCCCAGGTGCCATGCTCTGTCATGCTGGTCTCTATCTGGAGAAGTGCTCTTACCAGGTTTATTGTGAAGGGCCTTTATGTGCTGAGTCACCTGGCAGGCCCTCCACCTGGGGAATTTTAAAAACAACTGATGCTGGGCTGGGGAGATGTTAGCTGGAAAGATTAATCAACCAGCCAGCTTCCAGTTCAGTGAGAGACCCTGTCTCGTGTCAATTAGGCAGAAAGCAATAGAAAAAGGCACCAATGACCTACTCTGACCTTCACATGTGGGTCCAGACACATGAGGTGGACCTCCAGAACCCAGGTAAAAAGCTAGGTACGGTGTCTATACCTGTCTGTGATGCCATTGCTGGGTTGTATGCATGGAGACAGGAGGATCCCTGCAGGCTACTGGCCAGCTAGTGTAGTCAAATCTGAGTTCCAGGTTTAATTAAAGACTCTGTCTCAATAATATAAAGTGGAGAGTGATCAAGAGAAACGCCGGATATTGACCTCAGGCCTTCATGCAAATACATCCACACATGCATGTGCAACCATGCTCATTCATGCGTATAACACACACACACACACACACACACACACACACACACACACGCGCGCGCGCGCGCGCGCACACACACATGCACACGCACACGCGCACACACACACACACACACACGAGTCTTTCCTGCTTTCCCTTAGAGCTTGCTAGACTCTAAGAGAAGGAAACACAATCTGGAGGAAGAAATATTTTTAGATTGTGGCTCTTTTAGGAGTTAGGCTCACTGTTACTGGGAGCATCATGTGGTACCCAGTTTTACACTTGTAGCTCATCATCACTGGGAGCAATAGTGTGGTACCCAAGCTTACATCTGTGGCTTACCATCACCTGGAGCGTCATGTGGTACCCAGGCTTACACCTGTGGCTCACCATCACTGGGAGCATCATGTGGTACCCAGGCTTACACTTGTGGCTCAATGACATCTCAATGAGATTCTTCCTTCTCGTCTTTCTTGTCAGGTCTTCCACAATCTGTGTTCTTCTGCAGCAGGAATCTAGTGTTGTTCCCGCCCAGTACTGACCTATTGACCAACACTTGGCATGGATACACATCCATCTCCCCTCACTTGCTCTTTCTGGCACATCAGCCTGCAGAGACAGACACACTCTGCATTTTGATCATGTGAGCTGTGGGCAATTTGCTTTTGGATGAGTGCTCCTGGCCCTGCCCTTCCTGCCTAAAGTTTCACCCAGGAGGAAAGATCTGAAGCAACCGTGTCAAAGGTTACAAAAGCCTTTACACAGCAAGTAAGGGCTTGCTTAGCAATTGGAGGAGATGAGAGAGAGAGAGAGAGAGAGAGAGAGAGAGAGAGAGAGAGAGAGAGAGAGAGAGAGAGAGAGAGATGCTTTAGGCTGAAGCCCTGTGTTGTATCGTTTGTATAAAGTGGAACGTATGTTTCCATTTTGTAAAAGGAAAGCCAGTCCAGCTGATAAGGGAGAGGCCACTGTCTCATTTGCATACAAATTAACTGGTGCTTCATCTTCAGAGGAAGGAAGAGCGAGTTTCTTGTTCTAGGAAGATGCAAGTCTTGTCAAGGCAGGTTGTGTGTTTGTCAGGACTTTCTGGATGCAAGTAACAGGAACCTAACACAACCTCGTGTGGCTTAACCAAAGACTTTTTAGTCTACTGAATTAAACCATCAGAGTGGACAGGAATCAAGCTAAGAAAGGAGATGAGAGGTCCCCTAGGGGTCTAGGGGTATGGATTCATGGATAAAGTGACTGCCGTGTAAGAGTGACGACCCAAGTTCAGATCTGAAGCACACACGTAAAAGGCTGGGCAAATAGGTGCCTGTTGTTTGTAGCCCAGGGGAAGGATGGGGAGACATGGGATGTCTCTGGAACTGATTGGATAGTCAGACTAGCAGAATAAAGGAGCTCAGCGTTCAGTGAGGGTCCTTGTCTCAGAGAACCTGAGGAGAGATAGTTCAGTGGTCAAAGTGCTTGTCCCACAGCGTGAGGACCAGAACCCACATACATCCTGCAGAGCTGTGGTGGCTCACCTGTAATCCTAGGAACCTAGGCAGAGACCAGGGAGGGGTGCTGCTCGCTGCCTTGTTCCCCCACGGCTTTTTTATACCATCGAGGTCCAGGGTTGGCACCGCCTCCAATGAGCTAGGCCCTCCCACATCAATCACTAATTAAGAAAGTGCCCTACAGAACGGCCGATAGGTCAAACTTATGGAGGAATTCTCTCTTTCGCCAGTGCAGAGGCACACACCTGTCATCCCAACACTGCGGGAGGTAGAAGCAGGCGGATCTCTGTAAGTTCGAGGCCAGCCTGGTCTACAAAGTGAGTCTAGGACAGCCCAGCCAAGGCTACATAGAGAAACCTTGTCTCAAAAATTCAAACCAAACCAAACCAAACCAATCCAAACCAAACCAAGCAAAAGATTCTCTCTTCCCAGACAGATCTATGTTTGCATCAAATTGACAAGAGTGTGTCATCACAGTTGGCCTTTTATCAAGGTGACAGAGTAAACCATAACCCAGAGACAATCAATGGTGTCCCACATAACACTCATAGCAGCTGTATATGCAATAACATAGTTTATTCTGAAGTTAATTGTGAAGAGAAGGTTGGGTAGTCTTAAGGACCTGACCTGGGCAGAAACTGACACTTAAATTTGGGACCACAAGTGCCAAACAGCATAGAGAGCTGCCGATGTGTTAGGGGGCCACTTGCCAAGCACACAGACACCTTTACTCTGCTATTTTTTTTTATCTACCTCTATAGGACAAAACTACTTTCTACATGTAATATGTATTGTTTGGATTCAGTGGAGGTATCTCTGTATGCACTGAAATCATCAAATATCATACAAAAAGATGACCCTCCTCGGTTCTTTTTTCTTTCTAAAAAAAATGTGTAATGTGGTGTGTTTGTGGTATGATGTGTGTGATGTGTGATGTGTGTATATATGGTGTGTGTGCATGTGTGTGATGTGTGTGGTGTGTGTGTGTGTGTGTACATGTGTGTGGTATGTGTGTGTGGTGTGTCTGTCATGTATGTGTGTGGTGTGTGTCCATGTGGTATGTGCGTATGCTGTGTGTGTCTGTGTAGTGTTTGTGTGTGTAAGTCAGAGGACATCCAGAGAGTTGATTCTCTCTACTGCGTGTGTCCTGAGGATCTCTCTCAGGTTACTAGGCTTGGCAGCAGGTTTCTTTACTGCCTGAGCCACCTCACTGGCCCTGTTCTGGTGTTTTTACTTCTTAAGCAAACCAAAACTCTGATTGGTGACAAAGGAAGGTAGAATTAAAGGCGTTCAAATTACCGTTCTTTGTCTCTGCAGTAATTGTGTGATTGCTTGTGTTGAATCTACTGTTTAAGCACAGAAATGTGTTATGCATGACACTTCGAAGACCTGAACCATATACAAAAGAGAGCCCAACAGCCCAGGATCTTGGCGAGCGTCTGTTTCCACAGGAACAACTCACAGCTGAGCCCCTGTGTATGGAGCACCAACTGTGTACCTGGGACTTCTCCAAATTATGCTCCACAGCCAGCACATTGTCTGCTGAGAGGGCAGATCGCACAATGTGCTAATTGGAAGCTGCATCGTTACACTCAACTCTAACTGCCACATTGTGTAGAACTTAGAGCAATGAAAAGATTTGGGGGAGAGACAGAAAGCGTAGTAGGCAGATTAGCTGGCACATGGCAGTAATGAAGAAACAAATTGACTGTTTGTTGGTTTTATTCCTGCTTCAGTGTTTTCTACAGATGGCTGGGGATATGGCTGAGTTGGTAAAAAGCACCTGCCCAGAATCCCCCAGTGAGGGGCTGGGGTGTGGCTCAGTGGTAGAGCCCCTGCCTAGAATCCTCCAGTGAGGGGCTGGGGTGTGGCTCAGTGGTAGAGCACCTGCCTAGAATCCCCCAGTGAGGGGCTGGGGTGTGGCTCAGTGGTAGAGCCCCTACCTAGAATCCCCCAGTGAGGGGCTGGGGTGTGGCTCAGTGGTAGAGCCCCTGCCTAGAATCCCCCAGTGAGGGGTTGGGGTGTGGCTCAGTGGTAGAGCCCCTGCCTAGAATCCCCCAGTGAGGGGCTAGGGTGAGGCTCAGTGGTAGAGCCCCTGCCTAGAATCCCCCAGTGAGGGGCTGGGGTGAGGCTCAGTGGTAGAGCACCTGCCTAGAATCCCCCAGTGAGGGGCTGGGGGTGTGTCTCAGTGGTAGAGCCCCTGCCTAGAATCCCCCAGTGAGGGGCTGGGGGTGTGTCTCAATGGTAGAGCCCCTGCCTAGAATCCCTCAGTGAGGGGCTGGGGGTGTGTCTCAGTGGTAGAGCCCCTGCCTAGAATCCCCTAGGGAGGGGCTTGGTAGTAAGGTTGTGGAACTAGTGTTTATAATCTCAGTATGGAGAGGCAGAGGCAGTAGGATCAGAGGTTCCAGATTAGCCAGTTAGATCCTATCTCAAATAACACTAACCACAATTGAAACAACCCTTTCTGCCTGTCCCCTCCCCTGTTGGATGACATTCCATGCTTGAGTTGCTTGTACTGGTACTCACCCACATCCCTGCATCACACAGATGTGGTTCAGGCCAAGGCTAGGCCAGGGCCTTCCAGAGCTGGCCTCCAGCTCATGAAAACCACGTTGGATGCTCTGAGGTTACAGCTCCAACGTCTATGCAGAGTCTTTAAAATGCACTTAAATATTTCACACAGTCTCTAAATTTTTTAGAATTCATAAATTTGCAATGGTAACAAGATCATAAAAGGAAAATCACGCTCCCATCCAACCGACCAGGAAACAGAACCCACTGATTCATAGGTTGGTCCTTTATTTCTTTTTCCCACCTGGATTATGTCCAGAGATTCGATTTCTTGTTCCTCAGAGATAGAGAGATAACAGGACTCATTGTGAAATGATCTTGATTCTGCACCTGTTCACATGACCAGCTTGTCATCAGTCCTTACACACAAATGTCAATCCAGGGAACATGAAATAATAAATAACCCAACGTCCACACTCACGCTGCATCTCACACCCATGGTGCGCCTCACTCCTACATTGGAAGGCAGATAGCATGGATCCATATTAGAATTTACTAGGAAGGGACACGCTCCTGGAGATCCCTCCTTTAAAAGGTCTGGTGGCCTGGGTGAAAAATATTTAAGATGATGCCAGCCTCCCCTCCACCTGTGTCTGTCAAGCTGATCCCGAAAATCCTGTTTAATTAATAATAAACATAGCAGGATTATTTTTTTCCCCATTTGAACTATGTTTGAAATGAGACGGCTGGATGCTTCTTACAGGAAACACTTTGAAAGTGAAACCATGTCAGAAATGAGTGATTTCTTATCATTCGAAATACTAGCAGGGGGAGTCTCAGAAGAGGGCAGAATTGATGTCGCCTCCTGCTGCTGCTTCTACCACAGAGGCAATCCAATCTACTTTTTTCCTGGACCCATGTGTGGGGGCAGCTTCTGCAGGCAGCATGCCTCTCTCCAGTGAGAAGCCTCCTTTCTTCTTTCTGGCCTGGAGTTTTCACAAGCCTTAGGAGGCCAGATGTTCCTCGGGTACAAAAGAGCAGGTCAGGGCTGGAGGGCGCTGGGTCCTTGCGGGCTCACGCCACACAGCACAACTCTGCCCTCACCACAGTGCTAAAGTGTACAGTCAGGAGACTGGCTTCAGGCATGACTCCATTATGCTGTAAACTATGTGTCATTGCCGAGATCTTGGTCAAGCAAGGTTCCTGAGCAAATTTTGCCCAAACCACAGGGAGGCTCTGGTTGCAAGAATTTTTCTGTTAGGAATATTTATTGGGCCATTATCACATGCTTGAATGCTCCTAGGCCTATTACATGAAACTACACTTGTTTTTGTTTTTTTCTTTTTCTTTCAGGATTGGGGATTGAATCTAGGGTCTCAGCCATGATAGGCAAGTGTCCTTTCTCTGAGCCACACCCCAGCCCCTCACTGGGGGATTCTAGGCAGGGGCTCTACCACTGAGCCACACCCTAGCCCCTCACTGGGGGATTCTAGGCAGGGGCTCTACCACTGAGCCACACCCCAGACCCTCACTGGGGGATTCTAGACAGGGGCTCTACCACTGAGCCACACCCCAGCCCCTCACTAGGGGATTCTAGGCAGGGGCTCTATCACTGAGCCACACCCCAGCCCCTCACTGGGGGATTCTAGGCAGGTGCTCTATCACTGATCTACATCCCCAGTGGTTTTTGTTTTTGTTTTTGTTTTTTAACTTTTTATTTTGAGATGAAGTGTCACTGACTTGCCTAGGCTGTCCTTGAGCTCCCTCTATAGTCAAGGGTGCCTGAAATTTGATACATTCCTGCTTTAGCCTCCAGAATAGGTAGGATAGAAGACCTATAACACAAGACTAGTCCATTATACACTATTTCCAGGTGTATGAGTCACTGTACTTTACTCTAATACACCCTACAATGCCTTCTCTTGTCTCTCCTTCCCTGGCCCAGTGCTTCTTGATTTCCTTCCACATAGGCCACCTTCTCCTTTCATACACGTGTGTGCACACAGAGGACTAGATTTTTGTCTTTTGGAGTCTTGACTTATCATGTAACACGATGATCTACAGTTCTACCAGTTTCCCCACGACATAACTTCATTTTCCCGAGTCGCTGAATAAACTTTCATTTGTGCACATCTGCCACCTTTTCTTTACTTGTGCATCTGTTGACAAAAGCTGATCCTAAACCTTGGCTATTGTGAGCAGGGAGGTAGTAAACGTGGTTAGCCACAGTGCTCATGCCTATAATCCCAGGACTTGGGGAGCCAAGGCAGGATGATTGTCATGAGTTTGGGGCAGCCTGGGCTACATGGTAAGTTTCAGGATAGCCTGGGATAAGAGTGAAAAAATATATGTACATACATCATACACACACACACACATACACGGAGATAGATGTGTATATATATATATATATATAATCTCCACCAGAAAACAGAAAACAAATCATGGATGTTGAGGCATTGCTGTGGCATGCTGACTTCAGTACACACTCAGGGGTGGCACAGTGGTTGTTCTAGGGTTTGTTTGGGAAGAACCTCCATACAAATTTCCACAGTGGTCACTGCAGTTCACACCCCTAAACCAAGTCTGTCTGTCTTTCTTTTCCTTCCTCTCTCTCTTCTTCTTTTCTTTCTTCTTTCCCTCTTTGTACTCTTCTCCTCCCCTCCCCTGGCCATCTTCCTTTATTTTTCTTGTGATAGAGCCCAGGTTGGCCTCAAACTTACTGTGTGGATAAGAGTGACCTTGAGGATGGATCCCCTAAATGTCCATCACCAAAGCAAAGAGGGGCAAAGCTGAAGACGTCTGAGCAGATGGACCATGTAAGCAAGGCCAGCATGCAGTGGTGTGCTCGGTCACCATAATATAACGTCAGGAGGTGGAGAGGGGAGCAGGTCCCAGGGACCTGAGAAGTCCCGCAACATCATTCTGGATTGTTCTTGAATGTGATGGCTATTGGAGGGCAAGAGTGGCTTGTGGGTGGCAGGCCAAGGACACATCCCCCTTTCCCATTCAGGAGAGGGCATGAGGGAATGGCTCTGCGGACGGGACTCTGTGGAAGGTTCAGTTTCAGGGTCAGTAAGGGTTTAAGATAAGGTCTCACTTTGTAGCTGAGGCTGGCCTAGAACTCACTATGTAGCTGAGGCTGGCCTGGAACTCACTATGTAGCTGAGGCTGGCCTGGAACTCACTCTGTAGCCCAAGCTGGCCCTGAGCTTTCTTTTCTTTGCATGGCCTGGCCCTTTTCTTTTTTCTTGGTAGGGATTAAGTCCACAGCCTGATGCATACAATACCAGCACTGGCAAAACGGAGCTATATGTCTGACCCCGTAGCCTTGAGCTTTCAATCCTCCTGTCTCAGCCTCTTAAATGGTGGGATTAGAGGCCTGCATCATCAAGCTAATCTTACTTATTTTACACTAAAAAAACAACTCAAAGTGCAAATCTTGCTTTTGTCCATTTAGAGTGTCTGGAATTTGTTCTGTTATTTTCTGTATTTGTTTGTGTTTTTAAACATTCCTGATGTATAAAAGCTAATGAGAAACGACGTCCTGCATCCTTGTGGTCCTCTTCTTTAAAGAGTGGTGTAACAGTCTCAAGGTTGGGGCTGACAGCACAAGGAGACAAATTCGCTGTCCTCAGACAAGAGGCTTTTCTGGCTAACCTGTCTTCCCCCGGACAGGTTGGCCCACACATGGGGCAAGAGTTGGCTGGCTTTAACAGCCCTACCCTAGAGACCTTAAAAATATCTGGGCACTGTAGACCTTATCGATCATGATCACTGTAGCCAGAGAAGCGTGTGAATGGGGCGAGGGGTAAAATGCGATTCAATCAATATATGCCTTTCTTCTCCTCCTGACCTCAAATAATGTATGTGCTGATTAAGGGGCCTGTCACTTAGTTTTAAAAGCAGTGTTAAATATTAATTACGAGTCGTATGGCTCGACCCCGGGATGGGTCACCATCTCCCCTTCCTTCAGGCCTTCTCCTGGGACTCGGAAAGAAACCCACCTCCCCTCTGCCGCTGGGAAATGGAGCGGATTTCGATTAGGAATCACCACCACTCCCTGCTCCCTCTCTCTCCCAGTGCTAACCGTGAACAGGACAATTACGGAAACAGAATTCATTGTTCGAACAAGCTGAACTCATAATATTAGTGTGGATTTAAAAAAAAAATTTTTTTTTCTCGGCCAGGAATTAAAAATAGCTCCTTCTCCCCGTCCCTGCCTCCCACCCTCCTGTTCTCTCACTGCCAGATTTAGAAGCCGAGGAACCTTCATAGGTTGCATCCTTGTTAGTATTCCTGAGGCAGCATGGCTGAGAATCATTTTCGTTTAAATATCAAATCTTCCCTGGATTCCTATGGGGGGAGTCCCAGTGCACAAGGTTTGTGTTGGGTGCAAGAAGATGGAAGCGGCTCACATCCCGGGGTGGGGTTCAGGCGGGGCAGGGGGAGGCCGAGAACTGACTTCTTGATGGGATCTGTCCTTGTTAGGGTTAACATGGCTGTGACGAAACACCGTGACCCAAGGCACCTCGGAGAACTGCCCTGTCAGTAAAGTGCTTTCTGTACAGGCTTGAAGAGCCCCCAAAGCTGTGTAAAAGCCAGCTGTGGCCATGCACACTTGTAATCCTAGTGTTCTTTGACAGGGAGAGACGGGACCCAGGGCAGTGGAAGGCCCTATCTCAAAACAAAACAAAACAAGGTGGAAAAATCAACTGAGGAAGGCACTCTGGTCTCTGGTCTCACATGTGTGTGTGTAAACACATGTGCAGAGCTACTTATTTCCCTCTCTCCCTCCCTCTCTCTCCCTCCCTCCCTCCCTCCCTCCCTCCCTCCCTTTGTGTCTCTCCCTATCTCTCTGTCTCTGTCTGTCTCTGTCTCTCCCTCTTTCTCTCTCCCTCCCTCTCCCTCTCATATTCTGGGGGTCCAAACTCATGTCCTCACACGTGCAAAGAAGGCACTTTGAGAACCGAGTCCTCTCCCAAGCTCAGAATCTATGCTTCAGGAAAGATTTTTAGGAACTGGAGAGCTGGCTTCTGCAACTAAGAGCATACGCTGCTCTCTCAGGGACCTGCGTTCAGTTCCCAACACCCACATAGTGAGGCCCACAGCAGCATCTAACTCCAGCTTGAGGGGACCCAATGTCCTCTTTTGTCCTCTGTGGGCATGTGTACTCACATGCACACAACATGCCCCACACACATAAGTTGAACTTAAAAATAAATAGAACAAAAATAATATTTTATACACATAGAGACAGACTCAGACAAGAGCCCAAATGCTGACTCCCCCTGATGCCTAAGTAGGATTCCTGGTCCTTCCTCCTCTCCATGTCAGGTTGAAGTGTCCCCCCCCGAAATAATACCCATCTGTAGCCTTAGGATGGGGCTTCATTTGGAAATAGGACCTTACAGGTAGAGTTTCCTAAGGTTAGACCATGATCGCTGCCCAGGCTTTACCTTCCTGAATCTGTCTTCTAGAAGCAGGTTGTTCTGTGCTTGCTATTGGCTTCCAGACTCTGACGGCACAAGCACGGGCTAGAGTGAGTACACACCCCTTCAAAAGCAAACCAGGAGACCCCCCAGGTGGTTGCTATGGGAACCATATAGCATAGCTCCAACTTCACTGTCACTTGTCAGCTTTGTAATTTGTCAGAAACATCCTGGTTCACCCTAAAAAACCCCAAGAAGTTTACTTGCAGTCTCGTGAACCCGGGGCAAAGTAGTTTAGGTAGTTTTGGGTGAAAGGAAGCAGAAGCTTTGGGCTGAGGTGTGTGTGTGTGTGTGTGTGTGTGTGTGTGTGTGTGTGTGTGTGTGTGTGTTTGTCTGTCTGCATATATGTGGAGACCATAGGGTGTCTTTCTCAATTGCTCTCCACCCAATCACTTTCCATCTTAATTTTGGGAAACTAATTTAAAAGATTTTATTTTATTTTTAATTATGTTTGTGCCTGTGTGTCTGTGTGGGGATAGAGGTATGTTAATGCAGTACCCTTAGAAGCCTGAAGAGGGCATTAGATCCCCTGGAGCTGTTCTGAGTAGCCTACAGGGTTGATAGGGGCCATGCTTGGGTCCCAGCAAGAGCACTCTGTAGCCAAGCCATTTTCCCAGCCCTTCAGCTGTCCTTATTCTTTGTAACAAGATACCTCATTGAACCTGGTGCTCACCATTTCAATTCCGCCTGGGGTTAGTGAGCGCCAGGGTGTCCTCCTGTCTCCAGTTCCCCAGTGCTGGGATAACAGGCATGCTCCATAAACACTCACATTCACCACACTCAGTATTCAACAAGGCTTCTGATCCTCATGATTGTGAAACAGGCACTTGACCCAATGGAGCCATCTCCCCAATCCAAGCCTGTGGGAGGTCAGCTCCAACAGTGTGTTCAGCGATCCAAGGAGGGGATGTGGGGTCGGAGATGAGTGTAAAGCATGTACACACTTACACACACACACACACACACACACACACACACACATACACACTTGATAGATGGAGCAAAGCTCCAACAACTTCACATATATACATATATACACATATCACATATATACATATATACACATATACCCATTGGGCAAATGGAGCAAAGCTCCAATAAGTTTATTTTTTCTCCCACAGATCCTATATATCTCAGCAAAGTCTTTCAAGCGGTATAAAAATCACAACGTAGTTACATTCTGATTTCTTTAAGTGAACGATAACAATGGTCAAATGTTCACATAGTCAAATGTTTTAAGTATTATGGGTGAAAACAAATATGAAAAACAAATTATTCCCAAGAACCCACATACATTTGTAACTAAGCAACATTTTTTTTATAGATTAACAAAGTATAAGCAAGCAAGGTAATTTTCTCAGCCAGTTTCTCTTTATTGGCAGGCTGTAATTTGCTGTTACAAAGAAAGGATCAATTATTTTATTATTTATCTTAAAAAAGTAATCCTATAAAAATCATAAAAGAATCATAAATCTAAGCTTTTATATAAAAAGTAATCAGTCATTTCTACTTTAAATTCTCAAGGTACACATCTACTCATTATATATATATATAATATATATATAATATATATATAATATATATATATATATATAAAATCAAATCATATCAGGAAGCTGAGGGCAAAAGTGGTACAAGAAATTAATCATCACCTTAATCACCAGCGCAGCCTTAGCAAGAGAGTCATGTCAGCCAGAGCCAGTTGGGCTGCCATTGCTCTTGTTCCCTGAGCTCAGAAAATCCCTAGCTCAACTATTAAGAGTGTGCCTTTCTGAACTCCAAATTGTTCCCCGAGATTTTCTACATCAGAGCCACTAACAAAAACATCTTGAACTAACTTTACTAACAATCCACATCACCACTTCCTAAGAATGGTGGACATTGCTAACAATCTAAGTCCTTCCTGAGGGTGGTGGGTAATTCACGAATCTGCCTCAGCAGCCATGCTTGAAAAAGACCAAGCACTATTATTGTAGGTGCCAGTGACACTGCCCAGTGAGGGGCTGCAAGCCCCCTTAGAGTTTTCATATGGCTCATAGATGAGGGATGTGGTGACCATGAGGGCAACAAGCAGAGCAACGCTCCATAACAGCATAAAGTCCTCAGGGCTCTGCCTCCCCGAGACACATCCATTGTGGTTGTGCTAACCGGTGGCTGCATTCCATGAGTTCTAAAGCTATTTTGCTCTTCCTCTTGCAGGGCCCCCAACACAAGCTCCTCTCTTATGTGGCTCCTGTTCCTCTCTGCGCTATGGAGCTACGGGACTTCAATGGTGATGTGGAGTTGTGCCCAGAGACCTTCTGCACAGCTCTCTCCAATTCTTTGATGAGCAAACATTTGAGCTTCCTAATTGGGCTACTACCATAGAGAATTATCTTATTATTAGAGATGATAGGAGCTGCCCTAAACCTTGATGCTGTGCTTGCTTTGTTTGGAGCTTCTGTTAACTGAATATGCCAGTATTTCTCTTACAAGGCTCATTTTTTTCCCCTCCCTGCTTTGCTAATCAGTGCTCTCCTCTTTATTCTTATAAGAGCTCTACGCCGTTTGTTCAGTTTCGCTGATGTCTTTCTTTTTTTGTGTGTTTGACATGCTATCAGAGGACAGTAGAGATCTTTATGTTCAAGGGCTAGGGAACAACACCCAAAGCTCGGATACAACTCAGAAATTATAAGAGGAAATAATTATTGCAATAGAGAAGAAATATCACTACAGTCTACGCTAATGCACTTAACTGTCAAACAAAGGGGTCTTTAAGATGATGAAGCACGCACCACGGGGGGAGAAAAATGAGAAGGGAAAAATATGGCTGCAATTTATCCCGAGGGAAACTCTTATAGGAAGGAACCCATTCTGCGTTGTAATCACTTACAGAGGAAATTGGTGTGAACTAGGGAAGGAGAATGGGGCTGGAAAAACCAAACTGAGGGTGGGTGTCACAGAGTCACGGTCCTTTCCCACCAGGGTAGAGCAGAGACATGAAGCACAGCTCGGAGAGGGGACAAGAGATGGTCCCCTTCTCAGGAGGCTGTGATGTTTAATGCACCCAAGGTCCATGGCAGAAGGGCTCACAACCTCTAAGCATCAAAATAAGACAGGCCTAGGGGGGATGGGCCAGTGGTAAAGTGTTTGCGGAGCAAGCATGAGGACCCGAGTTCGACCCCCCAGCACCCACATAAAAAGTGCAGATGGTAGCATTCATCTCTTACCCCTCTGCTGGAGACACAGAGATGGGTGAACTCCCTGGGGCTCACTGGCAGCCAGCCTAGCCCATAGGTAAGCTCCAGGGTCAGAAAGAAGCCATGCCTCACAAACAAACAAACAAACAAACAAAACCAAGGTGGGCCTGGAGAGATGGTTTACCAGTTCAGAATGTACACTGCTTTTGCAGACCTGAGTTTGGTTTCTGGTACCCACAGTGGGCAGCTTCCTGTAACTCCAGCTCTTCTTCTGCTTCCAAAAGCACCCGTAGGTGTATCCATATACTGCCCTCACCCACTATACACATATGAACACAATTTAAAAATACAATAAAAGCTTAAAAATTAAAAAGAAAAAAAGGTGGACAGCAATCGAGAAAGGCATCTGACAGTTTTTGGCTGTCCAGACATTTTTCCATTCACTACTATCTGAGCCTCATCTGGAGTAAAACAAACTCTCCATTCATTCTAAGTATGAAAATGCAGAACTGGGGGGGGCCAGGCATGGTGGCGCACATCTGGAATCCCAGCACTTGGGAAGAGGAGGCAAGAAGATCAGAAACTCAAGAGCTACCATCTTTAGCTACATGGTGAGGTCAAGGCCAGCCAGGGCTGCATGAGAGCAAGCCTTTAAAAGGAACAACAAACAAACAAACAAACAAACAAAACAAACAAAAATGTAAAACTGTGTGTTTCTTTTTTTATATCACACAAAATTAGTGTCAGGGTTTTCTTAATGCCTGTGTAGACTAATGTTCAAAACACACTGTAGAGAGAACGGAAAGGAGAAAGAAAAGGAGGAAAATAATGAGAGAGAGAAGCAAGCAAGCAAACTCCGTGTGATGGACACAGTGTGACCCGTTCCCCGTAGGCTCAGTGTCTTGGACTACTGGGTCCCCCAGATGGAAGCATGGTTTGGTAGTCCTTGAGGAAGTGGGACTTTTGGAGCAAGTGGGGCCCCGGAAGATAGGAATTAAGGTTTACAGGCCACTGCTGACAAGAGCACATGACTTCCAAACTCTGCCCCCAGATCTGTGTTCAAGGAGCACTTTGCTCCCAAGTAGGATCTACTCTCAAGCTGACCTTGCCCTTGTGACCCAGCATCCCCCAGTTTCCCCACCAGAGTGAAGGGAGTCCCAGGCTGACCTCGTTCTGCCACTGCTAGCCAAGGCACACATATTTCAGCCACAAACCTGACGCCGCATCCCTAATGGCTCGAGACTACGTCCGCTCTGTTATCTCTGCCTGCAACAGCTGCTTCCTCCATCTGGTCACGGAGCCAACACAAGCTGAGTTAGCATTAGTTACTTTTCTCCTTGCTATGACAAAGCACCTGACAGAGGCAGCTTCAGGGACGGAGAGCTTCTTTGGGCTCACAATTAAAGGGCGGCTGGGATTGGCTTTGTCGAGGCTACGGGAGCCACAGACACCTGCTTCTTCGCATCTTTTCAGACCAGGAAGCAAAGAACTTGGGCAGAAATCAGAGCCAAGATATACCCTCAATCAAAACCCCTGCAGTGACCCACTCCTTCCAGCTAGGCCCCATCCCCTAACGGTTTGTACCACAAATAACACCATCCGCTGGGGACCAAATGTTCAGACACAGGAACCTATGGTGGGCAGGTCATAGTGAAATCATCACACTGAGCGGTCCACAGACTCCTCACGTGCACCAGCATCTATCTGAGCCCAGCACCATCTCAGCCTAGCCGTCACTAGGTATCCTCTTTGTCTGACAAGAGTCCGAAGTTCCCAGTGGTTTTTAACTAGTGTTATGAGTGGTCTGTCTAGACTGGGTGTTTCCAGGAACTTGGCGTCTTGTTCAAAGAACTGAAGAAGTGGGCACAAAGAGAGAAGCAGCGAAGGATTTTTATTCAGAGTCAAAGTGAACGTTTGGGCTGATAACACTGTTAGGAAGCAAAGAGTTCTGAGCAGCTCAAGGGCCCCTGGTGACTTCCCCGACTTCCTTTTGTGAGTTTGCCAGGGATTGGTTGCTATGGGTGGAGTGAGGGTGGTTTTCTGTTTTGATTGACAGACTAGCGTTATGTAGGCCTTTGCTAGCTGTATGTGGCCTTTCCCATAATGCATCTGATTTTAATCATCTGCGCACCCAATCATGAATAAGATGGAAATTAGGGGTTTTTTCCCTAAAAATGTACCCAGAGCCTAGTTTGCCTTATTGAACACGAACCTAAAACCAGTCCCAGGGGGCATTGGCCTGTTGCTCCTAGTTCCAAGTTACACTGCACTGCGGGATGCGTTTGGCACAAAGGGGGAATTTTAAGGAGCTATAGTTTGGAGTGAAAAGAGACTCCTGTATAGAGAGCCGGGGGGGGGGGGGGCGGTGCGGATGAGGCGTGATGAAAGTGGGGGTGCTGTGTAGTTGAAGCCAAGTGGGTTCTAGGTTGCTGCATTGTCAGTATGTTTTCCTGCCTCAGTAGGATCTCCATCAGCATCAAAGCCTTCCTTCTTCCATCCCTGGTCCTTCCAAGGCCGTTATCTTCCAGCCACAGCCTATCTGGCACCTGCTTTCTCTTGCGCGAGCACCCACAGATGCAAGCTTGTCTCCCAGGCTGCCCTTGAGCTTCTCCCTTCTGAGGAGCCTTTCCAGCCCCGTAGCCTGAGATTCTTTAGGCCTCTCTCCAGGTGAAGCCCACAGCCACACCTCGCTGCATCAGACTTCCTCCTTCCCAGGGACTGCGTTGTGGACCCCAGAGAGGACGCCACGCATCTCCTTGTGTCCCCTGGGCCAGCGCTCCACCTGGAAGGCAGGCCTGCTGTTTTCATTGCGCTTAGGATTTGTTTTTGTCGCAGATGGCAAGACATGCTTTCACAGAAATGATTGCCCCAGAGGAAGCCTACAGTCACAAATCCCCAGGATGGGGAGGTAGGGAACCGCAGGGCATGCTGGGAAGCATCTGCACTGGTCAGGAGGGCCTTCAGTGGGGCTTCAGGAAATGGACAAGTAAGGCTGGGCAGATAGGTTTGGCATTGGCTTTGTTGTTGTTCGGTTTGATTTTTTTTTTCCAGTACTTGAGATCAAACTCAAGGCCATCAGGATATAAGCCCTGAGCCATATCTGCAGCCCTCAGGGCTGACTGAATGATTCCAATGGGCTCCGGGTCCTTGAAACTGTCTCTGTTTTCCAGGACTAGTGCTGATGTGACCAGGTGCGGTGTTGCTTCTGGGAGACATGAGCAAATATTTACTTACCACATATAGGTGGCCATCAACAGACTTGAGAAATTGTTCATCCAGCTAGGTGGCCAGTGAGATTGATGGGGCGCGTACAGGAGCACTGAGGGTGAGGAGGCAGCCGCATCACCAAAACGCCTACCATACACACACACACACACACACACACTCACACCCCCCATAAATACATACACATACACACACACTCACACACTCACACACACACCACAAATACATACACACACACATATATACATACATACAAACATACACATATGCACATATACACACATATACATATACACAAACACACACAAATATATAAATACACACATATACACAAACACACAAATACAGATAGCACAAATATGTATCCCAGACATACATAAATATACACAAATATACATAGATACACATACACACAAACACACACAAAATATACACACATACAGAAATATACATATACATACACACAAACAAATATATATACACGTACAAATATATCCATACTCATATACACATGCACACACACACACATATTTCATGTTTTCAAGAAGCAAGGCTTTAAACTCTGTGAGTTGTTGTTGGCGGAGGTATAGCAGCATCTGCTCAGAGGTTTGGACTATGAGGTTGATCAGGAAGCTGGGAATTCATCCCCATTAATTGGCTGCTGGGTGACAGCTGTCTGGGAAGGGGTGTGGACTCAGGGCATTGTAGTTACTTTTTGTTGCCATAGCAAAACACCGGGGCATAAAGGGGCTTTAGGAAGGACAAGGTTATGTGGGCTCCTGGTTCCGGAGGGGGGCTATAATGGCCAGGGAGGTCCAGCAGTAGGTGGCAGGAAGTGGAGAGATCGCACGTTGTCACACATGAAGCGGAGAGAGTGGACTCTAAGTGGAGTGAGGCTATCCACTCTTATAGCTGCACCTACAGGTTCCATAATCTCATCCAAAAAATGGCACTGCCAGCCACGACCGAGTATCAAAGCACACAAGCCTCCAGGGGACATTTCCCACTCAGCCACCATAGGCGCAATGTGGTCTCTACAGGGGGAGGGAGGGGCTCACAGGTGAAGGCTTCTTGCCCATTGTGCCACCCCCAATGGGGGCTGCAAGGTCCTTTCTGAGGGCCACTGGGGACACCCACTGGTCACCATTGCCCACCTTCTCCCTCAATAGGAGGCAGCTTCAACCCAGCTCACCTCTATTGAAATATCCCTTGTATGCTTTTTCTCCCTGTATCAGTTTTTTTTTTTTAACATTCATTCTGTCTTTAGCATATCGTTTTCCCATTTGCTTTTATTACAGGGGATGCTAATTGCTGTAGAGGAGGAAGACATTACATGGAGTGTGTACACACACATCCTCTAGTGGGTTCATTAAGTGTTAAATAATTAGGTTATTGGTGTTTTAAATGCTCTGTTATGCAAAAAAGGAATACTTTGTGGGTTGTTAGACGGATGTTAAGGAGAGTTTCAGTAATTTTAGGAAATTGCTGGGGGTTTTGAATGAACTAGGAACGTAGTACGGTATCTTCCCGCTTAAAAGGTGCGATATAGATGCGGAGGCAGGAGGATAATAATTTATAATAACAATTTCTAAGCCTGTCTGGGCTTAAAAGGAAGATTGTGTCTCGAAAGATCGAGGACTGAAGATATAGCTCAGTGGTAGGACACTTGTCAAGAACCTTATAGTGAATGGGTGTGGTGTGGCTCAGTGGTAGAGCACCTGCCTAGAATCCCCCAGTGAGGGGCTGGGGTGTGGCTCAGTGGTAGAACACCTGCCTAGAATCCCCCAGTGAGGGGCTGGGGTGTGGCTCAGTGGTAGAGCACCTGCCTAGAATCCCCCAGTGAGGGGCTGGGGTGTGGCTCAGTGGTAGAGCACCTGCCTAGAATCCCCCAGTGAGGGGCTGGGGTGTGGCTCAGTGGTAGAGCACCTGCCTAGAATCCCCCAGTGAGGGGCTGGGGTGTGGCTCAGTGGTAGAGCACCTGCCTAGAATCCCCCAGTGAGGAGCTGGGGTGTGGCTCAGTGGTAGAGCACCTGCCTAGAATCCCCCAGTGAGGAGCTGGGGTGTGGCTCAGTGGTAGAGCACCTGCCTAGAATCCCCCAGTGAGGGGCTGGGGTGTGGCTCAGTGGTAGAGCACCTGCCTAGAATCCCCCAGTGAGGGGCTGGGGTGTGCCTCAGTGGTAGAACACCTGTCTAGAATCCCCCAGTGAGGGGCTAGGGTATAGCTCAGTGGGAGAGCCCCTGCCTAGAGTCCCCCAGTGAGGGGCTGGGGTGTGCCTCAGTGGTAGAACACCTGTCTAGAATCCCCCAGTGAGGGGCTAGGGTATAGCTCAGTGGGAGAGCCCCTGCCTAGAATCCCCCAGTGAGGGGCTGGAGTGTGGCTCAGTGGTAGAGCCCCTGCCTAGAGTCCCCCAGTGAGGGGCTGGGGTGTGTCTCAGTGGTAGAGCACCTGCCTAGAATCCCCCAGTGAGGGGCTGGGGTGTGGCTCAGTGGGAGAGCACCTGCCTAGCATGCATAAGGCCTGAGGTTCACTGTCTAGGAGAAGTCAACCAAGGTGGAAAATGGTTTCCTCTCAATCTACAATCTTGCTCTCTGAGGTGTTTTAAGGGTGTATTCATATTGGTTTGTCTCTGAGCTGCAGAATTTTACTGTTGTTGCTGGTTTTTTTTTTTTTTAAATGGCTACTTAGTATTTCAAGGCATGGATGAATCAAAATGTATCAATGATGGAGTCAGAATGAGTCCTGCTATTTAGTCTCCTGAGAAAGCTTGGTTTCTTTCTATCCCCCACCTCTACCCTATACAATCCCAAAACATCCTTAAAGCTTTTCTATTTTTTCCAGTCACATTGCTTCAGGAATATAAGAACCCCTTTCTCCTAATCCACGGATTGTAGCAACATATACACCAAACTTCTCCCACTCAAGCCTGCTGTGCATTCCTGGTTCTCTAGGAGTTCAGGCAAGATTGTCTGTGGTGGGATAGCTTGTTCAAACGATGCGCATTTTCAAAGGTCACAGCCATTCACACCCAAGAGCCAGGTGACCGAGAATCTGGCTTCCGGCTGTCTGGCCAGCATCAGAAGCTGTTAGCTTACAGTAGTTATTCATTAACCATGACCAGTGTCTTCTCTTCCCCGGCTTCTTAGCATGATGGAGCCCCCCACCCCTTTCCCCCTTTCCCTGCCCCCCACTGTCCCAAGCTTGCTATGCAATTTTGATTTTCTCTTCTCTGAGTCGTCTGCCTATCTTTCAGCATGCCTCAACCCAGAAGCTCTATCTTCCCATCCACGAAATGGGGGGAACAATAGCAATACTCGTGAACACTTAATAAGTCAACACACGTCAAAGACCTCTGCATCTAAGAGAGTTGGTACCCCTTTAATCCCAATACGTGGGAGGTAGAAGCAGAAAGATCTTGAGTTCAAGGCCAGCCTGGGCTGCCTAGGAAGAATCTGTCTGAAAACAAAAGAAGTTTAGAACTCACCCCTATTGTGACAATCGGGTGCCAAATACGGGGTGAATGTGTTAAGTTCTCATTTCCTAATGTCCCTCAAGTTATGGTGACCCTTGACCATAAAATTATTTCATTGCTACGTTAAAACTTTAATTTTGCTACTGTTATGAATTCTACGTAAATATCTGATATGCAGGGTATCTGATGTGGGACCCTTATGGGGCTCATGACCCACAGGTTACGAACCACTCACTGACTTAAGGTTTTTGCTGTTATTTGTTTGTTTTTAAATGTCTTCCAAACAGTAAAGTTGGGGAGCAAAGGTCCATATTAAGGCGTGAGAAGGATATTAACGGCTGGGTGAGGCAGCAGCAAAGAGAATTAGAATAGGCTGTAACAAGCATCAAGAACTAAGACGGGAGGCGGGCGGGCAATTGGCTCAACAGTCAAGAGCACTTGCTGCTCTTCCAGAGACCAGAGTTCAATCCCAGAAGGCATGCTAAAAAGCCAGGCATGGCGGCTATGTAAACTAGACCACGCAGCACTGGCGAGGAAGCAACTGCAGGGTCTCTGGAGCTGGCTGGCCAGTGGAAGACAGCCCCTGAAGACAAGTGGTTGGTGTCCTGAAGGATGACACCAGAGGTTGGCGTTTGGTCTCCAAAGACGGGCGCATGCACGCACACACACACACACACACACACACACACACACACACACGTGCATTCGTGTGCAAAAGAACTAAGGCTGGGGACTGAAATGCTGGTGATTGGCAGGACCAGCTCTAGGGTCAGTAATGTCTATTGGTCTGGTGGTGGTCAGTAACGTGGAGTTGCATGGACAGAGCACAGGGGTGCAGCATCTTTCGAGCTTCAGGGGAATCAATCACCATCTCGGTGTTCGGAGGGTCTAACCAACCTGCCCAAGGTCGCACATCACAAAAGTGGCAGAACATGGATGTGACCCAAAAAGAGTGACCTTAGTCCCTGAAGGTTCCTTTGTTCCATCTCTTTTGTCTTGTGTGTGTGTGTGTGTGTGTGTGTGTGTGTGTGTGTGTGTGCATGCGCGTGCGCGTGCTTGTATGTGGGGACGTGGAAGACGGAGATCAACCTAAGGCGTCATCGCTCAGGTGCTGTCTACCTTGTTTTCAGAGACAGAGACGGTCACTGCCCTAGAGCGCAACTCTTTAAGTAGGCACCATGGAGTCCAGGTCTCCAACTGCCTTCACTGCCCCAGTGCTGCGACCATAAGCACACCACCCCTCCACGTCTCGTCTTGACATGTGTTCTAGAAATCCCTGCTCCAGGTCCTCACGTTTGCGGGTCAAGTCCTTTACCCATTGAGCTGTCTCTACAGCCCCGCCCTGCCCCGCCCCTTTGGTTCCTTGGTTGATTTTTGAGACAAGTCTCATGAAAACCCAGCCTGGCTTTGAACTTACTACGTAGCCAATGCTGGACTCCTGATCCATCCTGCTCCAAACGCAGGGGGCGGCGAGGAGGAATTCCTGACACCACAGTCTTTTTAAGAAATTAAAAACTACCCGGTTTCCAAGCGGGTCCGCCTCCCCGCCCCCCCCCCCCCGACCTTAGGTTGAGAAACCCACCAACCCACCGCTCCTTCAGGTGTGAGGTTCAGCTCTTGGCACCCCTAGGTTTTTCTGCTAGAGATTCAGGAAGAACACGGAAGGTTCCCAAAGCTATCGTGCGCCCTTCCGCATTCCCCTCTCAGGCAGGAGACGTGTGTGTTACCATGCCAATTACGGCAGAAATGAACTGAAATGCCGAGTTTCAGCAGGGAGCCATTCATCCGCAGGTGCCCGTCGTTACGGGAACTCGAGGCTGGATGTTTGCAGGCAGGGCTCAAACTTTGTGCTCAGAAACAAACTACGTGGGCTTCGCGCTTGCCATCACTCATGCTAATGCATGTGTCTGTCTTAATGTTGTAATCTGGTGTAACTATTTTAAATAAATCTATAACACCGTCTCTCGGTGGCAGAGCAGAAATGAACTTTTCACTATGAAAATGAAATAAGAATTATTTATTTTTATTTTTATTTTTATTTAATTATTTTCTTTATCGAGACTGGCATAAACCTGAGGAGAGGGGGACCCAAACAGCCATACAGAAGTGATGTTTTTTGTTGCTGTTGTTGTTATTCTCTTTTTCTATTTCTTTTCTTATTTTTCTTCCTATCTTTCCTTTCGGGTATAAACAATTCACCTCTTACATCCAGCCCTGAACAGGAATTGAACAAATAAACAGGAGATGGTAAAATTTTGTTGCTCTGCCTTAGAAAGCACCATCCATGGGCTGAAAATGCTTGCCGCCCAAGCATGAAGACCTGAGTTCGAATCTCCAGAATCCTCATCTTGTGTCTAAGATCTCAGCTCTGGGGAGGTAGAAACAGGGAAAATTTCTGGCTGGCCAGCTTAGTTGAAGTGCCAAGCTCAGTGAGAGAAACTGTCTTAAAACACGGACACATGGGCACACACACACAACATTCATGGGCACACCTCATACACAGATATACACCAATTGAACATTTTCAGTTGCAAAAAAGAAAATAGAATCTAGTCCGCCAATCAGGGGGCCCCTGGCTGATTTTTGAATGACACAGGTGGAGTCAAGTGCCTGGAAATTCTTTTTCCTTGTGGACAGGGGTCATGCACACACATATTGAGTGTGTGCATGTGGGTGATGCATGTGCGTTTTAGGGCTTTGAGGCAGTATCTGTATCAGTAGTCACCAAGCCAGGGAGGTTTCCACCGTGGTAGAGCACCTGCCTAGAATCTCCCAGTGAGGGGCTGGGGTGTGGCTCAGTGGTAGAGCACCTGCCTAGAATCCCCCAGTGAGGGGCTGGGGTGTGGCTCAGTGGTAGAGCCCCTGCCTAGAATCCCCCAGTGAGGGGCTGGGGTGTGACTCAGTGGTAGAGCCCCTGTCTAGAATCCCCCAGTGAGGGGCTGGGGTATAGCTCAGTGGTAGAGCCCCTGCCTAGAATCCCCCAGTGAGGGGCTGGGGTGTGGCTCAGTGGTAGAGCACCTGCCTAGAATCCCCCAGTGAGGGACTCAGCATGTCAATGTCCTGGGATCCATCCCCAGTGCTGTACAGGATAAGGATCTTAGAGCTGTGACTTAGTTTTGGAAAGATGCCTTCAGACCAAGCAATGGAATGCCACGGACTTGCTTTTAAAGGCTCCAGGGCTGACCTGGCATGGGTAGAAGAAACACAAAACAAAATATTGGTTGTGAGTTGGACATTGTTGACACCGGATGCGATTTATGTGAGCTATCACGACTCTTCTTTTCAATGCTTCTGACTGATTTCCCAAACAAATATTAATCTTTGGAAGGTCATCACTGTAACCCACGACTCCTCCAGGGGGCAGTATAGCACAGTGCTTGAGATGGTGTGGGGGTTAGGACTGAGTGGAACATATGCATCTACAAGATGGGTTGGTAAGGAAGATTCCATGCGGTAATACTGAGCTGGTGTCCCACCCAAGTGTACATTGTCATCCCTGGATTCCTTTTTCCCAAGGAGGTATAGAATTTGATCTATTAAAGCTCATTAAAGGAGACAAGATCAGGGAGGGGCCAGAGGAGAGGGCTCAGTTGGTAAAGTGGTCAGATTGCAAGCGTGAGGTTGTGAGTTCAGATCCCAAGTATACACATAGGAAGGCAGGCTCTGTGTGTGTTCCTGTAACCCTAACCCCGAGGATTTGGAGGCAGAAGAGTCCCTGGGGCTCACTGCCAGTCAAGCCAGCCTGGAGCAATCAGAGAGCCCCGGTTTAGTGTGAGCCCCTGTCTCAAAAAGTAAGGTTGACAGGGATTGAGGAAGATGCATAAACTTCTAGCCTCCGTGCACACATGTGCATACATTCACACACATGTATGCACACACACACACACACACACACACACACACACACACAAATGCATGCAATGGTACACATGCAAATATGCCCATGGACACATCTGAAAGAACGGTTGTTGAGCATAGTAGCAAGCACCTTCGCATACTGAGCCATCTCACCAGACCCTAATTTTGCTTTTGTTTCGAGACAGGGACTCTTGTAGCTTAGGCTGGCTTTGAGCTCAATATGTAGCCAGAGATGACTTGAATTTCTGACACAGGAGCCCCCGTAAAGGGTTCAGGAGCTTCTGTGTGAGGGCTGAGCAGGTGAACTTCCCTTTCCTGAGCGATGCAAGCGGAACACTTCAGAGGGGAATGCCCAGCTTGCTTGTCCTAATAGGATCTGCCTGGGTTTGAGGGGCAAATGGAGGGTTCTAGGCAAATCAAGGAGGTTGGGCTCCATCGTAGCTGTCTGGCTTTCCTGTTCAAGTCTGAACCCGTTGCTTTGGTTCGGTGGCAAGTGAGGCTGTGACCAGCGAGCTGTGGAGACACCTCAGCCAGGAGAAAAGCTTAGAAACTCACAGTGAGCAGACATCCTGGCGCTGGGGCTTTCCAGGTCAGAACTGCTTTCACCTACCCCACCCCACCCCACCCCTGCCCGAACTCTCTTTAAGCAACTGCAAGACTGCTGCCATTTCCTTTAAAAGTTATTTATATATTCTTATTGTGGGGATATTTGTGTCTCTGTGTGTGCAGGTATGTGTGTGTTTATGTGTCTGTATGATACATATGTCTATATGTATATTTGTGTATGTATGTGTGTGTGATATATGTGTGTGCTTATGTGCATATATATGTGTGTGTGCATGTTTCTGTGTGTATATGAGGTACGTCTCTGTATGTGCTTGGATCTGTGTGTATGAGTGTTGATGTGTGTCCCTGTGTGTGGGGGTGTTGATATGTGTGTCTGTGTATATATGCTTATGTGTGTGTGTCCATACATGTGTTGATGTTTGTGTGTGTGTGTGTTGTTTCTGTGGTGTGCACATGCACTCCTTCATGTGTGGAGGCCAGAGCAGGACACTGGGCATTCTGCCCCATCATTCTTCATCTTATGCCCTTGAAACATTGAACTAGGATTTCGGGGAGCAGCAGGCAAACCCCAGAAATCCTCCTATCGTCGCACTCCACAGTGCTGGAGTTTTTATTCAGTGCAGCTGTTTATTTGGCCACACCCAACTTTTTACGTGGGTGCTGGGGATTTGAATACAAGTCCTCCTGCATATCCACCAAGAGCTCTTACCCAATGGCCCACGTCTCCAGACCCTTAGGTTTTTCGTTCTTTTTTCCCTTCCTTTTCTTCCTTCCTTCCTTCCTTTCCTTTTCTGAAACAGCCTCACTGTGCCTCCTAGGCTGGGCTTGAACTTGTGATCCTTCTGTCTCAGCCACTTGAGTGCTAGGATTATAGGTGTGCCCCACTGCACCAGGCTTTATTTTTTATTGCTTTAATGCCACATCTCAGGATGTAGACCATGATCATTTGACGTGTGTTAATACAAGGTGCTAGTGATCCAGTCAGGGGTACTAGCCCCTGGGTAGCACGCGGAAAGCCTGGTCCTCTTTGATGAATAGGGCAGATCTCAAAGGAGGACATGAAGGAATGGCAGGGCAATCGGAACTGACTCAGAACTGCTCAGAGCTCTCCCCAAGTCCTGGTCGCCTCTGATTCCACAGGGCATGGAAAGGCTCCAGGGAGCGCTGGGGAGCCATAAGGAACTCACACCTAACAAACACCTTCTTGCTTCTGTTTATTGGAAAGCTTCAGATTAACGGGGAAAGAAGAAAGAATGCTTGCCCTCTGTCCTGGCATCATTTCCATTGCTATGATAAAATACCCTGGCAAAAGCAAACTTGAGGGGGACAGGGTTTATTTTTAGCCCATGGCTCTAGATTACAGCCCACTCTTTCAGGGAAGTCAAGGCGGCAGGAACTTGAAGCAGCTGGTCGCATCACACCTTGATCAAGAACAGAGAGAAATGAAGGCGTGCATGCCAAGTGCTCACTCTCACTTTCTCTACTCTCATACAGTCCAGCTCCGAATTAGGGAATAGCGCCGCCCACAGTGGGCGGAGTCAACTAACAAGACAGCTTCCCACCACATGGCTATAGGTCAATCCCTCACTGGGACTTTCTTCTCAGATGATTCTAGGCTGTCAGAGTTGACAAAGGCAGCCACACTCAGCCCAGCACAAGAATGTAACCAGGATAGTTGGACACAAGCACTTCTTTTTCTCTTTGACAAAGCAGCATAAGCACCCCTTTGCCTTGCGTGGGTGGAACTGCCTTTCTCAGTGCCCCTCCTCCACCAACTAGGAACAAATGACTCCGGGGGTGGGGCTCGCTCCCCCTTTTTCTTGCAGCAGCCAGGCACGTCTTTCCTCTTTCAGCTAGCCAGTTCTTTTGAAAACACCTGGTAAAGTAACTCACTCACACCCTGTTACATTTGAGTCTGTTAGTCTCAAAGCATCCAAAATCCTGCTTGGCCCATACGGGGAGCTCACGGGGGAAGTATGCGACCAGACGACACCTTCCGGCCTGCAGTGGTGGTTCCCGGTAAAGGGTTAAGCTCCCAAAGCAGTTAGTGGGTATCAAAGGACTGCACAGGCTCCTTATCTCCTAACAAACAGATCAGGTTAATAGCTGTCACTGCTGCTTTCCGTACAGCCTCCTATCATGCTGTTGTATGAGTGCTGACATCCGCGTGTTTGCCACAACTTGACAGCATAATAGCAGCTCCTACCAGAAGTTTCCTTTAATGTTTTCCGTACTCTTTCCTGCAGGTTGCCTCAAAGGATTTGAATAATTACTGTGTTTAATGGGGGAATCCTTCCCTTGTCTAATCTCCTCCTGGGGAAAAGTTGGTAAATGTTCCACAGTGCCTGAGGGTGTCTGACTTGCAACATGTGGCCACAAATTTACTCATTCTTTAGTTAACTTTTTCACTATTGAGGGTGGAACCCAAGGGTCTTTTCAAATGGTGGGTGGGCACGGCATGCGACTGCTGAGCCACACCCCAGCCCCTCACTGGGGGATGCTAGGCAGGTGCTCTACCACTGAGCCACACCCCAGCCCCTCACTGGGGGATTCTAGGCAGGGGCTGTACCACTGAGCCACACCCCAGCCCCTCACTGTGGGATTCTAGGCAGGTGCTCTACCACTGAGCCACACCCCAGCCCCTCACTGGGGGATTCTAGGCAGGTGCTCTACCACTGAGCCATACCCCAGCCCCTCACTGGGGGATTCTAGGCAGGGGCTCTACCACTGAGCCCTGACCTCAGTCACCTTTTAAATTAAAAAGATTAATTTATTTTTATTTATTTGTGTGTGTGTGTGTGTGTGTGTGTGTGTGTGTGTGTGTGTGTGTGTGTGTGAGACATGCATGGAAGCTGGAAACTTAACTTGGGTCCTCTGAAAAAGCTACAAGTGCTCTTAATTTCTGAGGCATCTGCCCAGCTCCTCTTTTTTACATTTTGAAACAGGGTCTCACTGAGTTGCCATGGCTCGTCTTGAACTCTCTCCCTAAGTGGCCCATTTAGCTTTGAGCTTCTGATATTTCTGCTTGAGCATCCTTAGGCCTGCATCCAGGGGCATACCTGACTCATGATTCCTGCATTTCTTCCTTTCTTTTCTTTTCTTTTTGTTTTTGTTTTTCAAGACAGAGTTTCTCTGTGTAGCCTTGGCTGTCCCAAACTCACTTTGTAGACCAGGCTGGCCTTGAACTCACAGCGATCTGCCTGCCTCCACTTCCCAGAGTGCCGGGGTTAAAGGTATGTGCCACCATGCCAGCTGACTCCTGTATTTCTGCCAAGCTCATACACACATATGAAGCCATTAGAAGTCATTACCTCTGAACCAAGGCTGCCAGACACTTAGCCAGATGCTAAGGAGCAAGGCTGAGTGCCCAGCTCTGGTTAGCCACCCCTGCCTCTACCCTTTTCCAGCCTCTTCCCTTTGGCTGGCCTCCTGAAGTTTAGCAATAAGAAAAATGACTCATAAGCCAGATGCGTGACCTCAGACAACCTTCCAAATCTCTAAGAGCTGTTGTTCTGGATGCATGGTGGCCCTTAAGGTATTATACTGGAGATGAGCCTCCAGCATCTGGAGGCTCAGTTGTGTTGGAAGAAATGGGCCATTTCAGAGGTGATTAAATTAACGTGGGGTCAAGAGGACAGACAACATGGATTCAGTATGACTGTGCGCGCGTGTGTGTGTGTGTGTGTGTGTGTGTGTGTGTGTGTGTGTGTCTGTGTGTCTGTGTGTTTGGGGGTGGGGGAAACTAAGAGGCATAAGTGGAGAAGACAAGGCACATGGAGGCACCCTGGAGTGACTCAGACAAAATCCAGGAAGCCAGGGGCTTCTGGGATCCGGGAGAAGCCAAGACGAGCCTGTGGGAGGATGGTGTTGAGTCACACGCCCGCCTCTGGAACTTCAAGAAGACAAATGCCTGCTGCCCAAAGCCTCCATCTACTGCACTGTATAACTATAACCCTGGAAGACTAATACCAAAGACTGAGTCTGGCCAAGAGATGCCGGTGCTAACTGTAAGGTTGTCGTGGGCTTGTGTGAGGTCCGTAGAAAAATGTTTCGCAAGAGCTGGGTATGTGGTGGCCGACACCTGGAATCCCAATGCCCTGGAGACTGAGGTAGAAGTTTTGTCAGTTCGAGGCTAGCCTGGGCTACAGAGAGGCTGAGACAGAAAGACTGAGAGATCAAACTAGCTAAGTTTGCAAGCTGTTTCATAAAAAAGAAAGGAAGGAAGGAAAGAGGAGAGAGAGGGAGAGTGTTTGGGTGTGTGGGGATGTAGGGTGGGGTGAGCTTAGAGAATTTTCAGACATGGTGACAAGGCAATGGGACTGACTGGGCTTTCTCCCCTAGCCTGGTGAATATTAGCCTGGCTTGGGCACTGTACCACTTCAGTTTTATTTCACGATGTTTTATTTTGCTGGTCAGGCATGGGAGAGGGCCAGATTGTGCAGAGAGGTGCATGCAAATTTATGCAGAATCGGAAATGCTATTTAGAAGCTGAGCCTGGAGCACTGAAACTCCAATGGCTCTGCTCTTTGCTCTTTGCCCTCCCTCCTTCCCTCTCCCTCTGACTCTTTCTGAGTCTGTCTATATGTTTCTGTCTGTCCATCTCTCTCTCTTACACACACACACACACACACACACACACACACACACACCCCTTCAGACTTAGTTCCCAGCTCTTATCAAAAGCAGGAAAGCAGTTACAGATTCTTTTGTAAAGAAACCCTCCCACCCCTTTGCTCTCCTTCCTCCCTCCCTCCCTCCCTCCCTCCCCCACTCCATCCGCTTCCCTTTCCGAACAGGTCTAACTTGCAAGGATTCTGTGTGGCTCTCTTGCAGCATTCTAATTAAATGTTTCAAATGCTCTTTATCCATGGTTAAGTGAAGATAAAATTTTAATGATTTAATTAGCAAGCTCTAGGAAAAAAAATCATAATGAAGAGAGGCATTTGCAACTGTCCTGGGCTTTATGCATTTCTGCGCAATGCTGTGCTGGAGGCGGGGGAGGCTGAGCCAAAAATGTTCTTTGCCAGGCTCTCTGGAAGCAGAGGCCTAGCTGGTTCATTAGGAACTGAGGTCTTGGGAGCCTGGATAAGTCTCATTTCAGGAAGGGATGGGAAAAAGGGTCCCAGAAAGGGAACCATCCAGAGATGAGAAAGTGACTGGCAGTTCTCTCAGAGACGCCCCTGAGGCCATGAGTCGTGTACAGCTGTGATCCTGGCCCTCAAGGGGAGGAGGGAGAAGGAGGATTTGAAAGTTTGGGGTAGCCTGGGTTACATGGCATGTCCAAGGTGGATAAGGTGGTGGTTCAATTCTCAGTAATGGAAATAACAAAATCAAACCAACCAACCATCTGGCTTCTATAAGCAGATTCAAGCAACCATCCATCCAACCAACCAACCAACCAACCAACCAGGAGGGAAGGCTCAATAGAAAAAGAGCTTGCTCTGTAAGTATGGTGGTCAGCTCTCCAGCACTCACCGAAAAACCAGATGCTCTGTGTGGGTCACCCATAATCTCAGTGCTTAAGGGGTGGAGGCAAAGGCTGCCTGTGGTGGGCAGGCGAGGTAGATATCTAGAACAGCTGAGTCTGCAAGCTTCCGATTCAAGGAGAGGCCCTGCCTCAATAAATACAGTGGAGAGCAATTGAGGAAGACACCTGGCTTCAACCGCTGGCCTCGCCACACATGAGCGTATATGTGTATGAACATTCATACATGAGGCACACTACCACACGCATACAGAAGCTAAATAAAGAAAGAAAGCCTTGCAATGATTCCACCGATGTTCCAGAGACTTCCAGAAAACCCCTTTCGCATGCCTCCTCACAGCTGCATCACGCTTTCCCTTCTGAGAGGCACCTGCTTTTTTATGTTCACTGTGGCTGAGTACTTCCAACTACATGCATGGCCCAAGTTTAGTAAAAGAAAACACATGGCTTTGGGAGGGTGGGGTTTGGATAGGACAGTTAATTGCCTCATTGGAAGAGAGAGAGAGAGAGAGAGAGAGAGAGAGAGAGAGAGAGAGAGAGAGAGAGAGAGAGAGAATATAAACCTATAGGGCAGCCAGCTGAGGGCATAGGCATGCTTCTGTGGTAGGGTGTCTGTGGGGCCATGTGCAAGGTGCTCTGGGTTCTATCGGTGGTGCCATGGATAAAAAGCTAAAGCAGGAAGGAGGAGGAGGGAGAGAAGGGACAGGGGAGGAGGGAGAAGAGGAAAGGATGGGTACAGTAGAGGAGTAGGAGGAGGGAGAGATAGGAGGAGGGGAGAAGGGAAAGAAAAGAGGGAGAAAGGAGAAGAGGGGGGAGAGAGGAGCAGGGAGGGGACAGGGATAAAGATGAGGCGTGGTGAGTAGAGGAGAAAAGGGGTAGAAAAAGAAGACAAGAAGGAGAGGAGGGGTGAAGAGGAGGGAGGGGAGGAGGAGGAGGAAGAGGAAGAAGAAGGGGAGGAAGCTGCTGCCAATGTGAGAGCCCACCCATCTAGATGGATCTGCCTATTCCTAGGCCCCTAACCTGGGCTACCCACCCCACTCTCCATCACTAGGGTTCTTTTTGTACCCCTATGCACTGGGGTTTTATTCACCCCTAACCAGAGACCCACAGATTCCCCCAACGGCCTTAGAGAAAGCAGGACACATAGCACTTGTTTGGCAGAAGATAGCATGTCCTGAAAAGCCAGTGGGTAGTATCTTGCACGCCAGCCTTGGCACTGGGAAAGAGGGTGTGTGCCCAGCTGCTTGGAGAATTGGCTGCAGAAGGGGAGTCCCTGGTGCTCATGCCTGGCAACAACCACACTCAACCAGAAACACATTCCTGGTCTTTCTGGAATGCATGCTGCTGTTTGATCAGGGATGCCTGCTGTACGTCCCTGAGCCAGTCTCTGACCATGTCCCACAGGTGGTGAGGACACATTCCCCAGTACACAATGCAGTTCTCTTGCCTTTGCCCAGGGAAATACAGATCAATGGTAGAGCACCTGCCTAGAATCCCCCAGTGAGGGGCTGGGGTGTGGCTCAGTGGTAGAGCATAGCTTCCTAGTTAACAGTTAGCTATGTCAGGGATGCTGTCAGTACCTGTCTTTCCCTTTCTGGCATTGTGTCTGCATGACCATAGTTTCTGTTCTTATTCTGGTGCTTTGACATCTTGGAACCTTGTTGACTTAGAAGGCACAGTCCTTATCTGCTCAGTTTCCAGAAATGACTTTTTTTCTGAACTCATCTGTCACCTGTAAACCTGTCTATTTAGATCCACATGCCAGATGTCTCTCTTATTTATTTATTTATTTATTTATTTATTTTAGAACTGGGAACCAAATCTAGGACCCAGAGATTGATCAGTTCTAGGAAAATATTCTGCCACCAAGGCATACCTGTGCCATCACTGGGGGATTCTAGGCAGGGGCTCTACCACTGAGCCACACCCCAGGCCCTCACTGGGGGATTCTAGGCAGGTGCTCTACCACTGACCCACATCCCCAGCCCCCCACTGGGGGATTCTAGGCAGGTGCTCTACCACTGACCCACATCCCCAGCCCCTCACTGGGGGATTCTAGGCAGCACTGAGCCACACCCCAGCCCCTCACTTGGGGATTCTAGGCAGGTGATCTACCTCTGAGTCACACCCTAGCCCCTCACTGGGGCATTCTATGCAGGTGCTCTACCACTGAGCCACACACATAGCCCCTCACTGGGGGATCCTAGGCAGGTGCTCTACCACTGACTCACACCCCCAACCCCTCACTGGGGGATTCTAGGCCGGTGCTCTACCTCTGAGCCACACCTCAGCCCCTCACTGGGGGATTCTAGGCAGGTGCTCTACCACTGAGCCACACCCCAGCGCCTCACTGGGGGATTCTAGGCAGGGGCTCTACCTCTGAGCCACACCCCAGCCCCTCACTGGGGGATTCTAGGCAGGTGCTCTACCTCTGAGCCACACCCCAGCCCCTCACTGGGGGATTCTAGGCAGGGGCTCTACCTCTGAGCCACACCCCAGCCCCTCACTGGGGGATTCTAGGCAGGTGCTCTACCTCTGAGCCACACCCCAGCCCCTCACTGGGGGATTCTAGGCAGGTGCTCTACCTCTGAGCCACACCCCAGCCCCTCACTGGGGGATTCTAGGCAGGTGCTCTACCACTGAGCCACACATATAGCCCCTCACTGGGGGATCCTAGGAAGGGCCTCTATCACTGAGCTATAGCCAGCATTCTTTGTACTTTTTAGTTTGAGGCAGAGTCTTGATAAGTCTGGCCTTGAACTTGTGATTCTTTTGCTGATGCCTTTGGGGATTAAAGGCCTGTGACACTAGACTTCCTTTGTCACTCCTTTTCAATGGAGCGCTTCCTCTTGACCGCTAACCTTTGTCCTAAGCTCTGGGAATGACAAGCAGGGATGGCTCTGAGGCTCCATAATCTAATAGACTATTTACAACAGTCAATCTTAAATCTGTCAATTTGTTTCACCTGTTCCTTCCCTTAGATACAGTAGAGACATATATTTCTCTATTTCCCTGGGCCTCCAGACCCACTCTGATATTTCATTGTGTGGATCTGCGTGGAGTCTCTTGTCTCCAGAGTCAAAGGATATGTGAGTGTGTATGTGGACACAAACACACAGGTCCATGTGCGCGCGCGCGCACACACACACATGGACAGGCACACACACATATACATATATAAACTTTATCCTGCAAAGACATAAAAAAAAACCATTTACTTTTCCCAGACAGGGCACCAAAAATGGACTAACAATTCTGCTAGTGTCCAACTTGAACCACTGAATTTTTGGGGCTTGTTACTTATAGGATGAGGGTTCCAGAGCATGGGTGGGGGTTCCAGAGCAAGGGTGGGGGTTCCAGAGTATGGGTGAGGGTTCCATAGCATGGGTGGGGCTTACAGAGCATGGGTGGGGGTCACAGAGCATGGGTGGGGGTTACAGAGCATGGGTGAGGGTCACAGAGCATGGGTGGGGGTTACAGAACATGGGTGAGGGTTCCATAGCATGGGTGAGGGTTACAGAGCATGGGTGAGGGTTCCATAGCATGGGTGAGGGTTACAGAGCATGGGTGGGGGTTCCAGCGCATGGGTGGGGGTTCCATAGCATGGGTGGGGCTTACAGAGCATGGGTGGGGGTCACAGAGCATGGGTGAGGGTTACAGAGCATGGGTGGGGGTTACAGAGCATGGGTGGGGGTTCCATAGCATGGGTGAGGGTTACAGAGCATGGGTGGGGGTTACAGAGCATGGGTGGGGGTTACAGAGCATGGGTGAGGGTTCCATAGCATGGGTGGGGCTTACAGAGCATGGGTGGGGGTCACAGAACATGGGTGGGGGTTACAGAGCATGGGTGGGGGTTCCATAGCATGGGTGAGGGTTACAGAGCATGGGTGGGGGTTACAGAGCATGGGCGAGGGACACAGAACATAGGTGGGGGTTACAGAGCATGGGCGAGGGACACAGAACATAGGTGGGGGTTACAGAGCATGGGCGAGGGACACAGAACATAGGTGGGGGTTACAGAGCATGGGTGGGGGTTACTTATAGAAGCATATGTAACCCCCAAACAGCTACATCACCTGAAAGCCTTACCACTAGCTTTGGTGATGACTTCCCATAGCTACACAGATGAGTCCCCCATTCCTTCAGTTCACGTTCTACACCCTGCATGCTCTACCACCTCTGGAGACCACAGAACACCTGGGGCAGAATGACAAACAGCTGGAAGAGGGCAGGTGGGTGTGGCTGGATGCCCAAGTGAGGGTCTAATGACCCTTCCCATGGCCTCCTTCTATGAGGAAGAGTCAAGTGGCCTGGTCTTCAGGATCACTTATCACAGCTGGAGCTCTAGAGTGGACAGGGGCCTCTATGTAGTCCAGGCTAGCCTGCAACTTTTGATCCTCTTGATTCTGTTTCCTAAGGGCTGGGGTGACAGGTCTGTGCCACCATGCCTGGACTTCTTTTTCCTTCTAGACAGTTGTATCTGTGTCTATGTCTTATTTATACTTGATTAAGCACATCTTGAGTGAAAGTGACTCTGATGCCTACCTACCTAAGGACACCCTGCCCTCCAAAGTCAAAAACAATATTCAAGGCTTACATAGACATATATATATATATACACATTTGTGTGTGCACGTATGCACACATGCCCCAGTCTGTGGACATCAGAAGACAAACAGACAGAATTCAGTTTTCTCCTTTCACTGTGGAGGCTCTGGGCATTGAACTCAGGTCAACCAGGCTTAGCAGCAAGCAGCCGTACACACTGAGCCCTCTCACCAGCCCCAAAGCATCTGAGATGTAGTGAGCTTCTGCATTCAGTAGCTCTCAGTTAAGACTAATATATAGACACATGCATATTTAATATATTCAGCATATTTAATATAAATACATATTTCAAAATACAATATAAACATAACTATAAATATCGCACTCGGCGCCAGCCAGTCTGAAACAGCTCAGCTTGGAGGCTCACAGTGCCCTGCAGTGAAGTCCCACTTGCCACAGCTGTGGTTGGCTTGCTGTAGTCTTTAGTGTGTTCTCTCGTTAGCCTCACTTTCCCATCCCCTACCTAGGCTCCCTTCCACCGCCCAATGAAGACCGTGCATCGGCATCATTTCTACAGGGTCCATTCCATATGAATTCACACAAAGACAGTGAGTGGCCAAACCCGTGCCATTCCGTGGGGGGCAGCGGTCTGGCCCAGCTGTGGCTGTCTAAGCAATATTCTTCTATATTGGAATTTGGTTGCAAGACTTAAAGTGGTCCAATCAGATTTCCCTTTCTTTCTTTCTTTCTTTCTTTCTTTCTTTCTTTTTTTTCTTCCTTCCTTCCTTCCTTCCTTCTTTTTTTGGTAAATTAAACAAAAACTCAGGGACTTATTTTATACTACTTAGAATATGTTTATTAATTCTTGGAGGATTTGGTACACCGCTTTTTGATCATATTCACTCCTACCCCTGGCTCCTCCCAGATCTACCCTGTTCACCAATACCTCTTGGCAGTGGGGTCCGCCCTGGTTTGTAGTCAGTCTACTAGGGGACACACAAGTAAATAAAACTGATTCGTCCTCTCTCGGCAGCTATCAAATGCCAATAGCGCCTCAGCTAGGGGTGGGATTTCGTGCCTGCCTCTCCCTCCATGCTGGGATTTTGTCTTGCTTGAGCTTGTGGAGTTCTTATGTGTTCTGCTGTGACTGCTGTCAGGTCACCTGTGCAGCTGTCCTCCTGTGTCCAGGTGACACCGTTCCCTCCATGTTATCTATCGTCTCTTGTTATGATGATCTTTCTGCTCCCTCTTCCTCGAAGAGCCTTGAGCCTTGTGGGGGAGGGGTGGTACATGTATACACCATTTACAATGCTCTACAGCCTCTTATCCTGACACATTGACCAGTTGAAGGTCTCGATGACACTACTTTTTAATGTGTGTGTGTGTGTGTGTGTGTATGCGTGCATGCGTACACACACACATACACACACACACACACACACATATACACACTCGCCTGTGTGCGTGCATGCTCCAGTAGAGGTCCAAGAACAACCTCAGGTGTTGTTCATCGGATTACTGTTCACCTCCTTGGAGACAGACTCTCTCATTGGCCTAGAGGTCACCAAAGTGGCTGGATGGTCAGTGAACTGAAGACATCCTCCTGTCTCTGCCTCCCCAGCCCTGGGATGACAGCGTAGGCCACCATGCTGGGCATTTTTATGTGGCTTGTTGGGATTCAACTCGGGTCCTTATGTTTGCAAGGCAAGTGCTTTACTGACTGAGCCATCTTCCCCAGTCACTTACTTGACACGTTGGTGAGAGCGATAGCTGAGGCCTGTTGATGGCGGCACTGGCACAGAAGTATCCAGAAGAGTGCAATGCCCAGCCCTGGACAGCTGCCTTGGGTGTGTTTTTGACCTGCGAATGCCCAAATACATTCTCACTCCCTTCTTCGTGGCCCAGGAGGCTGACCTGAATCGACTATTCTGGTTTTGGCTGCTTTTTCTTGTCAGGAACCCTGAGTCCGGATCAGAAGGACAGACAACAAGGCCAGAACTTAAGCTCCCCCATCTCCTTCCTTGTAGGGTCCCGCTGAGGCAGCTGTGTCCCTCCGGTGAACCTGAGGTCATCTCAAAGTCGCTGGATCTACGGGATAGTCTCCTTCCCGAATCTGGTCTTTCCTTGGGAGGTGGCTTTGCTGCCCCAGCCACAGTGTGTTGCATTCCTAATGTGGATTCCTGGTAGCCTGCTTGTCTTATATATGAAACTGTATTTGAAACAGGATCTCACAGAGGCCAGACTGGCATTGAGCTCCCTATGTAGCCAAGGGGAACCTGGCACTTCTGACCCCGTGTTCTAGGTTGGCAGGTGTGTGCCACCCCACCTGGCTCATGCATTTGCTGGTACTTAAACCCAGGGCTTTGTGCACACTAGTTAAGTGTTCTACCACGTGTGTGGCATCTGTAGCCTCTCCTCCAACCTCCTAAGTACCCTCCATCACTCTGGCCCACCTTGAGTGACCTCGAGCTTGGCACACTGCCTTCCCTTGTGTGTCTTGACAGAGGCATCCTTTTCATTAGCTATTCAGGTTACTGACCTTTGCAACGAGACGAGTGACTTTGGGCTTGAGGCACAGAAAACATCCACCCCTCGAAGGCCACGCTTGAAGGCCATGTTGAAATTGGGGGCCCTCTCCAGGAGGGACTGGCTCTTCTGGGCCTGTTTTTACCTTCCCTCATGGAGGCAGCCCTTTGCTTCGAAGTGGGAGACTGAAGGACAGGATATTTATGCCAAGAAGCCTTTTCTTGTCATTAATATGTTAACAAATGCTGTCAAATAGCAGTTGCAGTCCACAGACTCTGCCGTTGGCAGAGGCTGCATGCTGCCAGACAAGGTTGAGTCTGTTGTACACAAGCCTGGCTTCCTCTGCCAGGGATGGCTTGGCATTGGAGGTCACTGAGTCCCGCTGTGGGACCCATCTACCCCATCAGCAGTGACAGCGTCTCATGTGTGAATAATGTTTCCTCATGTCAGTGACGCTGAATTCTTTCCTGCAAGGGGGAGTTGGGACCCAGCCGCTACAAGGAGAGGAGAGGTGGGGCGAGGGAGGAGAGAGGAAGGCCAGATGCAGGGGTGAGGTCCGGATGGCCAGAGGCAGACATGAGAGGTGCTCTGAGCTCGAGAAAGGCATCAGGGAGACGGAAATGTCAATACAAGGGAAATTGATGGACTGCAAAATCAATGGCGGTGCTGAAGGGGTTTAGGATGTCAATACTGGGGCAGCATGCAGAGAAGCTGCCACGGTGGGTGTGGTAAGAGGTGTGAGTGAGCCCAGTATGTGAAGCGGGGAACACGGAACAATCTATGGGAAGAGGTGTACCAGAGAGCTATTGCCGCAGAATCACTGCTTAACAAACGAATCCAAAGCTCAGCGGCTGAAAAACAGTCACGTTGGTTCCGAGGTTTCTCTCAAGTTTGGAAAAACTAGATGGACGTGAAATGTCATACAACCTAGAATGGCCTGGAAAGAGAGTCTGGGGGAAGGGCTGTCTACACTGGGTGGGACTGGGCGCGTGTCTCGAGGGGACTGTTCCTATTAAATCAACTGATATGGGAACACCAAGCCTCCTGTGGGCAGCACCACTCCCTAGACAGGTATTTCTGAACTGCATGTGAGTCCAGGAAGTGAGCACGCTTGCACACATTCTCTCTCTGCTTTAAGTTCCTGCCTTGACTTCCCTGGAGCCGTGAGCTAAAATAAACCTTTTTTTTTTTTTTTTTTTTACCACAGCAACCGAAATAAACTAGAAGAGTGAGCTTGGCCAAGATGGGTCTGACTGATGTCTTCCCTCCTCCGAAGACAGTTGTTTTTCACTCAACTCACCATGAGGGCAGAAGATGAAACCATGAAGTTAAACCATGGGCACCCCTGGAGGAGTCCTCACTGGGAACAGGGACACCCCCATACTCCATAACAGGAAGAGCCAGTGTTAAGGGAAACATAGATTCGTTTCCTCATGGCTGTGACAGAACATCTGACAGAACACAGCTTAAGGGAGGAAGGGCTGATTTTGGCTCACGGTCTTAGGGGATGCCAGTCTGCTGTAGAACTCAGTCCTCCAATCAAAACAGACACCAGCTTCATCATCTCTGCTGGGCCTGCTGCAGGCTACAGTTTGGATCAAGCATGTTGACTGTTCATGTTCCCTCAGAGCGGAGTTGAGAAGGATCATCGTTGGGCCCTCACCTGAGGTTCCAGACGCCCGTCCCTCCCCCATTTATATGCAGTTCTGCCCTAACTGCATATGGCTTTGGGATCCAGTAGGTGTGAAGGAATATAGGATAGATAACGTTAACTGAAGGGTCTCGCACCATTTGCACAGCTACAGGGAAGCTGCTGTCCAGGCAGGGTACAATTTCCAGTGAGTTGGCTCTGCCATTTCCCCATGTTCCTACCCATAATCCCTCACCCATGCTCTGTAAGTAAGCCCCGTAAACATGTGAGTGGGGTCGGTCAAGCTTTGGTTTGTTAATGGGACCTTTTCAGGAAGGACAGGGGCTGTTTATATCCCCCCACGGAAGGAACTCTCACAACACAGACCGTCGTGATGGGGACGGTACGATGTCACGATGGGTGGTGAGGTCTCCTGGCATCAGCCCTCACGTCTTAGCCGATGTGGAAGTGGACATCTGGGCCGGAAGCCAAGATGGAAGCAGAGCTGAGCCCTAAGACCTCAAAGGTTTGCCTCTCAGTGACCCACTGTCACTAGCCTTGCATCCCAAAGATTCTGTATCCCCCCCTCCCAAAAAAGCACCATCATCTGGAAACCAAGTGTTCAGATGCATGAGCCTAAGGCAGGGTGCAAGGATCACATTCAAACCACACCAGCATGGACACAGGGCTACTGGGAGATCCATGATGGGGCACCTACAATGGTGGCCTGATGGAGACCTAAGTATGAATCTAGGCATTGGGATGACCTTGAACTCATGACCTTTCTCTCTCAGCTGAGTACTGGCTGACACGCCACAATGCCCGGCATTACCTCTACATCTTGCTAGGTCATCAATGGGTTATAAATTCTCCCAAAGCAAAGCTCTGTGGCTTTCTTGTTGTGACCAGTCCCGGCCCCCAACCCCCACCCCAAGTGGCCAGCTCTTTGTGTCCTTTCTATAGGCCATCTTTGGTGTGAGATAGCTAAGGAAGAAGGGACACCCAGCTATTTCTTTTGGAGGTCTCTGTGTCATCTCACTATTTAGTATTCTGAAATTTGGCAAATGGGCGAGAAATGGGTTGTAAGGAGGCAAAACTTTTAAATGCCTTTAAATCTGAACATACCTGATAGTGAACTACTAGCATCTGAAAAGGTCTCCAGTTAAAAAAAAAGGGGGGGAGGGTATAGGAGTGGGGGTGGGGAGGAATCAAGAGAAAGCAAAACAATGTACTTTCAAATGTAAATCTTTTCCTCCACCTAGTAGGGTCTTTTGTAATCCAGGCTGGTCTCGAACTCACTGCGTAACTGAGGATAGCCTTGAACTTCTGATCCTCCTGCCTATACCTCCCAAGTGCTGGGGTTACAGGATAAGCCCACCATGCTCTGGTTCGTGCACCGTTAGGGATGGAGCTCAGGTTTTTGTGCATACCAGATGAGCACTCTGCCAACTGAGATGTAGCCCCAGCCCTGAATATCTGAAGGAGGTTTTCCGTCTCTGCCTGTGTATGCGTGTGGATGTAGGTGTGGACGCACGGACATGCATGGACCTGTGTGCACACATGTGTGGAGGCCAAGACCAGCCTCAGCTGTCAGTTCTCAGAGGTTTCTGAGACAGAGCATCCCACTTGCCCAGGCCTCACTGACTTGGCTAAGCTGGCTGGGCAGTGGGACTCCACTCTCTGCCCCTGCAGCCATGGGAGTATAAGCACACACTGCCATCCCTAGCCCTTTTCTTTTTTAGTATAGATTCTGAGGACCAGACTCAGGTCTTCAGGCTTGCCAGGCAAGCACTTCCCAAACTGAGCCATCTCCAAGGCTCCCAAAAGGAGGCCGTGAAGCTCCCTTTATTTACATAACTCGCTCTGCTCTAAAACTTTCCAAACACATCTACACCCGATGGCCACTTCCTCCCAAACTACAGTTTCTGTTTTTGGGGTCCTCTTTATAATGAATTTTATGATTTGGGAGCAAAAACTCATCAGATGATCCTTTGACCTTTAACTTCCAGGTCCAGACCCAAGAGGTCACAATGAAGCTTGCTCTCTGCCCAGGAGCATCACTGGGCACACCACACATGTGCAGAACGCAGAATCCTTGTGTATCCTTCACAGTGCCCCACCCCCTACCTGAGCACACAGCCATAACTAATCTATTAAACAACACTAATGGCAAATTATTCCAGTGTTGGGTTCTGTTACTCTGTTGTTTGTTTGTTGTTCTTTTGAGACAGGGTTTCTCTGTGTCGCCTTGGCTGTCCTGGACTTGCTTTGTAGACCAGGCTGGCCTCGAACTCACAGAGATTTATCTGCCTCCGCCTCCTGAGTGCTGAGATTATAGGTGTGCACCACTGTGCTTGGATGGGTTTTGTTACTCTTAAAGCATTGAAGAAGGTAAAATTAAATGTCAGCTTTTCATCACTATGAAAAAAAAAATACCTGAGAAAATCAACTTAAAAGAGAAGGGAAGATGGCTTACCTGGTAGTCTGCTTGTGTGCAAGCACAGGGACCCGAGTTCAATCCCCAGAACCCATGTTAAAAAGCCACATACTGTGGTGCCCACTCGTAACTCGAGTGCCCAGAAGGCAAAGACTGCATGATTTCTGGGCCTTGCTGGTGAAATGTAAGCCAGTGAAAGATACTGACCCAAGAACAAAGGAAGGTGGGATTCTGAGAAAGGAGAGCAGATGCGGCCTGCTGGCCTACACACACATGTGCACACATTTGGACACACACACATGCAACTGCACACACATGAACACACACACACACACACACACACACACACACACACACACACCAGGAAAGGCCAGAGCAGGAGGCCAAATGTCTTTATCCGTTGTTCTTTTCTTTATAGCCCAATTCAGAGTTTCCCAGAGAAGCAGTTCAGCTAGTCTGGCCAGCCAATGAGCTGTCCAGATCCACCTGTATGTCATTCAGTGATCGGATAACTGGCTCATGCAGCCATGCCTGGCTTTTGTCGTGGATAAACAGTCAAAAACTGAAACTTTGCACTTTCCACAGTGCAAAGGCATTTGTCTCTCTGTGTATATGCATTTGTATGACAGTGTGTGTGCATGCATGTGCATGTGTGCCTGTGTGTATGAGTACATGTGTGCACATGTGTGTCTGTATGTATGTTATACACACGTGTGTGCTTGTGAGTTTGCATGCCTGCATATGTGTCTACGTATATGTGTGCCTGCATATATGTGTGATTGTGTGTGTGTGCGTGCACATGTGTGTCTGTGTGTATAAGTGGGCATGTGCGCACATGTGTTTTTATGTATGTGCGTGTGTGCACATGCATATCTTTGTGTGCCTGTGTGTGTGCAGGTATGCCTTCAGAGGACAGCCTTAGTGCTTGCTGGCTGTTCCAAAGGTGCCTTCCACATTGGCCTTGTCTTGGATCTTTCATTGGCCCTAAGCTTCACCTAACAGCCCAGGCTACTGGCCAGCAAGCTCCAAGGATGCACCTGCCTCTGCCTACACCCCCCCCACCACCACCACCCATCACTGGGATTACAAACGATTGCATCTGTGCTTAGCTTTTTACACGCTTTTGGGGCTTGAACTCAGATACTTCCATTGGCAAGGAGTCTCCTGTTTCCTTATCTCCCAGCTCAACTTTTACCCTCAGACTCCCCTGAATAGTCATTCACCTCCTTTTCCCTCCATTAGGGATGGTAACAGTTGTCCTAGACCAGACCGGGCCCTTCTGGGAAGGCTGGAGGACTCACTCTATGCTCTATGCTCCTCTCTTTCATCCTCCCTGGGAGTCCTGGGAAGGGTCCCTTTGCTTGTCATTCTGACCCCTGGACTCTTCTCACGTTGCCCCCTTTGAAGTCCTAATTGGAAATTTCTGGCTGACAAACAAAATTCTTCACCTTGGAACATCCATCTCCTGCTCCCAGATAGTGTCAGGTGTCGCCGATTAACCATGAACACCCAGCTGTAAATTCTGCTGCGGGATTTTTTTTTTTTTAATCGGGGAGGGAACCGTGTATTCACGGGCTGACACCCGGCTTTCCGAGTGTCCTTTGGAAGATTTTTGCTAGGCTTCCCATCTGTTTAGCTGTTGCTTCTCCTCCGCCCTCCCGCTGCTCCCGGTGGGAAATTGACTGGGAGACCGCAGTCCATAAATTAGGAATTGGAAACAACCTGTTTTCTTTGCTCCACTTAAACTGACATTTTACCCAGACTCCCCTCCTTGCCCCACCCCCTCCCCACCAAGGCTGGGCTTTAAATAGCATTTAAATGGGGGCAAAGCACCGAGGCGCCTCATGACGGGATGGGATAATTGGATGGAGTAGATGTGGAAATTTCTAGAACAGACATCCCCTGTCCATTATGCATTTCATCAATGGGGCCCAGGGGTGTTCTGCATCTCTGTCAGCACCCCCCAAGAAAGGGCTGGTGTTTCCTGCTTTGATACTTGCTCAATTCACAGTTGTCATCTGTCTAGATGACATAAGGATGGAAACTGGGAAGGTTCCAGCAGCTCAGTCCCCTCCATTGCCCCTGGCTGCCAAGGTTCAGGGCTCACGCATGCTTCATCAAGGGGGCAAGTGGCCTGCAGAGGGGCTTCCTGCCCACATTGACAGAAAAGGCAAGAGGGGCCAGGGAGGCTTCTGGGAGGATCAGGGCCAGCCTCTAATGTCCCTGGGGTCACTGTCACCTAGGACAGGGCCATTCATCTTGCTGGCAGACCACAGCAAGGGACATTGTGTAGGCTGAGCCTGACACCCCGGGAAATTGACAATTTTATATTCGTTCACTTGTGAGCTCCATGGCAAGGAAACAAAACAAAACAAAACAAAATAAAACAAAAAACGGTCTTGTGGGGGAGAGGAGACCCAATCTGCATGGTTAGATGCAGCATTCTGACTGTGTGCTGCTTTGGATTGCCTTCCATCATCTGAGTTTCTGTAGTCACACTGTGTGAGCACACTTGAAGGGTAAGTCCCTGCTGGGGGAACAGCTGGGCTGAAGCAGAATTGAGGTGCCCATGCAATTTGCCTGAATGGAATATCTCCCCCTAAGTACACAGGAAGCATACACGAATCCTTACACAAACACACGGGCAGGAAGTGGGTAGCACAGAGACCCCCCAAGTGCCATCACTCCTGGAGAACCTCGGGCCCCCAAAGCAAAGACAGACAAAAGAAATCGATTGTTGCCTTTGAACTTCTAAAGGTCCCTCTCAAGCATAATATTGACTCTCCGTGATTTCTACTTCGCAGGACTTTGGAATCTAAGCTTCAAGGAAATGCGTATCTGTGATACCAGCCGCTGATGATATCACCTCGAGTGCTGTGGTGTTAAGATGACAGCTACTAGAGAGCCTCTGTCTAGAGAAAACCACACAAGGGCCAGAGGAGATGGCTCAGTCGGTAAGGAGTTTGCAATATGAGTGTGAGGGTCAGAGTTCAAATCCCCAGCATCCATGTTAAAAACAGAAAACAAAACAACAACAACAACAAAACCAGGCAAACCTAGCACTGGGGAGGTAATGGTTGGCCAGCAAGCACAGACTAGCTAATCAGTGATCTCCAGGTTTGGTGGGAGGTCCCGAGGATTGTGTTAGTTTCTCATTGCTGTGTTATAACGCCCCATAAGAAGCATTTCCAGAAAGGAAGGGCATATTTTGACTCACGGTTCTGGTTCTAGGGAACTGTCGACCCTGTTTGTTATTTTTCTGACCAAGGCAGCTTGCAGAAGGAGCAGCCGATTCAGCCTATCTCTCCAGGGCGAGGCTCCAGGATGGCTGGGGAGGGGGCGTGGCGACGGGAGGCTGGGGGGCAGGAAGCTGAGAGATCACAAACTCCACCGCAAACAGGAAGTAGAGTGAACTGATTGTGGGGAAAGACTACAAATTCTCAAAGTCCAACCCCCCCACCCCCACCCCCGACAGAATTCTACCTCCCAAAAAGCCTGTAACCTTTCTAACAGCAACCTCCCAGCCGACCTGGGACGAGGTGTTCACATGCCTGAGCCTATGGAGTTTGTGTTCCAGCCAACCTGGGACCAGGTGTTCGCACACCTGAGCTAATGGGGGACATGTGTCTCATTCAAAGGGCCACAAGGGCCACAGTGACAGCAGCAGGAGGGCAGTAAGTAGTAAGGAAGCAGAGAGACTCCCCTGTAGGTGAACCACTTCCTCCATTGAAGCGCCACTTATAGCGCCACCTGCTGGGGACCATGTGTTAGAACACATGCACCTGTGGGGACATTTCACCTGCAAGCCACACTGCCCCGCCTCCTAGTTTAATGTCTGTTGCTGTGATAAAATAACCCCAACAACAAGCAACTTAGCGGAGAAAGGGTTTACTCAGCTCACGATTCTAGGTTAGTTACGGTTCACCACCGAGAGAGCAAATCCATCGGAACCTTGAAGCAGCTGGTCACGTTACAGCCACAGTTAGGAGCAGAGGGAGATGAATTAATTGCACATATGCTCGCTTGTGCTCAGCGCCTCTTCTACAGTCATACAGTTTAGCCCCCAAACCGAGGCAACGGTATCACCCCCAATGGCCTGAGCAGTTAAGGCAGCCGCCACAGACATGCCACGGGCCAACTTGATCTAGACTATCACTCGAGAGACTCTCCTTCTCAGGTGATCCCCGATAATGAAGAAAATTAAAACTAACCATCATATCCCACCATTAAAAAATATGTTAGAGAGTGATAGAAACAATAGCTAACATTGACCGTTGGCTTCTGCAGGTATGTGTACATGTACACACACACACACACACACACACACACACACACCATGTGCATAACAGCACTATATGTCTAGATACCACCATTAGGAGGATACCCAAGGTTTTCAACAGTCCCTGGGGGTCTGAGGAGGAGGAGGTCAGAGGTCAGGAGAGGGTGGCAACTTCCTCTCGCTATCTACGGCCCCCTTCCTTGCGCCGTTTGAAAGTTTTACTCCACGCAAGCCCAATTAAACATTTTCTTTTGTTCCATGGGTGGCAAGGTTATTCTTGGCTCATGAGCTGATTTTCAGTTTGTACAACCGGAGGATGGATTTGATGATTATTAAATGAAAAAGGGAAAAGCAATTTCTTGCAAATTGCTAGCTGCAGGGAATGGGGGTGTCTAATCTGGTTTGGGAGGGGGCATTCTGTGGTGAGGACAGAAGCCAGATCTCTCCTTTCAGTGGGTCAACACAGGCTTCACATGGGTTTCTGACACTGCCTCACATGTTGGGTGCTATGGGGGGGGGTATGCCCTGACACCAGCCATGAAGCAGTAGGCATTTGTCTTGAGCAGGCAGCTGCTTGCTGCTGGTGGCGAGCACACATGCCACTCCTTAGCCCAGCTTGAATGAGGGTTACAGGCTGAGAAGTGTTGTCTTCACCCCCAGAACTCTGCCTGGAGAAACAGCTCATTCACCTCATCGGTCATGTTTGTGTCTCTGCCATCTCGGCTCAGTGCCATCGAGACAGGGAGCCCCATGGTGACTGTCTTCATTGGATAGGTGGGGAAACTAGGCAACGTGGTTTAAGCAGTTTCTCAAGGGGTCACGAGCTCTCAGTGTTAGAGTGAGCAAGCCTCAGCTCCACACCCCAAGGTTTCTCTGTGTGTCTTTGTGCTTCTATTCCAGTGGGGGTGGTGGTGGTGGGGTGGTGGTGGGTGTTTTTCGATTGTTGCCTTGGAGCAAAGAACTCCGTCAAGATATGTGCTGGTTGGTTTTGTCAACTTGATACAACCTAGAGTCATGTTCACATGGGAAGACAGAACCTGTATTGGGGAAATGCCTTCATCAGATTGGCTTTGTAAGCATGGTTACATGGGGGCACATCTTATTGATTAAAGAGTCCATGTGGGGGTGCTCAGTACAGTGTGGGTAGTACTGTCGCAAGCAGGCAGTCCTGGGTGGTGTAAGAATGTAAGCTACTTGGAGCACTGGTTTAATTAACATAGCTAAATAAAGCGAAACTTCAAAGAACCAGGCTGGAGTGGGCTACCCAAGATGGGAGGCAGCCCAGTAGGTTCTGCACTGGGGACTCCAGAGAGACCTTCACAAATGTTTTTGAAGTGGATGACATATTTTGAGGATAAAAATGAGCCTTTCTGAAACTTCCTTTTGTGACATTTCTTCCATGATGCCCACAAAATTCCCCCCCCCCATCTCTGCCTCTCTCTCTCCTTCTCTCTCTACCCCCTCTCTCTTCCTTTCTCTCCTTTTCACTCTCTTTCTCTCTCCTGCCCCCTCATGTGTAAAAACCACAATGCAAGTGACACAACACTGGCATCAGGCCTCTTGAGATGCTGACCCTTCCTTGGTGCATGTTTAGTAGAAAGCCCAGGAGCCTTAGCTTCTGATGCACCTGAAACAACCTCATCACAGCTTCAAGGATGCTGGACTACAGAGGGGCATCCTGACTGAAAGGAGACACTGCTGCCAAGATGTGGTTTCTCACCAAGCTCCTTGCAAGCTAGTACCACTTTCTCTACACAGCCCTAAATAGAGCTGGGGACCAGACTAGAGCAGGGACTGATGGAAGGGGGCCTCTAAAATGTTACTGTTGTTGTTATTGCTAATTTACAGAACTCTGGTTCAAACCCAGGGTCTTTGGTACACTGGGGTAAGTAGTCTACCACTAAGCTATACCTATTACTATTACTGCTACTACTATTACTATTATTATTATACACTCTCTTCCATGTATCGCAGGATGGCATCAGAATTGCTTATGTAGCTCAAATTCCAAACCTTCCTGCTTCAGCCTCCTAAATGTTGGGGTGGCAGGTGTGCTCCCCATGACTGTACTGAGTTGGATTTCTTTCTTTTGCACCCAGATCACACACATCATCCCCATGCTCTTTTCCAAATTTTTGTTTTGACAGGGACTCATTGCATATAGCCTCTGCTGTCTTGGAGTCTTGGTCCTCCTGTCTCAGTTTCCCGAGCGCTGGGACTACAGGTATGTACCACTAGACCTGGCCTGTTTGTAATGCTGTTTTAACCTGTGTTCTGACACAGTGTAGTCCTCGTGGACTACTTGGGTTTTTTCTTTTTGTCAATGGGGCTCAGATTCCACTGCTCAGCTTGGGATCCTCCAACTGGTCCTATTTGTACATCAAAGTGAACCTCGAGGCCTCACTCATGCTGAGTTCATGTTCCCTGTCCCCATATGGTGGCCTGACCTCTTGGGCCCTCTCTGAACCTCTGTCTCTTCTGTTTCCATCTCCAAGTAGTTGATGTACCTGCTGCCCTCAGCATGTCTTTGCTTCTTGGCTTCCTAAAAGCCCACTTTGGCTCTCTGAAGCCTCGCCTTGGCTCTCTGAAGTCCCGCCTTGGCCCTCTGAAGCCCCGCCTTGGCTCCCTGAAGCCCCGCCTTGGCTCCCTGAAGCCCTGCCTTGGCTCCCTGAAGCCCAGCCTTGGCTCTCTGAAGCCCCGCCTTGGCTCTCTGAAGCCCCGCCTTGACCCTCTGAAGCCCAGCCTTGGCTCTCTGAAGCCCCGCCTTGGCCCTCTGAAGCCCCGCCTTGGCCCTCTGAAGCCCCGCCTTGGGCTCTCTGCATTCCCTATCACTTGTGGATTTCCTCATTCTGGAGTTCACCTCGCATTAGATCGTTCCCAACTGTACATAATTCTGCAAATCTAGGAACTGGCAAGATGACTCAAAGGTTAAAGGCTAAAGCCTTGCTGTCAAGGCTGAGTTCAATTTCTGGCATCAACAGTGAAGAAGACAGCTGAAAGTTATCCTCTGATTGTCACATGAACACAAAGGCACATACACACAAACACACACACACACCATACATGTACATACACATGCCACATACATGTACACCACACACATGTGCGTACATACACACACCACAAACACACATGCATGCACACATTATGAAATAAATTAACATGCAAATCCAGTGTGTGCTTCTACTTTCCTGTGTCACCTTTTCTTCGTGACTAAATAAGCTGATCATTTGGCTGGTTTCCTGCTACAACTCCAAGTAGAATGTCACTCCATAAAGGCAAGCGGGGATAGCATCTGCTTCCTTTTTTGTATTGCTCAGAAAGATTTCTAGGGTGCTGGTCTTGGTAACTCTCATGTCTATTGTCCAGCTACTCTAGAGACTGAGGCAGGGGAATTGAAATTTCAAGGTTATCCTAGGCAACTTAGTGAGACTCTGTCTGAAGATAAAAAGGGCATGACTAAGTGGTAGAGCCCCTGCCTAGAGTCCCCCAGTGAGGGGCTGGGGTGTGGCTCAGTGGTAAAGTGATTGCCTGTTCTGTACAATGCCAAGAGTTCTCTCCCCCACTTCCCTGACCCCCCCACACATACACAGAAGAAAGAGAGAGGGGAACAGCAGCAAGGAGGGGGGGGGGAAGGAAGGAAGGAGAGGGAGGAGAAGAGGAAGGATGCAGAGCAGAGGAGAGATTTGTAGGTGCATAGTGAACCTGGGTCTGACGTCACAGAAAAGCCACCAAAGCTCTCTCAGTATGGTCGCACCGTGGGGACAATGAATCACAGAAGACTGCTGACACCCTGTTACCCTTTTCTGCTTCCTTCCCTGAACAATTTCAGTGAATGGGGACCTTGGCTGCCACCTGATTTAAGGATTTATCTTTGAGCCCCCAGCACTGGAATCTGTACTTAAGAGGAACTGCAAAGCTCTGTGTCACCGCCTGTGACCAACAACAGCTTAAGTGTTCCTGGGTAAAAGCTGCCTGGAGTGGTCATTTACTCCACAGGTGGTTCTGGTGTAGACCCAGCATCCCCACCAATGACTCCATTTTAATCCCCAGCCAGCCCTGGAGGGGGGTGATCTGCTCACATTTGTCAACCCCCAACCCCCAGATTCCCACGCCTGCATCCCACTAAGGTGCAGATAAGAGACAGTGCAGGTGCAGGTCACATTCTGGCTGATCCCAGATCTCGCCCTACGTTTATTGTCTGTGCCTGGTGCTTTTCACAAACCAAGACACGCACCATCTGCCTGCTGATTGGGGGAGGTCTGGGATTCTATACACATCGGTGGTGTTCACACACGGAAGGAGGTGTGATTGTCGCCGCCACCCGGAACTGCCTGTCCTTGTATCGGGGCCTCCTCAGTCCTTCTCCGCCACATCCAGCAGGCACAGATGGTGTTGACGGTGTCAGAATTCTAGACACATGGCATATGTCCTCAGAGCAGACAAGGCGCTAAATTAATTCTAAACGTCAGTTGTAAGTTTCTGGCCAAAACACTCCCTCGCTGTATAAATAGAGTCTGTACTCTGCATTTTTCCCCCAGCAGGCTCCGTGGATGCCCAGGTATGCTGTTCTAGCTTCGTTTTATATAGCATGGAACATTCTGCAGCACAGCTCCAGCTCTGGTGAAGGCAATGGGAAAATAGTGGCTGAAGACTAAGCTAAGACTAAGTGAGGGTAAACCTTCCTCTGCTGCTGGGACAGAGGGCATCTGGAGCCTCTGAAGGGTCACCTCTGAGTCTTAATTTAAGAATGACATCTTACAGATGCAGGAAGACAGCACTCAGGCGGCAGAGGCAGAAAGATCAAAGTTCAAGGCCTGCCTGGACTACAGAGGGAGTTGAAAACCAGCCTCGGCAACTTGGTGAGACCCGGAGCCAAAATACAGAGTTAAAAAGAGGGTTGAGAATGTAGCTCAGCAGAAGAGTGTGTGCTTAAGTGGATGGGGGCATGGCAGAACAGTAGAGGGCAGAGTACCTCACTGGGGGATTCTAGGCAGGGGCTCTACCACTGAGCCACACCCCAGCCCCTCACTGGGGGATTCTAGGCAGGGGCTCTACCACTGAGCCACACCCCAGCCCTTCACTGGGGGATTCTAGGCAGGGGCTCTACCACTGAGCCACACCCCAGCCCCTCACTGGGGGATTCTAGGCAGGTGCTCTACCACTGAGCCACACCCCAGCCCTTCACTGGGGGATTCTAGGTAGGTACTCTACCACTGAGCCACACCCCAGACCCTCACTGGGGGATTCTAGGCAGGGGCTCTACCACTGAGCCACACCCCAGCCCCTCACTGGGGGATTCTAGGCAGGGGCTCTACCACTGAGCCACACACCAGCCCCTCACTGGGGGATTCTAGGCAAAGGCTCTACCACTGAGCCACACCCCAGACCCTCACTGGGGGATTCTAGGCAGGGGCTCTACCACTGAGCCACACCCCAGCCCCTCACTGGGGGATTCTAGGCAGGGGCTCTACCACTGAGCCACACCCCAGCCCCTCACTGGGGGATTCTAGGCAGGGGCTCTACCACTGAGCCACACCCCAGCCCCTCACTGGGGGATTCTAGGCAGGGGCTCTACCACTAAGGTACATTTCCAGCTCTCTTTTCATCCCTTCAACCAGCCCAAGATAGAGTCTCACTAAGTTGCCCAGGATGGCCTTGGGCTATCTATTTAGTCCAGACTGGCCTGAAAACTTCAAGTCCCCTGATCACTCCTGAGTAGCTAAATGATAGTCCAGGACCTGTAGTTCACTGACCCTGTCCTGCACTGCCAGAGGGGAGGCCCCCCTGTCCAGACTCATTAGGACACTGAGAGGAGGAGCCTGCGGGTGCTGTTGGGACTCTGTCTGATGGTCTTTCCCTTGGTCACCTCAGCCCATGAGGGACAGTGAGGGGCTAAGCTAGCCTCTTCAGCATCTCTTGTCATTTGAGGATCCAGAACCCTAGGAGGCTCTGGGCTGCTCCTTCCACCACAGCAAACCCTGTGTTCCGTACAAAGTCATCCTCTGTACCCACCGTGCCTACACGGCTCCCAAGCAGCCTGCACTCTGAAGGGCGTTCCTGCTTTTGACTACCACCCTGACCCTCACTGTGACTGTTCAAGGCATTGCATCCTGGGAACAGACAGAAATAGTCTCCACTAGCCCTTGAGACTGGGTGGGGCGGGTGTCTTTCTCACACCTGGGTTCCCCCTGTGTAATTATTGTGTTACATGAACTTTCCCTGGGTAGGCTAACGAACGTCTGCTCACTCCGGGTAGGCCGCCAGTGACAGATCAAACAAACCATTCCTCCCAGGTCTAGCTTGGTCCAGCAATGAGTTTAATGGGGATTTCCTTAGAAGAGCATAGATAACGTATGGGTGGCTACACCAGTGAAGAAGATACCAACTCTCTGCTTCTCTCAGAAATTTCCTGTTTATATGTCATTGGGGTCAGAAGATGATGCATGCTAATTGTCAACTGGGCGATCACTCCTTGAAAAGGAGGAAGGCCTCCTGAGCCCCTCATGCCTTCACAATGGGGCATTAATGGGGTCAGTCTTGTGCTGGGGGTGGGGGTGGGGTGGGGTGGGAGGAGCAGTGTTTCTTTGGGCAATCCGCATAATCAGAGAGGGCAATCCCCTTTTCTTCCTCCTTCCCCCCCCCCAGTCCCCCCCTCCCCCCAGCTCTACAGAGGACACTACAGGGAAAGCTAACTACATCTCAGAGGACACAAGGAATAAGCAATCCCAGAACCTGAGGTTGACCTATGACCTTCAGGCGCACAGACACGCACACCAACGAGCGTTCACCTGCTGTATTTGGGCATACACACAAACCCCACACCACACGTATATGCCAAGCCCCTGCGCAAGAGTGAGTCCTTTGTTGCTGGAAGTTGAGTCTTTTGTTGTTGTTGTTGTTGTCGTCCTTGCTTCTTCCCACATTGTCCTAACTAATATGAAGGGGCACTTTTATAGGTTAGACATGATTGGGCCAGTGAACACAAAAATATGCTCAGCCTAAGTAGCTGAACAGGGAATGAGATTCGCGTTAACAGCGACAAACCCTGCCCTTGGATTGGCACGGCCCTTGGACCTGGAGTCTCTCTCAAAGGCCCGAGCTGTATGGATCTGATCCCCAAGGTGGCGTGACTGGGAGAGCTAGAGCTTCAGGGAGATGCAGCCCACAGGGAGGAAGTCCCTCTGCAGGGGACTCTGGGTCCCCAACCAGTCCTTCATCCTTCTCTCCCTTCCTGGTGAGGAGATGTCCTTTACCGCACACACTGTGTCGCAGGCCAAAAGCAACAGAGCTAACCAGTTATGGCCAGAAACCTCCCAAAACCTTGAGACCAAACAAACCTTGTTTCTTTATAAGCCGGTTCATCTAGGGTGTTTGTTACAGTAACGGAAAGCTGATGAGATATTAAAAATATAGAAGATATAGAAGATATAAAAATGGATAACATGCTGCGCTTGGGAGGTTGGGCAGTGGCCATCTCAACCACAGCTGTGGCCATGTTTGTTATGCAGCATCGTAACTGGACAGTGTCTGCAAAAACACCAGCACACACGTCACAAGCCCCCTGATACCAGTTTGCTCTATTTTGCAGGAACACCTGCACATCCATACAAAGGAGGAAGTAGAGGAAAACATCAATCTCGAGCAACAGTAATTGCCGAAAAGCTGGGCACAGTCCAAATTGCTTCTAAGAAGGGACTTGGTTAAATACACCGTGATGTAGCCACACCACGTAAAGCCCCACAGCTGTCAAATGCAAGAGCTTTGTGGCTACGGACAACAGACATGGAAAAACTTCTAAGACAACGAATACAAGTGGAAGCCAGATACTGCCCTTCCTGTGTGCGCAATAATCTGCATGGGAGTTTTCCAAAGGGCCATGTTGAGAAGGCATCTGAGGTTCACTCTGCCCACTGATGCCGAGGATGTTGATTGATTAGTGATGTCTGCCACAGGTATCGTAAGAGTGGAAGGTAGGTTCTATTTTTTACTTGTGTCAAACTCACTACGTAGTTGAGGATGACCTTGAACTTTTGGCCTGCCTGGCTCCATGTCCTGGAATTACTGGTGTGAGCCAATGTGTCTGGATTGTGGTTCGCTCCCTCCATCCCTCCCTCCTCCCTCTATGTGGTGTATATGAACATGTGTATACATGTATGCACACCCATGTGCAAGCACAGACACCGGAGAAGGCTGTCATGTGTCCTTCATATCATTTTTTACCTCTCTCACTTTATTTCCATTTAGACAGGATCTCTCACTGAACCTGAAACCAGGCTGTCAGCCAGCCTTCTCCTGTGTGCCCTCCATAACACAGGGGGCTCAAGCATATGAGGCCATCCCCTAGCTTTTTGTGCAGATGCTATGGGTTCTAACTCAGGCCTTCATGCCTGACCTCACGTTAAACAAGTTGGAAGGAAAAAACATACCCATAGCTGTCCTCTGACCTCAGCACATGTACTCCCACGGCGCTCACATCTGCATTTACACACAGTGTAATGGGCCTCCCTCCCTCCCTCCCTCCCTCCCTCCCTCCCTCCCCTCTCTCCCTCTCTCCCTCTCTCTCTCTCTCTCTCTCTCTCTCTCTCTCTCTCTCTCTCACACACACACACACACATACACACACATACACACAAAAGAAGATAGTTTAAAAGAGACATTTGAACCTCTCTTTCAACTTGATAGTCAGACTATTAAAACAGTGGACCCTAAAGACCCTGTGAATCTCCCCAGGAATCTCTTGCTGGGAGAAGAAAAATTCACCATCCAGATGGAGGCGTTGCCTTCTAAAAAGAGATCTCACATCTTTCTCACAACTGAAGATAAGACAGAAACCCAGAAAATGATGGTCCAGCCATGGGAGGGACAATGCTAACACTCCTACATGAGCACCCGCACACAAGCACCCCCACATGAGCACTCCCACATGAGCTTTCCCACATGAGCACTACCACATGAACACCCCCACACGAGCATTCCCACACAAGCACCCCACATGAGCACTCCCATATGAGCACCCTCACATGAGCACCCCAACACGAGCACTTCCACACGAGCATCCCCACACGAGCACTCCCACACGAGCACCCCACACAAGCACTCCCACACGAGCACCCCACATGAGCACTCCCACACGAGCACTCCCACACGAGCACTCCCACAGGAGCACCCTCACACGACCACCCTCACACGACCACCCCCACACGAGCACCCCCACACGAGCACCCCCACAGGAGCACCCCTACACGAGCACCCCCACACGAGCACCCTCACATGAGCACCCCCATACAAGCACTCCCACATGAGCACCCCCACACGAGCACCCCCACACGAGCACCCCTACACGAGCACCCCCACACGAGCACCCTCACATGAGCACCCCCATACGAGCACTCCCACACGAGCACCCCCACACGAGCACTCCCACACGAGCACTCCATACATGTACATATCCGTGGTCCTCTGTTTAAAAGTCAAGACCCAGAAGACAGACCTTGGTGGGGGGTGTTGCTGACCTCTTTGCCTCTCTTCCTAGTGTGGCCACATTAACTAAGTCTCTTTCTGCTTTGCACTATTACTTTGGCTTTATTCAGGACAGGTGATTGAACTTGAATTGGAGCACAGATTGCGACCCTCCCCCAATTTTAATAACTATATGAACACACACACACACACACACACACACACACACACACACACGAGAGAAAGAGGGGGGAGGGAGGGAAGGAGGGAGAGAGAGAGAGAGAGAGAGAGAGAGAGAGAGAGAGAGAGAGAGAGAGAGAGAGAGAATGAGCCACAATTCAAGATCAGCATACACTGAGCATGACATTGCTATGATGGGGTACAATTTCTAAGTCCCTATTTTTCGTAGACGTGATCTCTGTCACCAGAAAGTGTAGAATCTAACTGTTAACAGTGCAGAGACTCAAAGGCAGAGAGGGCCTAGGGCTGATGGTCTGTGAGCATGCTCCAGCCTGGAGCTGGGTGGGAGATGAGTGGGCCCAGGGCCAGACAGCTCACCTCCCTTCACCTCCACAGGCTGAAACAGATGGGAGCCATTGAGAAACAGCCGGTGTGAGCTGGGATGTGCGTGATGGGCAATCTGTGTCTGTTGCCAGCCTGTCTTGGGAATACCTTCCCTGGCTGTGGAGGGCTGGAGCCTGGGAGATCTTTTCTCCCATGTTTCATGGGGCAACCCAAGCATCCTCAGGCTCTCGGTTATTCCTGAATAGAGAGGAACTAGCACAGGGCAGAAGCTTCTGGTCCCCAGATGGGAACCGGGATGGCTCAACGGCGTACGTGAATGGAGGGCTGTTCCTTTACAAGGGTGGGGAAATGAATAGCGGCGATGCAGGTCAGAAAAGGGGTATGCCGAGGTGTGATGGCTGACACCGACTGACAATGTGAAGGGCCGAGAATCGCCTACGGGAAAAATCTCAGGGCACCATCTGTGAGTCAGAGTGGCCTCTGAGCCTCTAAGGAATGATCTAGATTGGGTTATGAGATTGGGGAAGTGCACGCTAACTGTGGGCGGCACCATTCCCTGGGCTGGGGCCCTGAACTGAATAAAAAGTAGGAAGTGAGCGGAGCTGAGCACCAGTCCCCCTTCCCCCACCCCCTGCCCCGGCCACCTTCTCCTCCTCCTCCTCCTCCTCCTCCTCCTCCTCCTCCTCCTCCTCCTCCTCTTCTCTCTCTCTCTCTCTCTCTCTCTCTCTCTCTCTCTCTCTCTCTCTCTCTCTCTCTCTCTCTCTCTCCAAATTAGGATGGACTGTGAATCCTTGAACTGTGAGCCAAAATAAAATTTGTTTTCCTCCCTTAACCTTATTTTTATATATTTTGATACAGCAATGTGTAAAGTAATTAATATAATGGGGAAGGGGGAAGAAATGTCAGAGACTTAGGGATGATATCCAGGTCTCAGGATCTGAAATGGGAAAGAGAAGGGACGCATAAGGAGGGAGTGTGTGTAAGGAACCGGATAGGAGCTCGGGTGCCTGATTTCATTTACCTCTCACCCACTTGAGTGGGAGGAGCTAATGTCTAGCTTCCTTTCAAATGAGGAAGTGATATAAAAGGATGGCCGCATTACGTTCTCAGTGTGAAATGCTCACCACAGGGCCCCTTGCTTAAGATGTGATTTCCAGCAGGTGGTGCTGTTTGGGGAGGGTGGTTCAGGAACTTTTGGAACATGGGGCCTAGCTAGCCAATATACGACCATAGAGGTGGAGCTTTAGGGTTGTAGGACGCTGTATTGAAGCCAGAGGTCTTCACGTCCACAGGTCCACAGTGATGTGAGGAGTTCCCGCAACGTGCGCGGTGACGTACACGCTAAATTACATTTCATTTCTGATTGATTTATCATTTATTTGTTTGCTTGTTTTGTCTGTGTGATGTGGCCCACACATGGAGGCCAAAGGATAACTTACAGGAGTTGGCTCTTTCCTTTTACCGTTCTGTTCCTGGGGTCAGAGTTCAGACAGCCAAGCCTCAAGGCAACCCCATTGCCTGCTCAGCCATCTTACTGGCCCTGCCATTTCTGTTTTAAGGGATTAAGAATGTAGTGGGATTTTCACCCCTAGAAAAATCTCTCTTTTCTTTTCTTTTTTTTTAGAAATGTGTGTGTGTTGTATACACTCATGTGCCTATGGGTGTTCTTGCTTGTGCAGATGTGTGTGGAAACAAAAAGTCAACTTGGGTGTTGTCCTGGATCACTCTCTACCTTATTTTTTGAGCCAGGGAGCTCCCTGACTGGGCAAGAGTGGCTGGCTCTTGACCTCTAGGAGTCAACCTCTGTCCTTCCGCCAGCCTTAGAGTCACAGACACACCACAGACACCCAGCTTTTTGTGTGAGTGCCAGGACTCAGTCTAAGCTGCTAGTGCTTATGAGGCAAAATCTTCACCCGCTAAGCCTAGAAGTTTCTTCCACTTTAAAAAAAAATCACAGAGGTCCATCTGCCACTCAGGAGGCAGAGGCAGATGGACCTCTGTGAGTTCGAGGCCAGCCTGGTCTATAAAGTGAGTTCCAGGACAGTCAAGGCTACACAGAGAAACCCTGTCTTGAAAAACAAAAACAAACAAACAAACAAACAAAATCTAGTCAGAAGAACAAAATGTAGCTAAAGGAATACATAGTTACTAATGGGATTTTTACCTCACAGGGAAGGGATGTGTGCCCCTCAGCTTGCACTTGCCCCCTTGTCTCAGATGCCAAAAGACTGCCTTTCCTGCCCTCACTTTCCTGGTATTGCCAGGGATGCCTCTGTTGCTTATTTTCCAGGCTACGTTAGACACTGTGAGTAAAAGAGAGTCACCCCTGCAGTGGGCTCCCCCACTTCTCCCTCTACATCCTCAACAAATCTCACCATCTCTCGGGCATGGACTAGACACTCAATAAATGTCTATTGATTGCATCTAAATTGCAATTTTATCTACCGTCCTCGGGAAAGCTGACTAGAAACCACGTTTGCCCCCTATATTGCTGAAGTCCATTGATTACCAACCCACAGTTGGGTGTTGTTGGCCTTAAATACTGGTGTGGTGGGAGTTTTCCAAAAAGCCATGTAAATCACTCACTCAGAGATTTACACACTGGTCTCGTTATTACCAACGTTAGCCTGAGAGGTCAGTAACTTGGTTATTTTATTCGTGTGTGTTCCTGTGTGTGTGTGTGTATTTGTGTGCATTTGTGTATATGTTTGTATGTATATTTGCGTGTGTTTGTGTGTATATTTGCGTGTGTTTGTGATGTGAATGTGTGAGCGTGCCTGTTCATATATATAAACTCAGGCATGTGGATGCCACAGCACATGTGTAGAGGAAGGAAGACGATCTGGTTGTCTGTTCTTGCCTTCCACCGCGCGCGTGAGGAAGGGTCTCTTGTCTTTTCCTTGTGTCAGGTTCTGGGAATCCTTCTGCCTCTGCCTTCCAGCTACCTGTGGGACTGTTGGGCTTACAGACCTAAGGTACAGGATCCCGCTTTCACAGAGATTCTGACCACTGAACTCCGGCCATCCACTTGCAGAGCAAATGTCGTGCCCACTGAGCTGTCCCTACAGCAGGGCCTGCTTGTTTTTGCCACTCAGCTCCTGCAGCCATACTGGCTGTGTCAGGCTATGTTTGGGAATAATGAGTCAAGGACACACTGACCCAACACCCCTGGGGGAGCAAGACTAAGGTCCCTGCACTTCTGCCCGGTTTCATCTGCCAGGGTACAGGTGAGGCGCAGACAACATGGCCCCACTCTGGAAGAACATGTGATGGCAGAGGTCTTCTGTCCCTATCTGGTAAGAGTGTGGGGTCAGCCTGGGATACACATGTGAGAGACCAAAGGGACAACCAAGAAGGAAGGAGCGAGGGGACCACTGAGTGACTATAATGTTCTGGCTAACCACTTAGACCGGGCATAGTATGTGGAGGGAGCAGAAATGGGCTTTGGTTAAAGTGGGGGGACCTGGGGTAGAAGTGACATCATTTGTCTTAGGAGCAACAGTGGAAACTCTAAAGTAGAGGAGACTGCTTACATCATGGGGATGAGGGCCAAAAAGAGGGGACCATGCTTTGGGGAAAGGAAAACTGAGCGGGATCCTGGGAGTAGAGCACCGAGCATCTCAAAAGGACAGGGCGGGGGCAAACCTATAGCCAGTACGGTGGCTGGAAGGCAAGAGTGAGCTAGCCACCACCCTGGAGTGGAAAGGCCAGCAGCCCAGGAGAGTCTCTCAGAAGGTTTATCAGTAATAAGGAGGTGTTAATGGGATTCAGAGAAGTCAGCCCATCCCCCCTCCCTTTTCATACACCCTAGCCCCATATACATCCTGTGCTCCCAGGGGTTAGAACCTTAGTTTGATAATTTGGTAGGACTTGAATCAGCCCATCACAGGCCCCAAGGCCAGCACCCGGTGTGCGTGATGCTCCAGTTGTTCTGACCAGAGCCAGAACTGCAGCACAGACAGCCAGGTTCCTTCGCTAGGACAACTAAAGATACAAGTCACATGAAGAAGTGAAAAAGGAAATTTCTTCAGCGTGGCCACGTGGGGAACAAAGGGGCCTTGTGGGCTCCCTTGATCACCCCTGGGGTCTTAACATGAGGTTCAGGTTTAAATAGAGGGCCAGAGATAGGGATGGCTTCGCGGGGAAAGTGCTTGTCTTGCAAAGCTGGTGTTGTATATAGTCGGTACTCACCTGTGATCTTAGGACTTGGGCGAAGTGATTATCAGGGCAAGTTGAGTGAAGCCATGAGCTCTGGCTTTAGCCTCACATATTAAGAGCAATCAAGGAAGGTACCTGTCACAAATCATGGCTTGACATGCATGCACACGTGGGCATACACATATATGTACCCACACACAAATGTGTACAAAAACCTTTTTTTTTTTTTTAAATTAAAGAAGTATGAGCATCTAAGTGGTTCTGGGCTAGGGATGGTCCTGCTAATCACTGGCCCATCATTGCCTGGGCTTCAGTCTCTGCCGTGATAATGACAAGTTTGTCAGAACTGTGTGACATCTCTTTCAGGGGGAGACAGATTGTTCCTGGTCTGGCTGGCACATGGGGCTCTAGCCTTTCCTGTCACCCAGAGTGAGAGATTCCTGGGGCAATTCCAATTCCTTGGGGTCTATGAAAGGCAAAGGGCTGGGGATGGATACCTCTTTAAAATGAATCTTTCTTCCTGCCAGGAGAGCTAAGTGGGAAGAGTGGGAAGAGAAACAGAAAGGAGTGTGTGCCTTAGGGGCCTCTCTGCCTGGTCCCAGTATCGCTTGCTTCTCATGTAAAATTGCTGAAGGTTCACAGAAAACAGTCTCCCAAGAATCAAGACTGTCTGTCCCACTGATAGTATCTTTCCTGTGCAGCCAGCAGCAGCCCACAGACCCCTAGGCTAAATGCTCAGGCCGGTGTGTAATCAGCCCTTCTAGTACAGAGACAGGCCAGGCCAGAAGGATTCTGACCACATTCCTCTCACTTCACATTAAGAGACTCAGTCAAAGGCTATAGGCATCCCAGGCGAGATTACGAAGAGAGACAAGCCCAGGGCCCTCCTGCTTGAGGCCTGCGTTCCATACCCAGGAAGCCTGTGCCTTGTCTCACATGGAGAGGGAGAAGTCTCTGATGACCCTGTCTTTCATCTAGGCAGGCAGCCCACCACAGGGGCTTGTCCTTAGCCTGACCACCTGGCCAGGCTCCCAGGCAGCCAGAGAGCATCATTTTTTGAAACAGTGAGTAACTTAGAGGACTTTTTCTTCTTCCCTCTCTCCCAGTCTGTACTTGCAGGTACCTCTCACCTGCCAAGACTAGGTGATTCAAGGAAGTGGGCTTCATGGGGCAAAAAGAGACTCTTGGAAAAAGGCAGCTTGAAGTTGAGTATTGAAAACAAAGCAGGTAAATGTTTGCCTAGAATCCCCCAGTGAGGGGCTGAGGTGTGGCTCAGTGGTAGAGCACCTGCCTGGAATCCCCCAGTGAGGGGCTGGGGTACGGCTCATCAGTAGGTATTGATGAGCCAATATTTGACCCAGTGTCTTAGGAGGTGAGAGGAATGTGGCCAGAATCTTTCTGGCCGGTCTTGACTTTGTGCTAGAAGTTCTGATTATATATAACTTGAACATTTAGCCTAGGGGTTTGGAGGCTGTTGATGGCTGCTCAGGAAAGATGTTGTCAATGGGACAGATAGAATCTCTCCTTTTGGGCAGTTGTTTTTTTTTTTGTGAAGCTGCAGCAATTTTATATGGGAAACAATACTGGGCCCATGGGGAAAGGTGCAAGTGCCCGCGCATGCGCGCGCACACGCATGCACACGCACACGCGCACACACACACACCCCTTTCTGTTTTCCTGGGATTTGATTGCCAGTGCCACACATATGCACACAACCGAACCAATAAAATGAAGAAGACAGTGTGACAGTCCCCTCCTCAAAGCAAACCCTGTACCAAATATTATTGAGATGTGCTGGAAAGGACAAAAAGGACCATCCACCTCAGCGTTCAGACCAATGCAAGCTCCAGAGCCAGTGGTGGAAGTGTGCCAGTTTAGCAAGCAGCACCTCTACCCAAGCTATCACCTGCGCTGCAGCAGCAGCAGCAACAGCAACAGCAGCAGCAGCAGCAACAGCAACAGCAGCAGCAGCAGCACCCTGCAGGGACACTCTGGTCACTGGCATCAGGCCCCTCCTGCCTTGAGGGGACCATTACACCCGAGCTGGGCTGCAATGCCATGTCTGGGGGCACTTAGCTTCCTGGTTGACTCTGTCTGCCTTTGTTTGGCAGCCGGATCAAGAGCTAAGAAGCCTTTGGGAGCCTGGGAACGGATGAGGGCACAGAAGGCATAGTTGGGGACCACAGTCTTTACAGGGACACAGAATGGCTGGGGTGGAGGGGGCAGGTTTGGAGCAGCTGAGTGAGAGCCTGCAGGGGTGAGGTTGTGAAGGCTGAGCCGTGGTGCTCCATCCTGCCCTCCTCTGGGGGCCACCACGGTGTTCAATTTTCCTTTTAGCAAGCTGAGTCAGGCTGCAGCGAAGACCTGGGGCCAGATGTCCCCTATCTTCTGGGCTCCGAGCCTTCCATTCGGACACAGGAGTGGCCTGTGGCTGTTTCTGCTTCTCTCACAGTGGCTCTGATGTCCATCTTCTGCCCTGGGTGCTGGCCAAGCCAGTTCTGGAAGCATGACCCTGGCTTGCAAAATTGTGTTGAAGTTACTTTGCCCTCTGCTTCTTCAAATCACTAAATGAACTCTTCCTCTGCTCCCCCACTGCTGCCTCTGGAGCTTGCATTGGTGGGAAGTGGCACTGGGTTTCAAATTTCTACTGTCAGCCTTTATGAGAGTGTTGTCAAAAGAAAATGTTTGCTTTTGTTTGTTTCTTCCACTTAAAAATGATGTTATTCCCCCCCACACACACACTTTGGTGTGTGTGTGTGTGTGTCCTGTGTATGTGTGGTATGTGTGATGTGTGTATATAAATGTGTGATGCATGGTGTGTGTGCGTTTTATATCTACACAAGCATGTTACTTGGATGTGTGCGACTGTGGAAGCCAGAGGCTGGCATTGGCTGTCTTCCTCCGTCTTACTCTCCATTATAGTTTTTGAGGCAGGGTCTCTCACTAAGCCTGGAGCTCACTGGCCGAGTGAGCCCCGTTTATCCTCCCATCTCACCTCCCACTCCCACAAAGGGCCAGGGCTCCGGGACTCCCATATTTACACCTCTGCCCTCAGCTTTTTCACCCACGTGCTGGGTGCTCATGTTCGCATGGCAGGCACTTGACCGGTGGATGGCGCTCTCACCCCTGCCCCATCAGCCTTTGTTTCTGAAGGACACTCTCACTAGATAGCCTTCCCAGTTGACAGCCCTTTTACTACTGGAAAATGCCAAGCCTCTTCCTTATTCCCCATAGTATCCAAATCCTACTGACATTCAAATTATTGTTCCCAAATTAGTAATAAACTGCTTCTGCTTCCATTCTGGTTACTTAAGCTTTTTTTTTTTTTTTTTTTTTTTTTGGCCAGTTTTCAGAAGTTTAACTTTATTATGTCAATCTTTAAACTTCTTTTAGTTAGAAGGTATTTTGTAACATCTATTTGGATGTTACAAACGTAACATCTATCTTGGATTTACATGTTTACGTCTTGGTCCAAAAGTGGGGCATTCCTGCAGTTGTTTCTCTGAATACCTTCTCAGCCCCACACTGTCTTCTCCTCTTGGGACTCAGGAGAGTTGAGTCTTTGCCCCTTTCTTACTGACTCACAGGCCTCCAAGACTATTTCTTTCTGTCTATCTGTTTTTGGTTATCCAGAGTGAATTTTGTGGCTGTGGCTGCGTTCACTGGCTGTCCGTCCTCTGTCATGTCCATCCGGTCCATCTAGTGAGACTTTTCTTCTTCTGGGTGATTTTGTGGCTTTCAGTTCTCTAATTTCTATGTGGTCCTTTGTTTTGTTTCAAATTATATTATTATTATTATTATTTTATTTTATTTTTAGTTTTTTGAGACAGGGTTTCTCTGTGTAGCCTTGGCTGTCCTAGACTCACTTTATAGACCAGGCTGGCCTTGAACTCACAATGACCTGCCTGCCTCTGCCTGCCAAGTGCTGGGATTATAGGCGTGCACCACCATGCCCGATATTATTATTATTATTATTATTATTATTATTATTATTATTATTATTAATTTTTACTAAGATTCTATTATATTTTTCATTTGCTTCAGGAGAATTTGTAGTTGCTTGTTGAAGCATGTTTATGATTGGGGTGTGTGTGTGTGTGTATATACATGTATGTAGAGGTCAGAGGTCAACGCTGGGTGTGCATACATGTGTGAAGGTCAGAGGTTAACGCTGGGTGTCTACCTCAGCTGCTCTTCACCTTGTCTTCAGTAGGCTAGGCTGGACAGTGAGCTCCAGAGATCTGCCTGTCTTCACCTCTCCAGTGTTGGGATCACAAGCGTGAAGCACTGGGCCCGGCTTTTTTGCGGATCACAATCAGGTCCCCACGCTTGTGCAGTAAGCAATTTATGGGCTGAGCCATCTTCTCATTCTTTCTTTTAAGTCCTTGATCATTTTAGCCTCTGATCCATTTTCAAATCGATGAGCGCTGTTTGCTTGTTTGCTTTGCTTTCTTCTTTTGATCAAGTCTAATTCCCCCAGACCTTGGTAGGACAAGTGTTTTGTGTCCCATCTTGAACATTTTGCATATGGAATAAGGAGCTCAGATTTTACTTTGTTTTTACTTCAGGCATTCTCCTTGCAATGGCCATGCCTTAGCGTACAAGTTGGATAAAGGTGTGGACAAAGTGTCTACTTTGCTTCCTGCTGAGCCCTTTCCTTAAAGAAGTGTCAAGCTGACCCCCACAGCTTCAGGGCAGACAGGTAGGGAGCAGATTGCTCCCTTCTTGGCCGTGCTGGTAGCTTTCCCACAGCAGTGGAGCCACACCCTGTATTATCTCATTGCATCTGACCCAGGCCTAGGAGGACCAGAGAGCCAACACTCACTGTTAGCTGATCACAGAGCAGAGCTGATGCTCAGCTGCCTAGTAGACCCTGCAGACATCACCTTTGTTCAGAGATTCCGTGTGTGTGCACGCGCATGTGTGTGTATGCACTTATGTGTGTACATGCTTATTTTGTATGTGTGTGTGTGCACATGTATATGCATGTGTGTGTACATGTCTGTATATGCACTAGGAAGTAACAACCATGGCAACAAGATGATAATAATAATAATAATAATAATAATAATAATAATAATAATACTTTTTATTTTTTATTTTATTTTTATTTTTTATTTTTATATTTATTTATTATTTTATATTATTATTATTATTTCTATGAGCATGACATATATACATGCGTGTATACATGTGGGTGCATGGGTATAAATGTGTGTGCATGTATACACAGGTGTTCTATAAATGTGTGTGTGTGTGTGTCTGTGTATGCACATGTGGTACACAGATGTACTGTATGTGTGGCAGTCAGAGGACAATCTGGGGTGTCATTCCTCGGGGACCTTCCACCGTTTTGTTTGAGACAGTGTCTCTTGCTGGCCCAGAACTTCACCCTGTAGGCCACTAGCTTCCAGGGACCTGTCTGTGTCTGTTGTAAGAGACATGTCTTTCTTAACAGAAATGTTCAGCCTGCCGAAGGCCAATATCCCACAACCTGTCTCGAGAGAGTCTTGCTTAGGTGCCCGGTGCCTGTCTGCCCAACCGCTGGACCCTCCCGAGTCTGGACTCTGTCTCACCGCTTCCCTTCGGTGCTGATGGTGAATTAGCTAATCTGTCAGATTATGAGGTCGCTCTCCTACCAAGGGGACACAACACAGTCACCAGTTGCGTTAGACCAAAAAAACTCAGTGGAATTCCCACCCCTGTGTGTGTGTGCTTGCCAGCCTCCTTTGGGTCCTGACACAAGAGAACACCCTCGTCTCAGAAAGAAACTGCCTTGCCCCTGGGTTGCTTTCACTTTCTTTGCAGCACGCTGAGGAAGTTCCTCTTCAACCCCACCTCCCCCCCAACCCACTGGGATTACAGACATGTATCTGGGTGCCTGATTGTCTGTGTGGGTTCTGGGGAATCCAGACTCAATGCCTCAAGCTTGCGAGGTGAGCATTTTCACTGACTGGCCCCTCTTTGCAGCCCCAAGAGTTGTCTTGTGAGAGAGGGGGTCTGGGAGGAGTCAGGGGTACTCCATTGTGCCCAGAGCAGAACCTCCTGTCTTCAAATAGGTGTGATAGCAGCTTACACCACATAACCGACCTTCAAAGGAGTTAAGGTCTTAATATGTGTGAAATTACACTGGAAAATGTCATGTTCATAGAAATAATAATAATAATAATAATAATAATAATAATAATAATAATAATAATATAAAATAATAAATAAATATAAAAATAAAATAAAATAATAAAAATTATTATTATTATTATTATTATTATTATTATTATTATTATTATTATTATTATTAATTTGTTGCCATGGTTGTTACTTCCAAGACTGACATCCAGCAAGATATAGCTTAAAGACGGAAGGGATAAAAGTGGTGCTGCGCCTCCACATTCATCAATCAACTTAATATTGGTGAAAACAAACTTGACATCGGGGTCAGCTCTCGGCCGCCTCTTTCTCTGTTTCTTTTGAGTCTGTGGTGACCTTTTGCTTGCTGAGCAGTAACCCTGGAGGGACGCTAGAGGAAAGTGGAGATTAGGTTCCTGGCCAGGAACGAGCAATAAAGTATCTTTAAAGGAGCTCCATAAACCAGGATAATTGAATGCAGTAAGGATTGTAGTGGGGCAGGGCAAAAGGTGGTGTCTACAGTGCCATTCCCAGGAAAGCAATCACACAGGAAAATGATACCGGCCTGGGAGACGGAGGATGAGGTGGAAGGGACCCTAGAGTTGATGGGGACAGCCTCCCAGAACGGACAGTCTCTGCCGTGACTCAGCTGTGGACATAGGACAGAGGTTAATTTTGGAGCTCTCAACATCCTAATCAAGATGCTATGAGTTCAGGCTAGGGAGGTTACCCAGTGAGTGGGTGAAGTGCTTACTGCCCAAGCAGGAGGACCGGAGTTCGGATCCCCAGTCCCCATGTTAAAAACTGAGCATAACAGAGTTCACCTGTAACCCCAGCACTCTGTGTGTGTGTGTGTGTGTGTGTGTGTGTGTGTGTGTGTGTATGTGGCAGGTGGAGCCTGGGGCCTCCATAGGCAGAACAGCCTAACTGGTGGGCGTCAGTTTAGAGAGAGACCCTGTTTCAAAAGTGATATGGAGAATGATTGAGGATAGTACTCAATCGACCTCCATACACACATGATGATTCACATACATGTACATATACATATACTCACATCACACACATGCAATGCACTCATGCACACAATGCACTTACATGTGTGCACACATGTACATATATGTTCACACATGCACTCGCACATGCACACACGTGTACACACACATGCATGTGCACACACACACACAAAGATGCCATGGTCTTGTGTGTCACCTGTCCCTTTACAGGTAGAGAAAGTGTTCTGGAGCAGGGCATGGGTTAGCCCCTGGATCCCCATGCGCCTCACTTTGTCCTCTTGTAAGAAGCTGGTAAACATTGCGATCTCCACCAGGTTGTTGGCGGGTTGGCAGCGAGGGTGTGGGTCACTCTGCCTGCCCTCAGCCAACTGTAAGGAGTCGATGTTAGAGACAGTACACCTCTTCCTCCGGCCCAGATCAGTATAGGCTGTGCTCTGGGAGAGGTGGTGGAGCTTCAAGAGGGCGCGCATGCGCGTGTGTATGTGTGTGTGCACCAGAGGTTAGATTTTTTTCTTCTGTTGTTCCCTGCCTTATAAGGAAGGGTCTCTCACTCAGTCCTCAAGACTGGCCAGCAAGCTGCACGGATCTGCCTGTGACCATCTCCTGTCCCTCAGTGTTGGATCATAGACAGGTACAGCCACACCCAGCTATAGTGTGGGACTCAGGTCCTTGCACTTGCAAGGCAAGAACTATACTGACTAAAACTCTCCAGCCTTTCCACCCCTTCTTTTTTTCCTTCCCTCCCTCCCTCTCTCCCTCCTCCCTCCCTCCCAGCTTTCTTTCTCCTCCCCCTTTTTCTTTTATTAGACAGAATCTCAGCCCGTGCTGGCCTTGAACTCATGATCTTCCTGCTTCAGTCTCCTAGTGCTGGGACGACAGGCACATCTTACCATGCCCAGCATCCTCCTAATTTTAACAGAGACAAGAGACCACAGAGCACGTGGACCATGCATGGCCACTGGGTAGGAAGAGGATGGTCCTCAGCTGCCCTGTTAACTGTCAGCAGCATATACAGCAGACTGTAACAGCTAGATACACAGCCTAGGTGGCTAGGTGCGTGCATGCATGTGTGTAGTATGTAGTGTGTACTTATTTTTATGTGCATGAGGAGGTATGTGTGCATGTATTTGGAGGTTAGAGGTCAATGCTGGGCGTCTTCCTTGGTTTCTCTTTAACTTGTTTCTTAAAACAGGGTCTCTCGCTGGAGCGGGAGCTCAAGAATTCAGCTAGACTGGTTGGCCAGTGTTCTCCAGGGATCTATACCTCCCCCCTGCCCTCCCCACCCCCGTGCTGGGGTTACAGACACAGCACAGCGACTGGCTTATATGTGAACACAGGTCCCCATGCTAGCACATCAAACACTTCACCCACCGAGCCCCTCCCTGCCCCAGGCAGGCAGTTTTGAGAGGGAGCCACAGTCGGAACTTGGAGGGCACACGCACGTATGCATGTGAAAGGAATAGCTGCTCGTGCCGGAGTGTACCTCATTTGTGTGTTGGCTCCAATTAATAAAACACAATCCCCAACCCTGCGTAGACAGAGTTGATGTTCTCCACACATCAGCGCTGGTCCGACAGGCTGCCAGTTTACAACCTCTGCTCTCTGGAAACCACCCAACAATGCCGCATTTATTAAGTAATAATTCATCTGTTTCCCCATATTTTATTTATCAAAGACCTCTGTAACTGTCAAGCAGAAGTTCTTATCGGCAAGAACTGACCAGCAGACAAGTGTTACCTTCCAGCCCAATGATAAATCTCGGCCGACCAGGAAACCGTGACATTTTAATTAGTTGGAACATTCTTATCAGCAAGTCTGTCCAGAACATGCCATTTCACATTGTTTGTGAACCCCTAATTGGGAACGCCTGACTCAGTCCTTGCAGGGCCACCTCAGTCACACGGGCCCTTCCTTGTTATTTTACCTTGGCGGCAGCTGCCCTTGTATTATTCAACAGAGAGTAGTGCCATCGGGGCTGAACTCCTCAAATGCTGAAACTAGGGAAAGAAAAAAGGGTTCTTCATGCTGCGGTGTTAGCAAAAAAGTATGTGCGTGTGTGTGTGTGTGTGTGTGTGTGTGTGTGTGTGTGTGTGTGTGTCCCCGTCCATGTGAGCGCATGCGCATGTGCATGTAGACATGCATTTCTATGCTATAGGTCTGGAGGCTGGAGATCAATGTTGCGTGTCTTCTTCTATCCTCCTGCGCCCTAGTTTTTGAGGCAGGGTCTGTCACCGCACATGGAGCTCATTGCTTTAGCTAGACTGGCTGCTGAGTGAGTCTCAAAGGTCCTCTTGTCTCCTCTGAGCAATCGCTGGGATTACATGCACTTGCCACCACGCCTTTCTCTTATGTGGGAACTACAGGTCTGAACTCAGGTGCTCATGCTTATATGAGCAACAGCTTTACTCACTGAATCATACAGACTATATATATATACATATATATACATACATATATATGTATATATATGTACATATCTGAAGTATAATATATATACATGCATATATATGTATACAAATGTCAAATTAAGCATAGAATAGATGGAAAGTTGTCTCTTGTTCAGGGTCATGTTGAACCTTCAGGATCCTGTAGCGGGGGCTGTAACCACACAAAGACACTCACTTGTCTTCCATGTGTCACTAGAAGGCAAAGTGATGATGATTCCAAGGCCAGGACCAGACAAAGCAAGCGCGTGGGGCTGCTTTCGAGCTGGCTTCCGAGCAGTCAGGTGTTGTCGGATTCAAAATGTAAGGGGCTTCTTGATCCTGGCTCGAATGAGTAACTAATATACGCTGCTTTTGTGTGACTGAGGCCAAAATGCTTGGGGACAGCTTAAAGGGAGGGATATTTCTTTTGCTCACAGCTTCCGGGGGGGGGGGGTAATCCGAACCTTTGACAATGGTGACACGGCGCTGTTCTTTACAAAGCTCACTGGTGAGGGCTGCACAATTGAGTTCTCATCTAATTTTTCAAGTAGGTTTTTGCCTGCAAATGTTCTTGCGTGTGGTACATGAGCATATGTGTGTGTGCAGATGTGCATACTTGTACATGCGTGTACAGAGGCTAAAGGAATGTCCTTCTCTATCATTATTTACTATACTCCTTTGAGACAAGGTCTCTCATTGGACCCAGGGCTAAGCAAGAGGCTAATCACATCAACCCTCCTGTCCCTGGTCCATAAGTGCTGTGGTTACAGATGCATGCGTAGCTATGTCCAGCTTTTTACACGGGTGCTGGGGACTCAGAGTCAAATTCTCAAGGTTATGCAGCAAGCGCTCTTACCCATGGAGCCATCTCCCCAGCCTGCCATGTTGTCTCGGGTAACTTTGTGATTTTGAGATGAGCATATGGCTCAGATACATATGGCTCAAGGTTGGACATGCCTTCTTGGATAGCTCAGTCCGTGGTTGCTTGACATCATGCCAGCTGGGGTATGTGGTACCTCATGGCAGAGGGAAAGGAGAGAGAGAGAGAGTGAGAGAGAGAGAGAGAGAGAGAGAGAGAGAGAGAGAGAGAGAGAGAGAGACAGAGACAGAGACACAGACACAGACAGAGAGACAGACAGAGAGAGACAGAGAGAGGCAGAGAGAGAGAGAGAGAGAGAGAGAGAGAGAGAGAGAGAGAGACAGAGACAGAGACAGAGACAGAGACAGAGAGACAGAGAGACAGAGAGACAGAGAGAGAGAGAGCCTCCAAGTACCTACTCTAGTGAGATCTACTTCCTCCCCTAGACGCTGTCTCATCAAGTTTCTAGAAACCTCCAAGATGATACTATCATCAGGGACCCAGGAATTCAGCATATGAGTCTGTGGAGGGCACTTCAAATTTATATTCAAATTATAATGAGGAATATTCTGGAACTCATCCTGGCGGATTTCATTTGGAGAGAAGTGGAGCACTGCTGCATTATTGTTAAAGTAGCTGTGTTTCTTATCACACTGGCCTTGGTTTAGACTAGAGAGGTGAGAGCTGGCCTCTGGGTAGCCAATCAGATTCCCCATACTAGGGGCTGATGGGATAGCTCAGGGCTTGTCTTGCAAGCATGAGGACCTGAGTTGATCCCCAGAACCCACATTAAGAAAGCTAGGTGTGGGGCTGGAGAGATGGCTCAGAGGTTAAGAGCACTGACTGCTCTTCCAGAGGTCTTGAGCACATGGTGGCTCATAACCATCTATAATGGGATCTAATGGCCTCTTCTGGCCTGCAGGTGGACATACAGGCAGAACACTGTGTCCATAATAAATAAATAAATAAATAAATAAATAAATAAATAAATAAATATCTTTGAGAAAATGAAAACGAAAAAAAAAGCTAGGTGTGAGGGCGCATATTTGCAATCTCAGTGCTGAGGAGACAGACAGAAGGACACCAGAGACCTCCTCACCTGTTTTCTTCCCTTTGGAGTCAGGTCACAGATACAGGCCGGCATACCTCCAAGCTCCTCTGGACCTCTCTTTTCATACACAACCTCTATTCCTGTAACTCTCTGTGTGTCCCTACAATTCACTGTAAAGAGACACGAAAACCTGGGAACCCCAATGCCTTCCCTCCAGACTCCAGTGTATGCCCAAGACAAGAGTAGGGAGACAGGAGAATGGAGGAGCCACCATGGGCAGGCACCTTGTACAGAATGGGAAGAGTCACCGCCATGTGACCAGAGACCACAGTTGACATACCTCAACTTGAGCCCAGTTGAAAGTTGGGGCTCTATGTCTTACAAACTGAAAGAAACCTCAAGAAGCAACCCCAAACTCAAGAACCATAGCTCTTGGGGGACCCCATGGGAGGTGTTCTTTTTTGCCCCAAGAAAAATCAATCACAGATTTTGCAAGGAAAACCTTAGTTTAGAAAGAGCATCAGCAGTGGGGGTTGGGGGAGGCTGGGTCGTGGATGGGGAAGAAATGGTTGCAGGTAGTGTCACCGTCCTGGCAGGAGTGAGGGTGTCCTCAAAAGACACTTATACCCCTCCCTCCAACCATCAGATCGCTGACACAACGCACCCCAAATGACCTGGAATTTCTCCTTCTCTCTCAGACTCTCATCCTGGGAGAAGAAAAGGGAGCCTGGGAGCCAGCCAGAGAAAAGTTGTGTTTCTAGGAAGAGAAAGTTGTCTCCTAGGAAGAGATTTCACACAGTTCTGAGAATTCGTCAGACCACCTTGCAGGAGAGACTGGAGCTAGACAATGGGAGGGTGGATGGGGGGCAGGGGAGGAGGTCGGGAGTAGGGGTGGGGGTGGGGAGTAGGAGAGGGAGTGGGGAGCAGGGGTGGAGGTGGGATGGGCAAAGCCTTGTGTTGATCTGCTTTGATATTTAAGCCTAGGCTTCCTGCCAGAACTTGGAGGTGGGGGGGGGGCAAGGGGAGGTCACTTGGTTCCTCATTTGGCCTGCCAAGGACTGGTGTGCCTAGGTTGTTAGTGCTGGGCGGAGGGTGCTGGGGGGGGGCGGGGCCAGGCTCTGAGGCAATGATCTCCCATAACATCAAGGATGCTGCTTCATATGAACCGGAAACTCTTCAGGTGCCTCGAGTTTAGGTTAGAGAGAGCTGGTGAGAAGAGGCAGGGGGACAGGTGCAGAGACTGGCGTGTGCCAGTGAGGAGCTCTGTAAGGGGCCACTCTGTCCTGGCTCCATCCATGGAGGGATTAGTGAGCGTTTGGTTCCTTTTTGTCCATGGAGACAAGCAGTTGCACTCATTGCTTGTAAAATAAACAATGGGGGAATTTGGACGAGCTGTGTGGCTTTGTCCTAGGCCAGTGGTTCTCAACCTGTGGGTCGCGGCCCCCCTCTGGAGGCTCCACAACCCTGTGGCAGGGGTCACCTAAGAAGACCATTAGAAGACAAAGATATTTACAGGATGACTTGTAACAGTAGCAAGATTACAGTTATGAAGTAGCAACGAAATTAATTTTATGGTTGGGGAGGGGGTGGTCAGCGTAACTTGAAGACCCGTATTGAAGGGCCACAGCACTAGGAAGGTTGAGAAGCACTGCTCTTGACAGAGAAGGCTACCCAGGCACACAGCCTGTCACCTTCCTTGACCTGTCATACTCCTCACCTGAGTCAGTGCCTTCCCTATGGCAGGCTCTGGCCTGTTGAAAATCCCAAATTGTCTCCACTGAGGGAAATGCACCTGTAACCACAGACTGGGAACCGAGTTTCCTGCATTGGAAAACTCACACATATTTCCATTTTACAATAAAATAGTATTTATTGTTGCCTGTATAAACGCTCATATCCCATCTACCCCAAGTTCCCCAGGCGTGACTCTGAATCGGCACCGTTTGGATCGAGTCGTCACACGGGCAATTTGATCCTTCTGCTCCACGCGGCAAAAGCCCGCAGAAGTGAGGGTTTGTCCCCGTTTTTGCACAACAGGAAACCGTGACACCCAAAGAAGGTGCTCCACTGGCCAAGGCTGTTGAGCTGGGATTTCAGTGGGCTGGGATCTGGGCTGCTGCGCTCTCACCCGCAGATGATAGTCTCTGTCTCTCTGGTAGGTGAAATAGAGACAGGACCTAGGTGGAGCGAATGGTTCAGAAAGTAAGCAGTCAGGGCTAGGTTTGCGCGGACTTCCAAGTGGTCCGTTTTCAGTTGACGTATCAGCTAGGGCTGGGAAGGTGGATTACTAAACACACTGTTCTGCATGCAAATATGACGATCCGAGGACGATCCCCAGCACCTATCCCAAAAAGCCAAGCTAAGTTACGGTGGCATATGCCTGTGACTCCGATGCCGGGACAAACAGAAACAGGGGGATCCCTAGGACTCGCCTGTCAGCTAACCTAACCCAATTGGTGAGCCTCAGGTCTCAGGGGGGAGACTCCTAAAATTAGGTGGATGGCTCCAGAGGAATGACACCTAAGGATGACCTCTGGCCTCACACATGTGCGCTCATCTGCCTACACATCTGTGCAAGGGCACACGTATGTATGCTCACGCAGGCACGCGTGCACATACACACATACACACATACATATACGCATGCTTGCACACATGTTCAGAGTCGTTTACCTTGAAGAAGGCAAATAGGTGTGTCTGTTTCTAGGAACACCACTGTAGGAAGGACCACTGACCCCTGGGTCACCCCAAAGCCACCAGCCACCTCAGTGTCAGCTTTGGGAGCACGGGCCCCTTTAAGAGGCACTCAGAGTAAAGGAACTTGAGATTTCATTAAGATAGCTATTGTGTAAGCAATGGGGGCAGTCTGGCCAAACAGGTTTCCAGGCCCAGGGTAGTTTTTTAGAGGGTACTTGTATTAGAATAAGAATAAACCGAGTGTGGTGGCACACACCTGCAATCCCTGCCCTTGGTAGAGGCAGGAAGACCAAGAATTCAGTGGCAGCCTTAGCTACGTAGTGAGTTGGAGGTTAGCCTATCTTAAAAAAAATAAGGTAAGGGTCTGGAGAGATGGCTCAGAGGTTAAGAGCTGCTCTTCTAAAGGTCCTGAGTTCAATTCCCAGCTACCACGTGGTGGTTCACAACCATCTTAATGTGATCTGATGCCCTCTTCTGGCCTGCAGCCTCTTATCGGTCTTGATCACAGGAATGTACCATAACACTCTGTCACCTCTAATTCTTTTGTTTGTTTCTGTTTTTTTGAGACAGGGTTTCTCTATGCAGGACTTGCTTTGTAGCCCAGGCTGGCCTTGAACTCACAGAGGATCTGCCAGCCTTCGAGTCCCTGAGTTCTGGGATTAAAGGCGTGCACTCCCATGCCCGACTCTCTAATTCTTATATCAAAGATACACTATGGCTAAATGTCAAACACTGGAGTGCTTTCTAGTCAGGTAAACACCCTCCTACCACACACACATGCGCACACACACACACACACACACACACACACACACACACACACATACACACTGTGCAAACTTTGTTGTGGGGCAGCTTCCTATGTAGGTTATGGTTTCCTCCCCCCAAAACTGGGTCTTGAGGTGTCTGCCTAGCAGGGCACTTGTGAGCGTGAATGAGTTCATGCATATAAATAAGGTTGCCAGGCAGGTGACACAGAACTGTCACCTTAGAATTCAGGAGACTAAGCAAGAAGGATGACAAGTTTGAGGTCAGCCTGGGCTATGTTAAGAGATCATGTCTAAGATGCAGGGACCATGTCTAAAAAGCCACATATAAAGCAATGACTAAATAAGTATTAACGTAAAAGAGACATAACTGAGCCAAGTGTGATGATGCTACAGGTCTGTAATCCCAGCTACTCTCAAACCTGATACAAGAAGATGATTACTCTACTCAGTCTAGATTACAGAGTAAATTCAAGGCCATCCTGGGCCAATGCTGAGACATTCTCTTAAAGTACAAAAGTGAAAGGAGGCCCGGGGTGTGGCTCAGTGGTAGAGCACCTGCCTAGAATCCTCCAGTGAGGGGCTGGGGTGTGGCTCAGTGGTACAGCACCTGCCTAGAATCCCCCAGTGAGGGGCTGGGGTGTGGCTCAGTGGTACAGCACCTGTCTAGAATCCCCCAGTGAGAGCCTGGAGGCCTGGCTCAGTGTGAGAGCATGTGGGCTACATGATACTATTTGTGAAAGGACAAAAGAAAGAAAAGAACAGGAGAAGTCAATCCTGGCGTGGCTCAGAACCTAGCTCTATTATGCTTAGCTGGGCCACTTTGAGTGAATATTAACCTTTCCGAGTCTCAGTTTTCTCATCTATAAAATGTCCAGGGTGTACTCCAAAGTTAGGTTAAAGATGAAGTAAGATCAGGTTGGAAAGTGTCCGACATGTAATAAACCCTTGGTGATATTTAGGCGTTATGACTGCAGTCTCCCTAGCGGCGTGCATGGAGGCCCCGGCAGGTCTTGTTGGGAGGGAGCAGGCTAATTCTGAGACTCTTCACTCCTGTCATTTCCCCTGCACACACTGACTGCACAGCCACTCCCAGCCTTGAAAAAGAAGGTCAGATGCAGACCTGACCCACCCCAGGAAACCAGCTGTGCCACTAACCTTGAATGTGGCCTTGGCTCCCTGCCTGCCCCCAGCACACCCTTGACTGCTGTCCAGAGCATCTCAATATGACCACAGCCTGGGGAGACAGCCAAGTTCTTTGCCCAGGCACTGGCCTCCTTTTCCCTTTTGTTAAAAAAAAAAAAAAAAGATGCGTAAAGTTTCTCCTGCGCATTGCTCCCTCCCACTGTCTCTTCATCCCCTTCCTCAGTTTCTTAGGAGTGAAATCACCCAAGATATAAATAACACATTCTAAATAAAGCCAGGTTCGACTGCAGCGTAAGACATATCTGTGTACGTGTGTGACTGTCAGCCTCCAGTGGAAGTCCTGTTCATGGAATTAAATGTTATTCTAGCATCTGTGGGAAGAGCCGGGCCTGCGGGAGGGCCTGCCCTGCTGCCCCCCAGGCATTGAAAGAATGCTGCTCTTCACTCTCAGCTGAGTGACTGGTGCACAAGGATGGCTTTTGTTCCCACATAGTTCCTGGCTCTTGGGACCTTTCTTTCTCAATTACTGCAAATGGAAAGAAAGGTAAATAAAAATAGAGGAGCAGACATCAAAGGCGTTCTGAGTGCGGGGGCCGGCTTGTGGTGCTAATTTAGCAGCAGGAACGCAGAGGCTTTGTAGAGGGCCTGAGGTTTTTGTTCTCCAACTTGGGGAAAGGGGGACTAAGCTGCTTGGGATTTTATAGAAAATCTGCTGTTTAGCCAGAGTTCTCACTGAATCATGGAGGTTGCAGCCCTCGCAGGTTAAAATGTCTGAGCCAAAGGGGGGAATGACAGAGCGAGTGAAAGAATGGCCAGGTGCGCTCGCAACTTACTTAATGGATGTTTGAATAAAGAGCTGGAGGGGTGTGAGGAGAGGGCTATGCTAGCAATTCAGTTCACACACACACACACACACACACACACACACTGGGCACACACACATACACTCACATGCATGCACACATACACGCACATATACACATGCCCCCATACACACATGTAGACAAACATGTACATATGCTGAACACACAAGCACACACATGCATGCTCTCTCTTACACACACACACACATACACATACACATTGGGCATACCTACTTACATGCATGCACACACACAGCATACAAAAACACATATGCACATACACTGGGCATATAAACACACATGCACATGTGCATACATGCACTGAGCATACAAACGAGGCACACACACACATACATACACACACACTGGCATACAAACACACAAAAGAGAAGTTGGAGGCCTCTAGTGGTGTGCCTGAGGGATCTCCCCTCCGTTTTCTAAAATGACTCAAGGCTGGTCAGAGCAGGAAGGCCGTCACTATAGGAACATCAGTTCACCCATCCTACTAAACTCCAAGACTTCTGCAACAGGCATAGTGAATAAAATGTTTCCCACCAAACAAACTGGGTGCTGTAACCCCAGCACTCAGAGGCTGAGGCAGCCACAGGTACATAGAGAGATGCTGTCTCAAAAACAACAACAACAACAACAACAACAACAACAACAACAGAGACAGGCAGATGTAAATCCTTGTCCTGGGGATAAGAAAAGCAAAAACTACAGTGCACAGGTGCATGGCCTTGACCTTCACTGTGTGTCTTTATAAACCATGTATAATAGGATCCTTGGTCCAGTCCAATCTGGTCTGTGAAAACCCAGTTTAACTGCATTACATTTATTGTAGTTATGGATGTGCCCTAGTTCAACTTAGTTCTATTACCTTCTTCTGCATTTTCCTACTTTTCTTATTTCCATGGGTTCATGACGTTTCCTTCTTCATCTCTTCTTTCTCCTACTGTCTTGGCAATGATAATAATGTTCTTCCACCATTTCTCATAAGGCTGATGGTGCACAATGTCTCTTTACCTCAAGCAAGAAGAGACAGCGAATTCTGTGCCTTCTTTCTCATTGTCTGTGTGTTTGTTTTTTTTTTCCCTCTGTAGACTTTGAGGCCGTCTTGGTGAGAGTTGGTTTCTAAGTCAATGGTGAAGACTGGCCAAGCTGGAGAGACAATGACAGGATAGAGTGCTTGCTGCATATGAAGACATGAGTTCAGTTCCCAGCAGCCCAGACACACAGGAAAAGGTAATGCACACCAGTTGCCCTAGGGCTGGAGAAGAGAGAGAGGTGGAGCCCAGGGACTTACTGGCCGGCCAGTCCAGCGAAATTCAGCGCTCCAGATTCAGTGTGAGATCCTCTCTCTCTCTCTCTCTCTCTCTCTCTCTCTCTCTCTCTCTCTCTCTCTCTCTCTCTCTCTCACACACACACACACACACACACACACACACCAAGGTTTCTCTGTGTAGCCTTGGCTGTCCTAGACTCATTTTGTAGACTTGGCTGGCCTCGAACTCCCAGCCTCTGCCTCTGCTGGCACGTCCCACAGCACCTAGCTGAGATCCTATCTTAAAAGATATAAGTTGGAAAGTGATAGAAGACACCTGAGATGGCCTCCTCATGTGCATGCGTGAATATGTACTCCCCCACCCCCCACACAAGACTCGCTGTCATATTTAGTGATGTCTTTTCTTACTACTATTTCCCATCCCTTCAGCAGAGCGCACTGTTTTGGCTGCTATAGCGCACTTTTAAGTTGTTCTCTAGGAAGGAGGTCATCTGAGCATAAATTCTCTTCTTTTGTTTGATTTTTTTAAAGACAGGATTTCTCTGTGTAGCCTTGGCTACCCTGGAATTCACTCTGTAGACCAGACTAGCCTTGAACTAAAAGATCTGCCTGCCTTCAATTTTTTTTTTTAATGTTGAAATAGCCTTACTTGGACCTCACACTCAAGAGCTAGCTCATTGGGGTATAGACTTATTTCCTGACAATTATTTTTCTTCAGCAGCTTTGCAGCTGCTGCCCAATGTGGATGTCGTGTTTGTCTCAAAGCCATTGCTTTAAATGACATCAGTGTCTTTTCCATTTCAAGTCAGCCTCTCCCTTGATTATTCTCAATATCCTCCCGTTTCACTAACATTGTTTATATGTAGATTTATCTGTATTTAACCTACTGGGCTCCAAATGTGGAATTTGTAACTAAAGATTCAATCTATCCACAAAGAGAATCTTGAATAGACATCTCTTATTTGTCAGCAAGACAGCTCAACATCTTTTAAAAAATGTGAGTTTGCTGGTGGGAGTGCAAACTTGTACAATCATTTTGGAAATCTATCTGGCACTTTCTCAGAAAACTGAGAATAGGGCTTCCTCAAGACCCAGCTATTCCATTCCTTGGAATATACCCAGAAAATGCTCCACCACACAACAGGGACATATGCTCAACCATGTTCATAGCAGCCTTATTCATAAT